>NW_006261964.1:15284693-15315159 GCF_000493195.1 Citrus x clementina
TTTGTCTGGTGAGGAATCTTTAATATGGTGGAAGATATAGATATTAAGTTCGGGAAAAAGAAGGCCAAAAAGCGGAAACATGATGGCGGTGGTGGTGGTGGTGGTGATGAGAACATAACTGAAAAATTGTACAAAAAAAAGTCAATCTTTTTTTAGTTAGATTATTGGAAGCATTTATTAGTTCGCCATCAATTAGATGTGATGCACATTGAAAAAAATGTGTGCGAAAACATATATGGCACATTACTTCATCAACCAGGCAAAACAAAAGATGGGATTAATGCTAGAAAAGATCTTGAGTCTTTGAAGATCAGGGGAAAACTAGTTCCTGATGAAACAAACAAAAAAAAACAAAGTCCTACCTCTAGCTCCTTATACTTTGAGTAAAAAAAAAAAATAGTTTTGTGAAACCTTGCTGAGTGTGAAAGTCCCTGATGGGTATTCTTCCAATGTCCAAAACCTTGTTTCAATAGATGATTGTCGGCTTCAAGGCCTTAAGTCCCATGACTGTCATACTTTGATGCAACAATTTCTACCACTAGCCATTCGAAACTGTTTGCCTATAAATGTGAGAACGGCCATAATCAGGATGTGCTTCTTTTTTAATACATTGTGCTGTAAAGTGGTAGATCCTAATACTCTTGACCAATTGCAAGAGGAACTTGTAATCACTTTATGCTTACTGCAGCAGTACTTCCCACCTAGCTTTTTTGACATAATGATCCATTTAACAGTCCACTTAGTTGAACAAGTTAGGTTATGTGGGCCTGTTTATCTTCGATGGATGTATCCTTTTGAGAGACAAATGAAAACTCTCAAGGATTATGTTCGTAATCGCTACCACCCTGAGGGTTGTATTGTAGAAAGTTATATTGCAGAAGAAGCACTTGCATTTTGTGCTGAGTACCTCTCAAATTGTGGTGTTATTGGGCTGCCTACTGGTTGTCCAACTGATTTATCTATCAAAAAGCCTTTGGGAGGTGCAAACATAAAGGTGGTTGATGATCCTTTGTTGGCACAAGCACACCGGTGTGTTCTAATGAACACCCCTGAAATCCAAATATATATCGAGTAAGTTGTTAATTTTTCAAAAAAATATTACTATTGTATTATTAGATTAATATACTAGTTTTTAAATCTTAATATGTTTCACTGTAGGGAGCATATGCATTATTTGGCATCAAGAAACCCTTATAAGGCAAAAACAATCTGTGGTTGCAAAATGAACACATACGAACATTTTCTGGTTGGTTACAAGCAAAGGTTAGAATTACTTAACTAAATACAATATAGGATATAAACTTAACAAGATTTTTCTACATGTTACTAATTACTGTACTTGTTAAATTAATTTATAGGTGGCACATGATAAAGCAAATAATGTGCGGATTGACGAAATAGTGTGCTGGTTAGCAAACAAACCACGCTCAAGCGTGGTGACCTTATCTGGCTACGAGATAAATGGCTTCAATTTTACAACGAGGGACCGGGACTGTAATCGTGTGACCCAAAATAGTGGTGTTAGGGTTGTTGCTAACACTCTACAGATTTCAAGCTCAAAAGATAAAAGTCCTCATTTTGGAGACATGACATTTTATGGAGTCATTGATGAGATTTGGCAGCTTGATTATCTAATGGTTAAAAAAACACTTTTCAAGTGTGATTGGGTAGATGATAGAGGGGTTTGCACTGACAATTTAGGTTTCACTGTAGTTGATTTAAATCGGATTGGCTATAAATCTGATTGCTTTATTCTGGCTTGTCATGCAAAGCAAGTATTTTATGTAAAGGACCAACTAGAGAATAATAAATCAATAGTTTGTTCAGTGACCGACAAAGCTTATAAGTTAAATGGGGAAAGATGTGAAGACGTGGATGTATTTTCTCCATTATCTAACAAACTTCCAGTATGTGAGTTGGATGAGAAAGATGATGAAGGAATTTATGACAGAAAAGATTGTGATGCTATTCCAATAGCTATTGATTTAGAAAATCAGTGAATGCATTATTGTAGTTAGTTTCCAGCACCAATTTTCAAAGTTTTCCAGTAAGTGATTTATTTATTTCATTATATGCTATTGCTCTTGTATTAACTTATTAATCTAAATGATATACTTATTTATTTTAATCATTTTCAAGATTGTAGGAGATGGCTGACGATGTTGAGTTCACTCTTCCGGAGCTCGACGGAAGACCAAGGAGAAGAAAACAAAAAAAAAAAAAGGTTTGCAAAAACAAGAAGTTAGTCATGAAGCTGCAATTGAGTACAATTCTTATGGTGTTCCGGTTTGAAAGGGAAGAAATGATCTTAGGAGTTACATTGGAGTCATTGTACATGAAACAATTTCAATTTTACTTGATGATTGGAGGCGTGTGCCACTGGAGATGAAGGAAACTTTGTGGGTTCATTTTCAGGTTTTGTTTTCTTGTTTCATAGTATATTTAAAGATTTTATATAACTTCCAGATTTTTTTAAAGTTGTTGCTAATCCATGTTATTGGTTGACAGAAAAAATTCAAATTGAGCTTGAAATGCAAAAGCCAAGTATTAAAGTGGATGGGGGGTTGCATCAAGAAACTTTCGTTGTGAACTGGCAACTGAATTCGTTCTACCTAACAAGGACGATCGAAAGTCACTAAAGTTGCCTCCTATTGAATATCCAAGCATTAAAAAAGAAGATTGGAAACTTTTTGTTGACAAAGTTTTGTCTGAACAATTTCAGGTGTGTTGTTTGTTAATATTACCTGATTTAATTGTTGGTAGTTACTAATAATCAGTGGTAACTTTTTGTTCTTCATATAAACTGTTTGTGCAGGAAAAAAGTAAGAAGGCAAAAGACAAAAGAGCAAAGAATGTCTACAACCATCGCTTGGGTAGCACAGGATATGGTGGCATGTTGTATAGAAAAGTAAGTGTGGTAATATAGAGTAATTACAGTAACATAAGTAATCTAATGCGTATAATATAATAGAATCAATTATTTATGTTTTATGTCACCTTGTAACAGAAAAAGGAGAGTGGAGTTTCTGAGCGGGAGATTGATCGCAGTGAAGCTTGGTTAATGGCACGAGCAGACCGAGATGGCAAATATGCTTCTGATGTGACGCCAATTGCTGAGAAAATAGTAAGTCACTTGTATACTTAATTCTTATGAATTTTCTTTATAATATGTGTGTGTGGGGGTAGATATTAACGTACATATATACTGCTTTTTGTAATAATTGTATGGCAACATTTACAATTGATAGAAACTCAGTAAGATTTCATCAGAACTTATTTCTTCGCATATTAAAAGGTTAAAACTTGTTTGAGGTGTTGTCTTGTAATATTTTCTGTAGTTTCAATTTGAACTGTATATGGATTTGCTCTTTGTTAAAGATTCAAGAAGGATATTAGTTTAGTTTAGCTGATGTCTTGTACTCGTAATTGCGGATTTACAATATTTTTTTTTTTTGTAGAATGAGCTGAAGAGTCATGTTGAACAAGGAACATTCCAATCAGAAGGGTCACATGACATTCTAGGTGAAGCTCTTCAGAAGCAGCCAAATGGAAGTAGGGTGCAAGGAGTGGGGCAATTCGTCACCCCATCTATGTACTTTCATGTCCCTGATGCCACTGAGTTAGCAAGAGAAAGAAAGATGTATCAAGAGAGTTTCCAATTCATGTCTGCTCAATTAGAACGCATGAATGCAAGGTTAAATGCGTACAGCAATACTGAAGTTGGAAGTTCTAACTTTCCTAAGCCCAAAACTTCCACTGGTGTTCAGATTGACAATGATCAACAATCCCCTGAAACTCTTGGAAAAAGAAAGGTATATGGCCTGTTACATGTCATTATTTTATTTCCATTTGTATATGCATGTATTACTACTAATGGTATGTATTTTGATTATTGCAAAGGTTGATTTCCCATCGGGTAAGTCGACTCCAAAATCTGTGAAGAGTAAAATCAAGGACAGTCCCACCACAATTTCCCAAGCAACTCCTCAACAAACCCCCGAAAAAGTAGACTGTGAAATTACTTCAAAGCCCACACCGAGAAGATCTCCTCGACTAACTCCTAAAGTACTAGATAGGCAGTTCTCCTGTCATGACAAAGTACCCAACAAAGAACCACCAGTCATCAGACCAGCAGAAGTAGCCAAAAAAGAACCCAGAGTCATCATACCAGCAGAAGTAGCCAAAAAAGAACCCCGAGTCATCAGACCAGCAGAAATAGCTAAAAAAGAACCCCGAGTCATCAAACCAGCAGCAAAAGACCTCAATGTACGTGTGAAGAATACACGGGCAGCAGCACGATCAAGAAAGAATGACAGGAGTGAATATATGAACATGTTTACCATGTTCATCGAGAATTCTTTACCTCGGTTGATCAGGATTCGGCATGACACAGCAACCTTTGGTGAAATTTGGGAAACACACTTGGACAAAATGATTTGTGCTGAAATCATCGAGTTTAAAGAGGTCTCAAACTGCATCATTAACATATGGATCAAGTACGGTAAATCATAACTTATGTTTTAGTAAACTTGGCCCTATTATTTTGTTTCCTATATTCAAACTTACTTCGTTATATATATTTGTTTCCTCTTAGACACCTGTATGAGGAGATGGAGAGCAATGGAAGTACTAAACCAGTTCAGTTTGGGCTTTTTGAGAAGCTATATCCAAGGGTCAGTTTCAAAGACAGGACTCAATACATTTCAAAACTGTTAGGCTTGGCAGAATTGGGACAAGTCATCGTATTCCCGTATAACCCTGGGTATAACCTTTTTCATTTGCTAGTAATATTCTTTAATTTGTAGATTAATCACTTTTACTTGTAATTCATGTGTGAGAACAATTTTTACTTTGTTTAGTGCCCACTGGGTGTTATTGGCAATTGATATGGTGAGACGTACAACCTATTACCTTGATCCTTTGGAAGGTAGTCTTGATGAAGAGCTAATGCAGATTGTCAATCAGTTAAGTTTGTTATTTGTATCTTTGATCATGCTGTTTTATTTTTATGTTTTATGCTAATTATTTGCTAACGTTAGCTATGTCTCTTAATTGTAGGGGGATTCGAATACATCAGAGTTTAAATTCTGATACAAAGGCCAATGTTCAATGGATACCTGTCAAGGTAAAAATCAGACAAACCTAACTAATTATTGTTAACGTACAGTAAAAAATTAATGTAATTTTGATCTTCTAGTGTCCGAGGCAGTCGAGCAGCTTTGAATGTGGTTACTATGTGATGAAATACATGCAAGATATCATCACAAATGTGAACGTTCTGAAAAATAATGTAAGTATTAAAAATGATTTTTACAATACTGTATCATATTGTTTTAATTTATTGTGAAATGAATCAGCTCAAACACCTGTGTGCTTCTTTACAGTTATCTTTTTATTGCGTATTATATGCATTTTATAAACTGTGAGGGTACTTATAATGGTGACTATGTTGCATACTGTTGAATAGATTATATGAATATCCATATAGACATGAATTAGGATTTGGGATATACACAATGTACTGCATATCCCAACACAAAACAATTGTTTGGGTTGCAAAGTAGTTGTTAGTGGGGATGTGCTATGGTGTCGTTGCTTGTACTTTACTTTGATGAGGATAAGTTGTCATCCTAATTAAGGTTTTGTATCTACATCCATATTTGTATTAAATCGCGTATTGTTGGGGTTCACAAGTTGTTTTTTTTTTTTTGGAATTACCATGATCAGGATGTTCAGTATTTACCTATATAATTTTGGATAAAACAGTAACATTGTTGGAGTTTATTTGTTGGCTTTAATTGTTAACACACAAATGTATTTAAATGAATGATAATTAAGTAGTTTAGTCAAGGATTTTCGGTGAATAACTTGTTGTTTTAAAATTAAAGTTCAAGGGAGTTGAGGAATACACTGTCAAGGACCTCTCGCGACTTCGTGATCAGTGGGCTACATACGTTGCCAAGTTAATTACAGCCTACAATCGCGAGGTAACATACAAGTAATTTATGATTATTTTTCCTTAAAACAAATCTGTGATTTATTTTTTGTGGTGTGCTAATTGATTTTATATACTTGTAGGTGGAAAAAAAATGAAGGCATATGCGGACTCCAAAATCAGTGACTCCAAAATCAGTGACATTGTTATCTGTTTTTTCTTCTTGGCTAAATTTTCCGAAATTAATTTAGTACTTTATCGTGTATACTACTTGTTCAAAGCTTAATTTTGTACTTGAACATGTTTTTTACCCCCAAACAATGATGTATTTGAACTATTTTAATTTAACTGATGTATTTGAAATGTGTATTATGTGAATTGCATTACAAGATTTGGTATGTTTAATATATTTTGGGTTTATTTTAATTGTAAAATAAACATGAATAATGTCATTAAAAAAAATAAAACACAACCGGTATAGCACCGTTAATACTGACACTAATTATTTAAATGACGATAAGAATTTTTGTTGTTACTGAGTCAGTGGATTCCTGATACTGTAGTCACATAAATCAGTGACATGTAAATAGTATCATTAAATGCTAACGCGATTGAGTCACTATCCTTGTGACTCTCTAGTGACACAAAATACTGACATAAAAATAGTATCAACTGATACTAACATCATAGTATCATTATGGTGGTGATACTATAGTGACACAAAATACTGACGCAAAAATCATTGACACCAAAGATTAGTGTCAGTGTGTTCTGGCTTGAGCATTACTGACACAATTAACAAGTGTCAGCAAAAGTAATTACTGACACTAAATTGGTGTCAGTAAAGTCCATTTTTCTAGTAGTGCCTACATATATATATATATATATAATTATTCATGTATAGACCTAGATCCAATCCCTTTACTGTGTATCCTTCAACTATATTATAATCCAATAATATATTTTATGAAGAATTAGAGTTGCAGAATAAAGGTAGTAGCAATGGGGAATGTACGCATAGCGTGCCTGGTAAGGGGAGCGGATGGCACGTTAATTGAACAATAATATTTCAAAAAAAGAATTGATTATATTTAATCGGGTTGCAAGGTTGACATTGAAGGAAATTTTCTTTTATTTTTTATGGCTATTGTACTCCACTAATTTTTATCCAAGGAGTTGTTAAGACATTTTTTTTTTACTATAAAACGAAATCACTATCAACTCTTTTTTTTTATTATTTTTAGGAACAATTACTATCATCACTTTAAAACTCTAAGTTTGTAGAGACTTTGATAAAAACACCATCAACAGATACAATATTGAACAGAAAACGTCATTTTCATTTGAGTTACTAAGAAAGGACCAAATGTAATTTGTTTAAGCAAGCCTGAACACTGAGGTTGACAAAATAGTTATAACAAATATGTAACGTAATTGGAATAAGTGGTCACATGAATATTTTAGCTGCATTATTCTAGCGTGCTTGCTCAGTTGGAGTAAAAATATGAGCCGTATCAACATCCATCTGCAATTTGAATACAAAGCTGACCAAATTTACACTCATTATTATATACATATATATTCCCCATAGGTACTTTCGAAGAGGTAAAAGTTTGAAGTTTGCTTCTTGGTTACTCTAGAAAGCCAATATATAATTTGTGTCGTAGTTTTCTCTCACAATTTTGAATACATTACAACTACATTGCAGCATCTACAAGTAACATCTCTCACAATTTTCTGTCATTAGTAATAAATTTTTTTCGTTATTAGCAAATTATTATTACATGTCATCACGAATATTGCAGGAATACAATGAAATTATTGTTACCAATAACGAAAAATTTGTTACGAATAACAGAAAATGTAACAGATATTGCTTAAGAAAAGAAAATTTCTTGTCATACTTGTAGTACTTTGGTTAGAATTGAAGAAAGTTTATATACAGTAACGTTTTCTCCAACAATCTAACACAAGGCTTACTAATTTGAAACAAATGGCATTGAGCTTGTATAAATTAAGCTTGATTCAGCAGCAAAGTAAGAACAATGCTTCTAATTACATATGCAGTCAACACACCTAAATGTTGAAACCAGTGTATCGATGCCAAGTATGTGTGTGTGTTTGTGTGTGTATAACAAGCAATCGGCTGTTTTAGAAAACATCTAATATCTCCTGAGTATGGAATCATGCGAATACATAGCAAGCACATGATATGATGGCATCTATGTACGGAGAGCAATTGATATATTCATTGACCAATGAGAATAAAGCAGTATATAAATCTGCTTCAACCTCTGGAAAAACCAGAAAACTGTCATAGTTAACACTAAAACCAATATAAAGCATATATGTTTAGGACTTTTTGCCGCTGTAAAAATGTCCATAAGATGTCATTAGGCAAGGTCATAATTACTAAGATCAAATTTCTAAATAATGACCTCTAATTGCTTCTCACAGGGAAAGAACCAACTACATTTCGACCAGTCGGGGACAGCTGAACTTTATCAGCTCAGCACAAGCATGCCTTCCAAACACTCCAGCACAACCATACAAATTCGCTTAACTAAATCCATTGAAGAAAAGAATAAGCTTTCACATTTCAACAGTTGGAATAATCACAATAACACTGAAGTGGGTACTGAGAGTTGTTTGAATTTAACCAATTTCTTTTCAGCTGAAACACAAGGCCCATATTTTACATTTGAAATTAGAGATAGTGTGTGAGAATCCCTGTACACATACATAAGATAACATATTGTGAATGGAAAGAATATTAAACAATTAATGATAATGCAAATCCCTGTATATTTAGATATACACATAAGATAACAGTTTCCACTTCCAACTTCGTTGCACTCCAAAGCCCCTTAGTCCCACACCCTCATGTGCGTCTATGACTATACAAGTGCCCAACTCCCCAACAGATTCCCCTTACACCCTGCATTTCCCTTCGTAATTACCAAAACGAGCAGCTCACTAGCGGTGGCCATTCTGGGTTCAGTATTGAACCCCAAATTTAATTCATTTCGGTTCAGCTTAAAAATTTTGTTTTCAGTGTATTTTTCGCTAGTTTGGTTCACTTTTTAAACCAGGATTGAACCAAAGAACCAAAACCATTTGGTTTGGCTACTTCTAATTCAAATATAAACCAAATTAAAAACCAAGTGCACCATCCCCATTCATAGTTTTGGCCAGCCGTCAATGGTGGAGATCCACTCTTCCACAACATTAGATTGCATTTAACTTTCATCAAGGAAAATTATGGTGGGATAAAAACCTAGAAAAAAAGGAATACAATCATTTATTGAATATAAGGTGATGTGTAACCATGACAGCCAACCAAAACTTTGTTGGTTCCAAAGGCCAAAAGTGGGGAAAGTTCAAGAATACTTTATGCAAAGTTTACCATGCTTTAACTTTTACTACTGTGTCCTAAAAATGAGTCAAATGATAATAAGCCTTTGTATTTGAAATGCAATCAACAAAATGGAGTTTGCCTTCAATATCAAATAATAACACTAGGCAAACACTACCTTATAATTAATGTATGGTACATTTCTCATTTATAAACAGTGTATGAATGGGACTCACTCACTGTTCATGTGAGGGATGTATCATACATTGATTGTAAGATAGTGGGATCCATAACACTAACACCCACTTTACTTTTTTCAAATTGCTCTTCATTATTTCTTTATTTCTTTTACGCTATTCTAAAAGAGTGCTGCTAAATGGCCAAAACAAAGAGAGAGGGACGACAGAAACGGCAGCATGTGCTGTCATTTTTGGCCTCATTATCTCTCTTACTTTTAGCCATTAAATTTTTTTAAAAAATAATAAAATATCAGAGGGAATCTAAGACTTATCCTCATTTTTTACATTATCTCATTTACAAATGATTCCAGCTTCAACAACACCACAATCGTTTTGTTATTGTTTTATATTGACCATGCACGAGCGAGTAAGAGAGAGAGTTAAATGGGACCTTTGGTGATGACAGTGTCAGCGTGGTGGCAGTGGTTCTGTTGTCTCCGTAATTAGGGGTGGGCACGGTTCGGTTCGGTTCGAAATTAAGTAGAACCGATTTAAATCGGTTATTTTATAAAAAGAATCGAATAAGAACCGAACTCAATAAAAACCGAACTCAAACGGTTCTTTTTGGATCGGTTTGATTCGGTTCGGTTTTTTCGGTTCTGGGCCTATTGGGCCTATTTTGAATTTTTAAATTTTTAGCCCATTGGGCCTCACGAATGAAATAATTTTTTTCAACAATTAATTTATCCTAATTTTATTACAAATATTAACAATAAATACAAAGTATTCAAAACACATTTTATCACTAATATCTTACTAACTATTAATAAGATACTCCCAAAATATGAAATATTAAAATTTCAAAATACATAACCAAACTCTAATACTCCATCTATATAAACATAATCATAATGTTATAAAGAGAAATAACACATGTTTGATTTGAATAAAATCAAAAAATAATTCGGTTTTTCAGTTCGGTTTTTCGGTTCAGCTAAGTGAACCGAATACCGAACCGACATTTCGATTTTTTTTACAAACGGTATATTCGGTTTTTTAAAAAAATAAAAACCGAACCAAATTAGAAAAACCGTCAGTTCGATTCGGTTTTTTTAATACTACGGTTTTTTTACCCATCCCTATCCGTAATGCGGAGACGTGGTGACGATGGCTCTGTTATCTCTGTTATACGTCAACGTAGTGGCAGTGACTCTTTAGAGTGCAAGGTTATGGCTCTGTTGAGTCCTTGTTAAAAGAGATCCTTCGCTTGTTATCAAGGGGGATAAGATGTTGGCGTGATCGTTGTCAGTTGGTGCCACACCAGCACTCTATTCATCACTATTTTTTTTTTTTTTTGGTGACAGATCGTTGAAATTGACCAAAAGCAAGACATATCTAACCCTCATCGTAAGGGCTCACCTAGATAGTACCCCCATTCGAGTGCGAGGTGGGCAGGATAAAGTGCAAAAGGGAAAATAGCATGGTTGCCGTTGGAAGTGCGACCAGCGACTCCATTTGTTGTAAGTGTTTTTTCTTTTCTTTTTTTTTAATTAAAAAAAAAAGAGAATGTGGTGCTGCTGGACTTAGGATCGTTTGAAAATGGGATAATGTAAAAAAGGAGGATAAGGCTTAGATCTCCCCTGATATTTTATTATTTTTTAATTTTTTAATGATTAAAAGTAAGAGAGATAATGGGGCCAAAAAAGACAGCACATGCTACCACGGTACCACCATTGTCGTCCCTCTCCCTTTGTTTTGGCCATTTAGCATTTTCCCTCCTAAAATGCAGATCACTAACTCTTTGTACAAAGAGTTACTAAAAGACAAATTTGTTACTACGTTGAAAGATTTTGTCGTTTAACAACTCTTTAAACAAATAGATGGCGTTCTGCTTTTTCAAGAAGTGCAAATATCTACACCTGAGAAATGGGAAATCCTAACTTCTAACACTATTTCATAGCTTTTCACAATACTGGAAAGATGAACCTAATAAAAAGGACATTGCGCCCACTAGATTTTGACATCTAGAGAGTGAAATGTCCTAATTTAACCATCAATCAATCAGCATAAGTGCACCTCTAAAGACTAGATCTTAAGATGCAAATACATACAACCTTTGGATGCAAGTGTGTGCCGACAAACCCAATGACACAAAGGATAGAATTGAATGATGGGGAGAGAAAGGTGTACAAGCATAAAAATTTGAGGGCTTATTACAACTTTTACAAGCACTCACCCTAAATTATCATGCCAAGTCAAGACCGATATAGGTACTAAAGCACATTGCAAGCACCACGCATTTGCTGGCAAACAAGCCTTTCCTTTTTTATTGGCTTCAAAAAATACCTGACCCCTCACTAATATTGCCATGAAAGAGCCTTAAAGCAATGGATGACACTACTAGAGGTGGAACGCTAATCACAAGCTCGACAGATTTTGCTCAACAGGTTTTTTTATAAAACTCGGATTCTTTCATAACACACTCATTGCCCTATTGTTATATCTACTAACAGTACCATATCCTAAATTGGAAAACCTGGAGCTATCATATTACCATGATGTCAATGAATGATGGCAAAGCCCAACTAGCAGCATAGTAAAGCAAACAAGTGTAGCAATCAGATTCAATGTCCATTAGATTACAACATAGACAATTCTATGCAGTTTCGACTAGAACTACAAAATTATTAATACCCAAAAGAACAATTACTGAAAAAAGAAAAGGAAAAGCAGATGCATTCCCCTCCCCATGTTTATGACATAAGTGCTGTATAACATTGACAAAAGCTTACATCTTTCTAGCATTTATGTCAAAGCATATCACAAAAGTAGCATTTACTTCTACAAAACTACAAGATGGTTATGTCAAGATTCCATCACAGGCATTTGAGAACTAGCAAAAAGCATAATAGATAATATAAACACTAACAAACTCAACAACTAAAATAATTAAGACAACCATGAAACTATCATAAGTTACACCATTCTGTCAACTGCCATGGGAGTGCCCAACAATCATCTGAGGGGGTGCTAAACAATCATCAGTTACTACATAATTGTCAAAAAATGAGTAATCATTTGAGTTGAACACAGTGATGCCAAACCCAGTTATTCATGATACAACATTTATATTGGGATTGACTAGGTTTTCTTCTCACCTAGTCAACCTAGTTTCTGACACCATTAAAAATCCCACCTTTTCTTATAAGTTTAGATCCTATTATTTATGCAGTGTGTGGATGTACATTACAATAGCGCTGGCCTATTTATAATTATGGTAAACAAAATACCATAAACTTAAAAGTCAACTATTAATTGAGTGCATATCTATCTCCATTTAGAAACAATCATCTCCATAAATGCACAATAAAGAATGGACGACCACAAGCGAGTTCATCTAAACACCTCACACCCACATATTAAAAGCTTAGAACAGCCAAAATAGTTAAAAAGAAAAGAAAATATAGATCTTTTATAACAACAAAACCCATCTATAAATCAATCTATATCAAGCAATCCATGCACCAGGAAGAAAACAAAATACTAAGCACGAAACCACATCTCAATCTATTAAAAAGAAGTTATCGCTTTAGCTACTGGCAATCACAATTACCTCAAAGCAAAAAATAAATAATACAAGAAACAAACACAACAAAAATTAAATTCTTGTATTTAGACGCCAATCCGAATATCAATACAAAGCAAATATAGATCATTGTACAACCACATCAAATTGTTTATTAACACCACAATAAATTTAAAATTAAACAAAAAAAGCTCGAAAAACACAAACCACTGGCGGAATCTCAATCGAACATTTATTCAGTTTGTTTATTTCTTATTATTGCCTTTACCTCCAGCGGAATCTCCGCCAGCCGCCTGCGCCGCCTTCTTGGCAGCCTTCTCCTGCAGCGCCTTCGCGTCCCTAATTTTTTTACATAATTTTAATTAACTAATTAATTAAATTTTTAAAAGAAGTCAAAAGTCAAAACGACATCGTAGGGAAAAACTTTTTTTATAAAAAAAAAAAGAAAGAAAACCTTTCGCGGCGTTGTTCGGGAGTCAAGCCGTCGTCCTTGGTCTTTCCCTTGCTGCCGCGAGCGGCCGCTCGCTCGCGATCGCGTTCTCTCTGGTTTCCGCGTGAGATTCGAATCCAAAATCGAAAAGCAATGAATTAAGGAAAAAGCTAACCAGTAATTAATTGTTTAATAATTGCAACAACATTAATAGACATTAATTAAATTCGAAATCATATATTGAAAAAGAAAAAAGAAAAAAGGATATGAGTCATGGTTTCGTCTACTCGATAGAAAAGACAATCTGAAATTTCTTCGCAGTTCGTTCAATCAACCACAAACAGTCAATGATAAAAACCAACCCACTTTTTTATATGCCCCTTATTTATTTACTAATTCCTTTTGATAAAAGAACACTTAGACCCTCACATTTTCTTATATGTGCATATACATATACTTAGTTTAGAAAAAGAAAATACAGACCCTATTTATTTTACGATTATACCATTTCTCTACCGCAACCAAAAAATTTCAATAAAGTTTTTATAATAAATTTAAACTAAATTAAAAAAATATACATTTTAATAATTATTTACAGTAGTAAATAAAAATTTGGTTTTTGAGATTATAATAACCACATACGTGTCCTTTTTTTTTAAATAAAAATGTATATGTGTGCACCGAGCAAGATAAAAGAATAAACGAATGCATACGTGTTTCAGTGAGATGAGATTTAGTTAAAATGTTAAAAATATTTTATTAACAATTTTTATGATAAAAAAGCATTTAGGAAAAGCTTTAAATTTTTTATTTTATTTTGAGAACAACTGTTAAAAATGGCTTATATAATGATTCAACAAAATCATTAATTGACTTTTAGAGTTTCTATTAACATTTCTCAATAAACTCTACTTTATTAATCATAATCGTCATTTATCGTCATATTATGTTATCTTGTATGGATTATTGAGGGTATGTTTGGGAGTGAGATACTATAACTTTTAAGCTATAACTGTTATGGAGTAGAAGCTGAAAAAAAAAAATCTACTAACCTGTTAAAGTCCAGCTATAAGTGTCACCAAACACCTTAGTAGCTGGATTTTAGCAGCCCACCTACCTCACCACACTCCCAAACGAGTTCTGAATTCATCATGTTTTATTTAAGTAATTTTTTAACACTTTGGTGTGAATTTAAGTGTTTTATTTATTTGTTTATATTATATTACAACACTTTAATAACAAAATTTATCAAATATATTACAACACTTTAATAACAAAATTTATCAAACACATACATTGGTGTACTTTTGAAACTCACAACACCCCTAATAACACAACAATTTGAACTCCAAACTACTATTTTCAAAAAACTGATTTTTTATTTAATATAATAAAACAAATTGTTTTATAACCCACCAGATTACTAAACTAGTCCTCAATTAGATTAACCGGATTACAAAATCATTTCTCAAGCAAAAATTTCCTTCTAGATTGAGAAAAAAAGAATTATACAAACTTAATTAGGATGTGACATTTTTTTTTCCTCAAGTTTTGAATTATATATGACTTCCCTCAATCTAGAAATGAGCAGTTAATTTTCTGTTAAAAATATTAAATAGCAAATTATTTTATAAATATTAAATACCCAGAAGTAAAATAAAAATTAATGTAAATTTGTTGGATATTAATTTACTTTTAGGGTTAATTTGATAAATTAATAATTTTTTAATTAATGTCCCCCAAAATTGTTGCAAGGTTATTATTGTCAAAGTAAAAAAAGAGTTAGGGAAGGTTGTAACATTATTAATTTTAAAATAGTAGGACTAAATGGACCTTTAACCAAATAAAGACTAAACGAGCACCTACTCGAAATTAATATTTAGTGCATACTTGACATGACTTAGATAATGTTCATAAGTATTTATTTAAAACTCTTTCTAAGATTTTTGTTATTATTTACTTTTTTTTACTAGATTTTTTTAAAATTAAATAAGATATTTTATCTTTACTAGTAAGAGCTTCAATTTTGGGATTTTAAAAATTTTGAAATTTTAGAAGTAGACGTTGAAAAGTTTTTTTTAAAATGTTAAAATATCTAAAATATCATTTATTTATTTAACAATCTTATTTTATTCATTTCATAATATAACTTTAAAAATTTACCTACTAAATTAATTTTAGGATTTTTAATAAAAATTTTCATTGACAATCAAACAATTAATTTTTTTAAGTAAAAAATCAATTTGTAAAAGTTTTAATAATAAAAATTCTATTTAAATAAACTTTATTTAAAAAAAAACTGAACCACACGAAACCTTAATCGCAAAACAAAATTAAATTGATATGTTGGAGCTTCGCTAGGCATTTATATGTATTTATACAATCCCCTTAATGATGGCACGTTTCACGGCTTCATTTCCCTTCTTTCAAATAACTTTGTAATTGTTCTTTAAATGGGATTGCTCTCTAGTGGTAATAAGTAATTGAATATAATTGAGGATGACTTTAATTCCTGTGTAATTTTAAATCTATGTTTACAGAATTTATTACCAAAACTGACATTCAATAAAGTGTTATATTCTATATAAAATGTTTTGCCATTATTCACATTCCATTTATTGACATTATGGCATTATTACTTTAAAAAAACTACCAAACCGGCAAACACCCTTAAATGCTTTTGAAATTCTCAATTTTAACTCATGATAAAAGAAAAATATTACCCAAATAAATCAGTAATAAACAAACAATGATAAATTAATATAATCATAAAAAAAAAATAATGATATTTGACCATAACAATAATAGGAGGGTCACAGAAACGGCACACTCTGTTGTGACAATAAGGAAAATCATTTATGTCGCCTTCATGTTGCCTTTATAGTCGATTATCATTATTAATTACTTAATTGGCTACTGACCTTGTTGCCCATTTGTTGCCCATTCATAAACAATATGATACTATACGTGCATTTATAAATAACAATCAATTAGAAAACAATTTAAAAATAAAAAGTAAAAATAAAACACATTCTGCAAATAACATCATTATGGCATTCAATCCATTAATTAATTTCGGGTTCTCATCACACGTTGCTCAACAAAATTTTATTTTCTTGTGCATAGTTTTGTTTCCCTCAAGAGGCAGCCACTAAACTAATTCTAAGGACATTTAGGCTTTCCTTCCTTTGTCTTCCATTTGTCGTAGCATGGACATTCTTCTTTGTGCCCGTAAGTGCCTGAAGGTACACACAAGCATTTGTTGCAGCACTTGTTGCAGAAGAACAAGCATGGCTTCCTGTGCGAAGTTGCCGAACACCGGTAGTCACAAGCTGGCTTACACTCTGCATGCATGCACACACATTTTTTTACCAGTTAATTATACGCCAAGAATAATTGTTATGAACAAAAATCATGTGTCATGTGTTAATTAAGAATAATGTATATTTATGTCAGCAGTCGCAAAATATATATATATTTTTTTCAATTTCACCTTAGTTTTGTATTTTTACTCAATAAATTTAGGCAAATAAGATCTGACCCCATTGTTTCAAAAATTTGTTACTTACGCTCAGGTTTAAGTGATCCTTCTCCGCCGGCCTGTGGATATGAAACAATCAAAGATGTTATTTACCAAAAAAAATTAAAATTTCAAACTGAAAAAAAAAAAGGTTTAAAAATCATGCATATATATGAAGAAAGCTTGAATATGTCTACATTGTTGTTAATATAAATAACTAAAAGCTTTGTTAAATCTCTCGTACTGGCCACTGATAGATAGAAAATATTTAGGCAAACGATTAAATAAGTCTAGAGAGAGATTTACATTTGAAACATCAAGAGTGAAGGACAAGGAGAGAAAGAGAAGAAGAGCAATGAAACTCCATGAGAGCTTAGCCATTTTTCCTTGGTTAGAATGAAAATAATAATAATAATAAAGATATAACAATCTTGACATGCTCCAGCTAGCATTTGAGCATGCTATTTATAAAACTTCTAATCCTCTTATCTGGGTGTCCAAATTTCTAGTTGTTTTCTTTATAACAAATCTTGTTTTGGTAACTAATATATATAATAATTTTCTTTCTTAATTAAAATTCTCTTTGTCATGTGTTTGCATTATCTGATTGGACATTCCTTGTGGGGAGATTTTGGCTACAAACCGCATACCATATATTGCTGTTTTCAATTAATACAGACTTTTTTATGATTGATATTCCATTTAAGCCCCTTTTGCTAGGGTTCGCTACATAACTGCAAATTGTTAGATAAGTAAATTATTTAGGATTTGAATTTAGTGTTAAGCTTATACGCTTTTTATTATTTTAATTAGAAAGAAGTAATTTGTAGTTATGAGATAAGAATATAAAGATAATTAAAATTTAATTGCACATTATTATAAACGTATGCGTGATTAAAGATTATGAAAAGATTAGCATATTTTAGTTTACCACCATATCCAAATTCACGTACTTAATATTAACTATGGTTTAGAAGTTAAGAACACTTTATTCTATATTTATTTATGATAAATTTATATATTATCCTCACAATTTTGATTTAAAATTATTAAATTTAAGAATTATGTTTTTCAAACACAATAAAGTTTTGTTTCAAAACTACTTATAGTTGAAGAAGAATTACCTCCAACTAATCCAGAGGTGACACGTGGACAGATTGAGATCTTGCTAAAATAATTTAAATAATTAATTTAACATAAAAATACTAATAAATCTGAATAATAATATCAAATAATATTACAATAAACTTTGTGTAATTTTATTCTTATTAATTAGACCATGGTTGCTGAGGCGTTGTGGATATAATGCTTAATAACGTCATTATGTAACCATAAGCTTCAACATAAATAATGCTCAATCTAAAATATGTATTACATGTTCATTGCCTTTACATTATTTCCTTTGTTTTGTTTTTCACCCAAAGACCACATAAAGCCCGGTTCATGCGTTTTGCTCAAATATATTTCAAGCTGTCGATTGACAAAACAAGGGTGGGAGTCGGATCAAACACGGATAGACCCAAGTTCGAATCGGATTCGGATATTGCCCAATATCCTATTAATCTAAAGATCCGATGGCGCCTTTCGTTGGAGGATCCAAATAGGGGATTAGCTGTTAAAAACTTCACAAAATAATCTACTCATTTATGAACGATCGACATCGGTTTTTCACATCAAAGTCCGTTTGTCACAACTCACAATTGACAGTATTTGAGAAGGCAGAATTTCACATCATGAAAAACACCAGTAACGATGATTTGAGAATCAATAACACTACTTGATCACCCGGGATATCCTCTCGAAAAATATTGGACACATACTTGTGCTGAACATTATTTCATCCATCATCCACCCTAGCGCCACCCTCTCCAGTGTACCCAAAGATAACACACGATAAAGCAGCTCGAATTCTTCTCCATCTTTACTTTTAACCCATGTCAGACTGAATGAGTAACCTATTATGCACACAATGAAGGATTGTATTAAGTTACTACCAACAAGTGATCCTGGGTGAGTTTTTATAAATTTTCTTTACTTAACCACAATTTTCTAGTGAGTTTCCATTTTAATTTTCATCCCATATCATCATTACCGATTTGGATATTTCTAAACATGAAAACATCAATCAAAAAACATTTATACAGTGGACAAAAAGCAATCAAATTAAAGAAAAATGGAAATGATGTAATTGCAGGGAGCTAAAAATAATTCCATGTAAAATAATACCAGTTGATTGATGCAGAGCTGAAACACATCTTCCTTCAGATTCATGGTATGGGGATAATTTCATGCCGAATAAGTACTCAATAAGAGCTTGAAACAGACAATTAGCTGGACCACTATCATGTTCACCACCACCTAAGAAACAAATAATACAAACAATTAAACCAGTGACATCACATTCAAGTAAAAGCCAGGTCAAACATGTATTCCCTACCTGATGTGTCAATAGTTCTTTTACAGCATTCAGGCTGGAGATCACAATAAAATAGTCAGACATAAAGACAATATAACTAACTTCAGCTTAACAAGCTTAGGGTTACAGGCATACCAGCTGCTCATTTAAAAGAGCCCCCCAGGAAACATTCTAAATCGATAAATCCTTCGCTGATTGTCCTTCAATGGCGTAATCAAGAGCACGTGAACTAGCCGTAATCATGCATTCACTCTCAGATTCACTCTAAGTTTCCTCCTACGCTTTCTTGTCTTTTCTTTGGATTGATTTCCAGATGTAGGCTGAGCACCTTCAGGAGTGTATAGCTGCATATTATCATTGTTGTCATCCTTTGAAGAGGAAGCAGTTCCCTCTTGAAGGAGCTTTTGGAGTGTCTCAACTTCTTCAGACAGTGCTTTATCTGACAAAAATTGAGACCTCAACAAGTAAAGAGATCTGAATATTGGTCGGAGTTACAACCAAGTATGAAACATACCACAAACAATAAGTTCACAAAAGATTTTGCTTCATAATGCTTCTCAAAGTCTGAGAATCCTTGCTTTAGCGAGACTGAGGTTCTCGCAAACACAAATGGGTTTTTCTTATGGTACCGACGGCCAGAGAACAACAAAGGTGACTATAGAGAACCTTTTGCTACTTTGATTTATGACACTTGTGGATAATTAAACAATACACAGACATGGACCATAAAAAGTGAAATTAGTTTGGGCTCTACAGGGCCATTTTCATGCATGAATATTTAAAAAACAGAATCTCATCTCAAAGTGACTACCAAATAACTATCTCAGACATGAGCTTATGCACACATCACTCTTTTAGGTGAATTAGTCTTGAAAAGAAGAAAGCTTATTGGTGATTTCAAAAACCTTAATAATCTTCTTAGGCTTAGCAGACAAGAGAAAGACATGGACAGTATGTTATATGTCAAGCTCATCCTTCCTACAGAAGGTATTGGCATCCTTTATAAATATGGATAGCTTAAAGATGCTAGTGACTCCTCCAAGAAGAACGATCATTATGCATGGCTCCTTCCCCACTACATTGCCAATTCAATTTCTCAATCTTTATACTTGTAAAAACATCTAATCAAACTTACTTCTATCAAGGTAGTCTAGCTCAGCTCCACTTAGTTTTCAATTAGTTTTGTAGAATGCTAAGAACCATGGCCTAGGTTGGCCAGGTTCAAGGCTGATTCAGTTTGCACTTAGCATCCTGAGAAGAATGAGTGCAGGGTTCTACATTTTTATCCAGAAAACATATTTCATGCACAGTCCTTAACAAGGTATTTTCAATAACTTGAGCATCAAACCCAGCTTCCTAAATACCATCTATGCCATTTTCTCTGTACGTATGACAATTTTTTATACATCGAGCGTGATCTTAGATGAAAGCATAACAGAAATGCCCAAGGTTGCAAAATGTTTTCAAATTGATACACTAATGCACATGAAGTGTGTGTATTATTTTTATTTTCTTTTAAAATCTATCAAAATATTTAATTGTTTCTTACTCTTTTGATTCTCTTCCATTAGAAGCTTCTGGTAATGCAAGCATTGCTCATTACTGGTTGACCTGCAATGAAATGTAAATATGTGTCAATTTCTGTTATTCGTGCCCCAGAAAAAGCTGGATCTGGTGGCAACAACAAAAAAAATACAACCAAGAAAATCAGCAAAAACCAAAAATCCAGTAAAAAAAAAAATATATTGAGAGTGCATGCCTGATTGAGTCCACTTCACTCTTCAAGTTGTTAACTTGTGCACATAACTTTTCATTTTCACTTCTTAAGAATTCTATATACTTATCTGCAGCTGTAATGACAGAAAATAAGCACTTGATCAATTCAGAGTATGATTAAAAATTAGAGTTTTGACTTTAATTCTATTGGATACAGTAAGCCAGATTAAATTCCTTTTAAAGAAACAGACTACTAAATTCCAAACACTTCAGAGGCTTATACAAAGATTACATTCTGTAACATAGACAATTATTCTCTTCTAATTTCCAGGAGCTAAACAGATAAAAACAATACTCCAGCACAAACTTACTTATCTGATTCAAATTGCGGTCACAAATACTTTATTAAAACTCTTTCCTTACATTTAAATACTTGTATACTAGTTATGGATCCCAAAAGTATGCTAATCATATTTACGTTGAAAAGAAATCGCCCTGAAATTGATAAAAACATGCCCTGTGCTAAAAAATAGTCAAAATATTCAGAAGCCGCATTAATAGGCAACAAAATACCTTTAATGCCCTAGCAAATATAAAGGACTCAGACAAGGCCCAGCTCTTAGCCTCAAAGAGGAAAACTAAAGGAAAAACACTAGACAAGGTCCGGTAATGAATCATAATCAGTCCAGCTCTTTAAAGATATCATATCAGTCAATAATCCATTACTTCAATGCATCAACACAAAAATCAGTAACACATTAAAAGTCCACTGATCATGAATAAATAGTGTATCTGAACTTGTTCTGTTGATGCATTTGAACCTCAAGTCCAAAAATGATTGAATTAACATAAGGTAAGCTGAGTTGTAAGTATGTTGATAAACAAGTTGATGCAAACACCACGGTGAAACTTTGAAACCCACGCTCAATTTGGAAGTTTCAAATGCCCAAGAAAGCTCTAAACAGAGTTTTAAGTTAAAACAAACCTTGATCCAATGCTTAAAAAAGCATGAAGCAGAGATAAACAATCATTGACCCAATGTTTTTAACTAAACCCTAAATCCTAAAGCCTACTTGAATTCTTGGAACATCCCTCCAAGCATAGTTTTACACAAAAGGTCCAGCAAATGACTTAGACTAAACATAAAAATTAAAACTAGACTTAAATGAAAAATTGGTAAACTTAAAACATTGCAAAAGAAACCATAAATAAGGTAGAAGTCATGCAAGTTCCTTTTGACTAAAAAACTCAACAGGTTATAATGAATTGGTCATAACTTCTTCTAGAAAACTTCAAATTCAATTCCATGAAATGCATTAAAAAGCTAACTCAATTAGCTTTCCAATAGTATACAACTTGTGAATTAATTCCAACTTAAGCAATGTCAGTTTAATTCTGAGATACCCCTCTCTACATTGATTTAAGCTACAATTGGCATGACCTGAATTTTTGTCAAGCATTTGGCCCAAACTCTATATTTGCCTGTCCAATAGCTTGAATAATTTCACAATGGCTTGTCTTCTCTCCAAGTCCAATTCATCATGTCTTACACTTTAAATTGTGATTTGCCTTCTCAATTCATCCATTTAAATCAATCTATTTAAGGCAGCTTCTTTACTCTAGCTCTTGTAATCGAGCGCCGATGAATGTACAAAAATCACTTAAAGCTTAAATAGTATTTCCTTTGGATTTATTAACTTTACTTGTTGATGCGCATAGTCGCCGGCACCCTAGACTAAAGAAAGCTAAATTTGTTAAGCAACTGCACAAGAAAGTGTGAGAACACACAGAAAAAAGACGGAACAATATGCTGCTCAAGCCAACAAAGGACGCAAGAAAGAGGTTTTTCGACGTGAGGATTGGTTTCAACGTGAACATATGATAAACGAGAGGTTTCCAGCCCAAAGGTGTTCCAAGTTCCTTCCACGGGAAGATGGCCATTTTCAAGTGGTTGCACGGACTAATGAAAAATGCTACAAATTGGATCTTTTTAGTCAGTATAATATGAGTACTACTTTTAATATTTTTGATCTTTCTCCTTTTGACATAGATGACGATTCAAAGATGAAACCTAAGCTGCCAAGCAAATGTTTTTGATCTCGGCTTCCGTCAAGAATATAAAGAAGTTTCATCAAGAAACACATACACCACATGTTATATATTAAGTTAATTTCAAATCAATAAGTGCATTAATTTTAAATTCATTGAAACCTAAGCTGCCAAGCAAATATAATCAATTTCTACATTAATTAAATGGGAATCAATTTATTTGGAAAAAGAATGAAACTTTTTACACCTAGCACACAACATTTAATCTGATACATTGGCAAGAAATACATACCATTCACATAGGTTGTGAACTTCAATTCTTGTTCTTTGTTGAGATTATCCAATTCACTGAATTTTTTCTTCTGAAGTACCCCCCCCCCCAAAAAAAAAGAAAAAAATTCATTAAAACATATAGGCATTTCCTCTATTTTCTAGGGAAAGAGAGAGAGAAAAAGATACCTTTAGTTTATCATATTTATCGTAGAGCTTCTTATACAAAGATTCCATCTGTAACAAGAGTTAGCAATTAATCATAGACTTAAATTACCTAAAACACGTACACAGAGAAAATCGAAGAAGAAAAAAGTTAAAATGGTGAATTTTCTCACAAATTTCATTTTTCTAAACGCAAGTTGACAAAGCCGCTGCACACGGCTGCACTTTGACATTTAATCAAACACAAAACATACAATCAAACAAACACACCCCGGGCCCCGACTCAGAAACCCAAAATCAGATACTTCAATTCACCAAATCAACCAATAATAAAAAAAATCAATCAAAATAAATAATTATCACATAGAAATCTTCATTTCAGCAAACAATCTACTAAATAATACAACAGTCCGTCTTCTCAGTATTAAGGTCAAATAAATAAAAACCCACATTATAGAAAAATTCTTATTAGAAAATAAAAATTAAAAAAAATTGAAAAAGAAAAAAGACCTCTCAAGTTATTTGCTGCAAACGGAAGTGCTGAATGAGATTGTGAAGAGCTGAAACGCGCAGAGGCGCCGGCCGTACGGACCTCTCAATTTATTCTAGGTTTTGTTTGTACACTGAACAAATGGCGTTCGAATTCGAATGAATTTTTAGGGATTTGTGATCTTACGTTTGTGTGGAAAGCGCGGTAAAAGCAGAATTTAAAATTCGAGAGGAAAAGGCTCTCGCTGTCACTCAACTACTTCACGCATGAGGTGAAAATTTGAAAGCGATGGAGTTTTTTTGTTAATTTTACTAATCGAGTTGGGGGGGTTTTAAATTTCTTCGGGGAAGGAAGCAGAGTTGTCACAGTGAGCAAATAAATATGCCACGTCATCAGTTCGCAAAGGTTACATAAAGAGGCTTGACGTGGCATTGACGTTTAACGAATTTTAAAAATTATTTTACCTTTTATTAATGTAATTTATTATTTATTTATTTATTTTGAGGGTTAGTACAAATTAATTTTTTATTAATATCTCTAAAATTGTTATAAAGTCATTTTGATAAAAAAAAAATAAAGAAGAACTATAATTAATTAATAAGAAAAGTGTCTTGTATTGAAGTGTTTTTAAAATATAAAAATTAAATAAATACTTAATCCAAAATATTAAGATTTATTGAAAGTTTTTGCTCTTTCTTAGTATGGTGAGAAAAAGGTAATTTCTTGGTTGGTGGGTTATTGGTTTTGATGATTGATGCCTTCTGATGTTGATTGAGGATTAAGAAAAGCAAGAGCAAGATGGTATTTATTAAGGAAGATAGATATTAATGATTGCTATATATATACATATCCAACTTTAGTGAGAATACTCACACTTTGCTAAAGTGACTACACATTTTTTTTTTAAAGGAAGTGACTATTTATTAAAACATAAAAATATTACAAATTTTAATGTATTAGAGATTATATTTTTTTATTTATTAGTAGCATCTTTACTTTATTAAAATAAAGATGTTCTCACACCATCATCAGTGAAATAAATTAAAAATTGAAATAATTTGTGATGAATTAGGAGTTCAATAAGTCTAGAGTTTCTTACATAGT
Source organism: Citrus x clementina (assembly GCF_000493195.1). NCBI lineage: Eukaryota > Viridiplantae > Streptophyta > Magnoliopsida > Sapindales > Rutaceae > Citrus > Citrus x clementina. The sequence continues at coordinate 15,309,909 of NW_006261964.1, forward strand.
TTGAAAAGATGAAGTTGCAGTGGTAAAATTTGTAAATGATTAATGATTATGTATCAAATTACAGAAAATTCACAAGAATTTTAATAAAAGAACCTGAAAATTCTCTTAATTATTGATTTTTGTTTAAATCAAATAAAGATGAATTTATGGAAACAATTTCTTATTTATTATGATTCACCATTACTTATGCTTAAATATTTTCCGACATATTCTATGAAAAAGTCATCCTATCGCAAGGGGCAGGAAAGCTATATGTGATGGTTGACTTGATTTTATAATAATAGTGTGTACACCTTTATTCTATTTTAATCTTTTTATGAGTTAATTTACTTGAACTTGGAGTTCAAAAGTTTATTTTACAATGCACATTATTAAACAATTATTGGACAAATTTATTGATATAGATGAAGTGATAAAAATCACTTATAGAAACTAGAAAGCATCTTAATTTGGGTATATGTAGTGCTGGTAGGATGATATGGTGATACAAAAAGAAAAAGTCATTTCCAACCCTAGAGTTTAATGTAATCCCATTTCCTCCTTACTATTTAAATAATAAAACTCATTTCATCTTTGTTTCTTAAACAATAGTTGAAAACACCCCAACACACAAAAAAAAAAAATGTGAAAGAATATTGATTTATATGATTAGTCAAAATATGGGTGTCTAGTCCGTAAGCTAAAAGATGCAAAATTAATTAGCAAAATATAAAGTGTGTTGGACCTATAGTCCATATTCATGAAGTCATAAAATTTACTAATAAAATTTGAATTTGAACTACGTATGTCCAAATTAATTTAGAACGATCTATGTACTTATTTTTGAAAGACAAAATGCTTGAAACAAGTACCTAAAGTACTAAACTAAAAAGCTTGTAGGTTATATATTCTTGATAAAGTCATAATCATAATTGTGTATGTTAGAGCAAAATATAATCACTTGAGTAAAAATTAATTTATTATAATTGGGATACGCGATTATCAATTTTTGATGTAATTTTTACTGAAAATTGAATTATAAATTTGCTATCTCAACAGATACATTGAGATGATTTGATTATTAAGATAACTCTTGAAGAGTGTATGAATTCATGATCAATTAATTTCTGTTTGGGGAAGAAATTCAAGATCAAAAATCTTGAAATGAAGAAATTTTGTAGTAATCTGCAGATTAATTAAAATTAGCATGACATATAAAGAAATTAATTTTGTAGTAATCTGCGTATTAATTAAACATTTGCATGACATATAAAGAAATTCTTGAAGTATTTCATATTAGAAATTGATATGATAATTTATCATTTTCTTCCTCCATAGCAAAAATGTTGCTTTGGGTCTTGAAGTACCATACTCCATTGTAAATATCTTGTGCCAAATTGCATTTTATGATATTGCATTCTTACAATTGCTCCGTATAAATTTGAAGGCATGAAAATAATGTGTAACATAAAGCTTATCCAAATTCTTTTATGAATACAAGCTTAAAAAAGATTGTGTGTATATTCAGATGTAGGGGCCCTCATTTTTTTAATATGGATACGCTGTTAAACTATACAATTATCAGCACTGATTTTATTAAAATGTACAATTTAATAGTGTGTTCACATGAAAAAAAAATTGAGGGTGGCCGCAGGGGTGTGTGTGTGTATGTGGTAAGTTAATATCAAATCAATAAGAGCATATTTTCAGATACTACTATTAGTTGGTACACTAAAAGCGCCCAGAATTAAACAAGAAAAGTAATAACAAATAGCAACATTTCCATTCATACTAGTCTTATTCCTCTAATTAATAAAAATATATTAATTTCTTGCTCATTTTTCTGTCAAGTAGAATAATGCATGCGCGATATATGACATGTAATTAAGGACACTTGGGTGTTCCTTCCTTAGTTTTCCAGTTGTTGTAGCATGGACATTCTTCTTTATGCCCATAAGTGCCTGAAGGAACACATAAGCATTTTTTGCAGCACATATTGCAAAATTCTATGCATGGGTTTCTATGTGATGTTGCTGAACAACGATAATTGCAGGCACTCTCACACTCTGCACGTGCATGTACAAATGATACATTTAATTAGTACTTATAACTTGAATAGTGATGCTTAGATACGGACGTCTGGATTTAAAAAATCGGATTTAATTTAAAAATCTGAATTTTATTAAATCCGAATGTTCAAATTTGAATATGACTCAAAACTATTGATTATTAAAAGAAAATAGAAGGAAAATGAAATGTTACTTACGTTCAGGTTTGAGTGATCCCTCTCCACCAGCCTGTGAATATCAACCATTATTAAATTGAAAGAGCAAATTGAAGACACAAACATAAAATATTGATATGTTGGTGTTCATTTGTCGTGACATTTTTATTATTCTCCAAAAAAAAAAAAAAAAAAACTCTGGATCTCATGCTATTTTATTTAATTTTTTGTAATTCACCTTTTCTTTTAGGTCTAATAGAAATGAAATGTGTATACAATACCCTCAATGAACTCCCCATTAATAGCTCTCATATAATTTTCACGTTAAAACTTATAATATGTAGATAGTATATATGTGAACAATTAGATATAAATAGAGAGAGTGTTTTACATTTGCAACTTCAACAGCAAAGACCACAATAAACTCTAATACGTGCGCATTTATAAGTAATATCATGACATAGTTGAGGATGAAGATTGAGGATCAGCATGAGCTGGCTACCTAGCTAGCGACCACATAGTCGATCGAAATACAATCGGCCAGGGGGAGGACTACAATGTTCGCCTTTTCTGGTATTCCGGGGAGCAGGGGTACGAGGCTTGTAGGCACCAGGTCTCCCACAATCGATTACTACCTTACCGGCGTTCAGAGTCTTAGTTCTTGCAACAGTAGAATCAGCCTTAGAAAACAACATGTCGTTGTGATCAAAATGGAAATTAGCAATGATGGTTCTGTTGCTCTTATGCACGGCTGCAGCAGCATCAGCACAGATGATCATTTGCGGGCGAAGAAGAGTATCGTGACTATGATGGTCGCTGCTAAAGGCACCACATCCCCAATCCCATCACGTTACTTCCCATGTTTTTTTTTTTTTTTTTACCTCTCTTTTCCCTGTTCACTCTACTGACTTCTTTTTCGAGCTTGTTTGTGAGAACTAAGAAGCCAGCTTCTCCCCAAGTTCTCCTTTACTATAGCGCTTCAATTACGAACTGTTTCTTTTTTCCTTTCGTAAATAAATAAATTAAAAGGAGAGTCCCTTGTCCAACTAGAGAGTTTGTATGGTGGAGATTGCTCTTATGTACACAGATGTTTATGGCAAAAGTTAATGTCATAAAAAGTTTTTGTCCATAAAGTAGGGTAAAGATATGGTACTACAGTTATATAATACTATAATTCAATCTAATTATTAAATTTAATCCATAATTATTATTAAAATTAAATTTAAAAGTCGGATCTAGCTGTGGTACCATATAACAGTAGCACCACAACTGCACCCAGAAAGTAACTCTCCTCTTAGGGTGTTATTATGTAGGGCCTTCTCACCTTGCGAAATAATGTAAGGTACGTCCCAAGAAATGACAAGTAAATAGACAGCATTGTGCCATCTGTAGTTGGTATAATTAATTTGATCCGTTGAAAATCGGTTACAAAAATAATCAACGCAGGGTTAATCCCTTCTAATAACAACCCACCATCTCGCCTGTGTTTTTCTGGGAAAAAAGAAAATGTTGTGTTTTAATCCTCAGTTTAACCTATTCGACACTCCGGCTGTCCCTTCTCTTTTTGTGCAGATTTCATTCATCGTTTCCTCTTTGCCTTTTATTGCTTACCCACCAGTCCGATCATAATCTTTTAAATTTAATTTCCAAACTGCTAGTCCCAGCACCGCCTTCAAAGGAGTAGCTGAAAGAGAGTGCTTCACAATGGCACCATGGTTGTGTCTAATGTTTCATTGATGGCCGTGATAGATGGAAAAAAGTAAGTCCTTATTTTTTCAGTTAATTTAATTAATGAGAATGGATACTGAAAGGGTTGGAAATTTTTAATGGTTATGTCGGCATCTTATCCTAAAGATTTGACATTTTTTTTTCCTTGATTCTTGATTAATCACCCAAACTCGCATTCCCTCTTCACGGTTGCTCACTTATTATCTTTAGTTGTGCAATTAATTTCCATCCGTCTGATTTCATTAGTCTAATCTGACGGATCATATTTACTTAATGTAAGTAACTTTATTATGTAAGATAACAAGGCCCCCCTCTTAGGTATCTTACCCTAGCCAAACCGGTTCATTTTAAAACCGATTTATTATTTTTCAAACCGATTTATTTTGGTTTGTTATAAATACACAGAAAGTAAATACTAGGGACTTTAACCTAGTGATAGGCTTGAATCTTCAACTTTGTTGATGGCACAACTATTTTTGCGGAAAACGTTTGTGAGTAGAAATATTTTTTTTTAAAACATTAGTACGAGTAAAATTTTGTACTGGTAATAGTAAATTTTCTTGATTATAATGTAAATGCATTTAATTTTTTTTTGTTGTAAATTTTGTATTTTATCATGTACAGGTTGTATCAAATTTAAAAAAAATTATTCAAAAACAAAAAAATAGAACATAAAAAAGTTACAATATTTTTTTAAACTTATCCAAGGTGTATTTCAAATAAGGAGTTATGAGAGATGTGGTATTTAATAAGAGAATGATGATTTTGAATAATTTTTCAGTTCATTTTTTAGTCCTTACATGATGAATATGACATTATGTAGGACGCAGATAAGTTTTTGGATGATATAGGCACTGCTTAATCAAACAAAGGCTTTTGTTATGTTATATAATCATGTAATATACACGATCATGTAGCAGCATGAAAATCCAACGGTTGTAAAAATAACATGATTTTATTATCTTATATTTTTACAACCGTTGAATTTTCATCCAACGGCTACTACATAATCATGTAACATACACGATTATGTAACATAACAATCTCCTGAAACAAAACAAGTTCGATATTAATGCTAATAATATTGAAATAAAAATATTTTAACCTTTAGTAGCCCACAAACTACACAAAATTTTAAACAACATATTTGGGTTTAAGGTGCTGATGTAGTTAGATAGCAGAAGAAAAAATAAAATTAGTTAATTAAACTTTGGGAAGAGGGTGAAATAGTTCCGAACACAATGAGAACTAAATGATGCTATAATCTGAAACGAAGTCCTTAGACTCACATTGTTGTGAAATTTTAAAATAATGCACGAA
>NW_006261964.1:15315259-15344010 GCF_000493195.1 Citrus x clementina
CAAAAAATAGAATTAGAATCGAACTCAAAATGAAGAACCTAAAACATACCTAATTGACTCCAATTAAAATGATAGGCAACCCTTATATGTTGATTAGTAGTACAGATTTCCAAACTTCGATATAGACAGATTAGTACATTGTAATATAATTCATTAAAAAATTATGTAAATACAGTTGTTGTGCCTCCAATATTATGCCGAAGCACAAATATATACCTTTAGGATCTACCTGGTAGTTGGATAAAATCATGTGATTGGTTTATTTTTGTTGGAAGTAACTCTAATACTACAATTTGGTTTATAATTAAGTAAACTTAAAATAAATTTTTCGGCCCCGCCATATGATTCAATGAATAGGGTGAAAACTTGTTCAAGGAGAGCTAGGGATAATTTTCTTATGGCTAAAATATAATCCTAAGTATTGCATGAGTCAAGGAAAAAGATTAAAAAGGGAAAAAAATCTTCTTCTTTTTTCCAAATTAATGATGTATGGTTAAATAAATATATGTGGTTAACTAATTGATTTTGTTTTTAATATTTTAATAACAAATTATTTTTAGCATCTAATTTGTTCTTATACAATCCAATCTAATCTTTCACACATCAATGATGTGGTGCAGATTCAACAACTGTACAAGTCATGTAGCTTTCATCCTTTAAAACAAACAAGGAGGTCGTTGTGCAAGTCCTGTGGTCGATAGAAAGCAGCTCCGTAGCTAAGTTTTGTTTTGTTTTCTAAATTTTGTTTTAGAATTAATTGATACCCAGCCTGTCTTCCAATCGACTTTTTATTCTAATCATCCTATTTGCGTCCCGACAACACATAAATAAATAATAATGTTTGATATTTTAATATTTAAATTTTAATTTGAATACTAATTGATGTGGTATTCATCATAATTTTATAAATTTTAAAATTTATCATTTAATAAATAAGTGACGCATAGTATTTAGATTTAATTTAAGACTTAAATATTAGAATCCTTAACATTATTGATAAATAAATCACAAAAATGTACAAAAATTAATGAAAAACAGAACAAGAGGAGACAGCATATAAGTTGTATCATCGGGCTTATGTATTCTATAGTTAATTAGAATTTTCAAGTTAATCTCTATTCAGATTAAATTTATCAAATGAAGTACAGAAAAAAAAAATTAGAAAAGTGTAATGCCCAGGATATTTTGTTAAAGTAGAATGGAAACTGGATATGATATTTTTAAAAATATAAATTATCAAACTTAAAAATTATATCAATACTCTAGCTCTTCCTTAAGAAAACATATTTAGGGCCAATTTGGTAATATTATAGTTTTTTTAAGTAATTGGTATTAGTTGTGCTGTAAAAATAACTAGTTATGAAGAAAGGCAGTTAAATATTTAATAAAATTCATTTGCAAAAGTACTATGAGTTTTAAAAATAATTGCATGTATTTAATGAATCTTATTGTTAAATTGCTGTAAGAATGAAAATAACTAAAATAGATATAATATGAAATAAAATTTATTTTCCATTTATAAACACACACACACATAACATTTTTTATTGTGTATATATAATAATTGATAGCTAAAATAAATATTTTTATTTTGTTATCTCAATATTATTGGTAATAATAATAATAATATTTAAATCTTTTTTATTTGGTTTCTTAATTGAATAAGGACAATTTTATAATTTTATAATATATGTAAGGATATATATAGATTTTTAATAAGTATAAAACTGATTTTTAAAATTAGAATTTGAAAAGTTACTCCTTCTTTGTTTTTTAAAATCTATTGTAGGATGGTGATTTTGGCAAAAATAACTTTTACCAAACACAAAAATTAACTTTTAACTTTTAGAATCATTTTTTAGCCTCCCAAAAGTAATCTCAAATGAACTCTTAATAATCCTAATATAATTCATTCAACCTTTCAGTATCTCAATAGTTTTAAGAATAATTTTTTAAAATTCAATTTTGAGAATAAATGTTATCTTTAATAAAATATCACATGTAGGGTGCGTTTAGTACATTATATTACTTTACAATGTATTGCATTATTTAGTGCATAGTACATTGCATTAATGTTATATTATATTAATTATGTATAATGTTTTGTGATACATTCTACTATATTATATATACTAATATTTTTATAATTATTTATAAAAATTAATATAATTTGGACTTGTTGATATCTTAAAATTTAATATTGTTAATTTATTAAACTTAATATTATTAATATTTTAAATTTTATATAAAAATAATTCAAATACATTCATTTAATAAAAAAACATAATTAAATTAAATAAATTTAACTAATTAAAAAAATTGCTTTTAAAAAGAATTTTCCTAAACCCGAAAGGGTCGCAAGTTTCTTTTATGCAGGAGAGTACGCATGAAGCTTTTAACTAATGACGCACAATGTCAATGCGCCTTCTTTATATTGCCAAACACAGGATTCTCTTTAATCAATGCAGGGCTCGCTAATAATGCCATCTAATGCCCTTATTAGTTAAACTCAAAACCATCATTGCTTAATTTAAATACAAAATCAATAAATATACAAGGAATTAATATTATAATATTTTTTTTCATTGGTAATTTTTTTTAATTTATTTCAATAACTCTTGTATATTTACCTATTTTATCTTCTATTTATAAATTTTAGGTGTAATAGATAAAAGTAACGTTTTGTTTAAGGCTTAATGTTGATTTATAAGTTTAAGATTTTATTTATAAGTTTTTATTTTGTTTGCTAGTAAGACACCAATTTACCATTTTTATATTTATTTATTTATTTTACCTTCCATTTACAAGTTTTGTGTTTCATTTTTAAAGTTTATGTTTTATTTTATGCTTGACATTGATTTATTCGTTTTATAGTTGTTGTTTTGTTTACCAATTTCATATTAATTTACTTGTTTTACCTTCTATTTATAAGTCTTATATTTTATTTACAAAATTTATGTTTTATTTTGCATTTAATGTCGATTTTCTAGTTTTAAATTATATTTTCAATTTTTTATTTTATTTACCGGCAATGTAAAAAATTACTAGTTTTATATTAATTTACTTATTTTATCTTTCATTACAAGTCTTATGTTCCATTTGAAAATTTGTTTTATTTTCCACTTAATGTTGATTTACTACTTTTCTGTTACATTTGCATGTTTTTGTTTTATTTATTAGTAATACAAAAATTTATAAGGATTATATTAATTTACTCGTTTACTTTCCACTTACAAGTCTTATACTCCATTTTCAAAAATTTATGTTTTAATTTATAGTTAATGTTGATTTACTAATTTTATGTTATACTAGTAAGTTTTTATTTTGTTTTTTTAAATAGGAATACATCAATTTAAAAGTTTTATATTAATTTACTTGTTTTACTTTCTATTTGTAAGTCATCTATTTCATTTCCAAAATTTATACTTTATTTTGCACTTAATGTTGATTTAATAGTTTTATATTATTTTTAAAAATTATTTTTTCAAATTTAATATATCAATTTACCAATATATATTAATTAATTTATTTTATCAACTGTTTATAAATCTTATGTTCTATTTTCAAAATTTATGTTTTATTTTATAGTTAATGTTGGTTTACTAGTTTTATTTTATATTTGAAAGTTTTTATTTTGTTTATCAGTAATACATCAATTTACTAATTTTATATTAATTTACTTATTTTACTATCCAATATAAGTCTTATGTTACATTTTCAAACATCAAGTTTTATTTTACTATTAATATTGATTTATAAATTTTATGTTAAATTGTAAGTTTCTTATATTTCATTTACATAATTTATATTTAATTACAGTATTAATGTTGTAATTTTAGCCATGATATGGTAGAATGACCCAAGCATTGACATATATCATGTTAATGGAATTAAGTGTACTTTATGATCTTATAGTTATACACTAAAAGTAATTCTTTTTTTGAAGAAATTGTAGGATAAATAATGCTCGTTAAAATAATAATAATGTGTTGCTATATTATCACATGTTATGAAATTTACAATAACAACTTTTAAATCTTTATAAGCGAAGTTGAGGGATAAATAATCCAATAAAAAGAATTACTTATGTCTTTTCAAAGAAGGAAAATTAGTAGGTTTTATTTTGGTGATGTGAAATTAAATTAATTAGATATTTTGGAATTTTTTTAATGCTTTCATTTACACTTTTTAGATTAGTAAAAAGTTAAAAGAAATTAGATTTTTTTTAGTAAGTTAAAAATTCAATAATTTTTTTTTATCAGTTGAAAAGACAACTAGAGCAATTATCTTAATTGACTTCGAGCTTGTTTGTTAAACGTCTAAAGGCTGAAAGTTTGTTAATTTCAATTTTTTTTCAAATTTGCTTGTCGTTTTTTGCAACTTATATATGATTTTCATATATTTACATCTGAATAGAAAAAGTAAAGTTCTATAACTTTTATCTAAATGAAAAAAAGTTTGAATAGGAAATAAGTATTATATTCCAATGATATCCCTATTAAATATACATATTTCCTACATTATAAAGCCTAATTCCTTTTTTCTCTCTTTATAGTTCACATTCAACTATTCTTTCTATTTTTTCTTTTTTTCATTAGCACTGGAATTCTTCAAGCAGTACAACCATTGAATCTCCATTGTTAAGGTATGATTTGTCTTAATCATGTATGAATTTATTGATGTAGTACGACTACATTGAACATGATCACATATGAGATTTAATTAATTTTGTAATAACTGTCAGACTTATTAAATCTCATAAGCATTGATTCTACTGTAATCTTAATCTTGAATTATTTATAATTTCATGATTGTAATTGTTATTCCATTTGAGTTACCAATGAGCACGACACACACTTGTAGTCAAGATTACTCGGTATCTTGGTGGGAGCAATTATGAGTATTGAAATTATAGATTAAAAAATATAAAATTTGTATAATACATCTCTTGATGGGTTTTCGGTATTTGATCATAATTCTCTAGCCAAAGTGTGTCAACATATTTAGTATGTTGAAAATGATTATTAAAGAAAACCCGTAAGATCAAGGAACAAGATGTAATTAAATTGATTGGACAGTTGAGATATTAATTTAATTAACGATGTGGTACAAATGATTATATAGTAAAGAGATCAATGTGGCTTGGGACGACTTATAATCTGAGCATACAATTATGAAGATCAATTTCAATCTTATAGTGGAGTAGAGTTGAAATTAAATGATTAGGCTCGTTCATTTACAATCTTATTTGTTGTAGCCACTATTATAAGTTCCCAAATGATCCTCGGGCTAACTCATTTAATTGACTGCACCATTATTAGACCTAAAAATAAGAAAACTAGCATATTAGGTGATAAACCTAATTATAATATTTGTCAAGACCTTCTGTGTTATATTCATGTGCAAATGGGACATTGTGTTATTTTACAAGGTGGGCCTTAAAATGGTTGAACATGATCTCCACTTTCATGTAAGTGGAGAGATAATATTAAATTCAAAATATTTATTATTTTGAATAATAATAAAAGGATAATACATATCTAGGGTTTTACAAGAAATATTATATAAGTGTATTTTTCTCAAGAAGAAAAAGAGAGAGGAGTCGTGATTTTAAATACATGTTTTGAGAAAAACACTAAAAAAGAAGCCAGTTGTTTTAGAAGTAGTGAAATTGACGCCCACAAGTCCAGTGCTGATCAAATTTGAGTCATAACATGAAAGATTGTTTGGTGACGGATCGTAATCTAACGAGTGTAGTGGTGATAGATCGTGATCTAATATGAGTGGTGGTGACAGATCGTGACCTAAGAGCCTAGATTAATTTTGATTGTTCATCTTCTCAGATTGTTAAGCTATTATTTTCTAGATTACGAATTTTTGTATATTATATGAGATCGATCTTGAAAATTTTTATGAGAAAAACTAAATTTTTAACCAACAATTGGTAGCAGCGCATGTAGCTTGCGGGTTTGGTGGTTTTCCAGTGAGGTGGCGATGGTGACTCTATGTCGGAGATGGGTGGCGTCTCTGAATAGTGGTTGGTCGATGGTGATGGCGACTGGGGAAGAAAAATATGGATTTTAGGGTTTTCAATAGTTTTTATCGTTGGAACCCCTATAGTTTCACAGTTTTATCTTTTGGGTAGACAAGTTTAATTTTTATGCATTTAAGTCCAAAAATAGTTTTGGGCTTAATGAATCATAGTTTTAGGTCCAATTAAAATTGAGCTTAATGGATTAAAATACATAGATAAAATTTAACATATTAAAATTATTTTTGGTAAAAGTGCTTTATTTTAAAAAATTATTATTTATTTTCTTTCAAAATTAAAATTGGACCAGTAATAAATTTAAAAGTCCAATTTCCCCTAGTTCATTAACAAAGACAAGTTCGTGGAAGATTGACATTGATAAAAAGCCTAATAAAGATTAGGCTTAGGGTTAATGTATTTTTCCATTTTAGGAAAGTCATGAATTAATATTATTTAATTATTTTTTCTATATGTTATATTTTGGATGATAACATGTCATATAGAATAGGTAGTGCCACTCTATGCATAATGATACATGTCATTTATATATTATGAATCTCATTATATTGTTTATAATTTACAAATGCTTAATAATATTGGATATCGTCTAGATAATATTATAGGAACCATGTAATTAACAATATATAATCAATGTATGTTTTAAAAGGAAAAACTAATTTTAAAATATTAAGTGGGAGAGGGAAAATTAAAGATAATTTTCCCACAGGCTCCATTATTAGTTTAATAAAAAAATTATATATATATACCTCGACTTCATGATACGGTGATACTCCCTTCGGAGGATATATACATTAGATATTTTGTTTGATGAATTTCTTCAAAAATAAAATTGAAATATTTTTCAATCAATTGATCACCCCAAAGTGGTTGCACATGCTCTCCACTTTCACGTAAGTGGATAGATAATATTAAATTCAAAATATTTATTATATTGAATAATAATAAAAGGATAATACATATCTAGGGTTTTATAAGAAATATTATATAAATGTATTTTTCTTAAGAAAAAAAAAAGAGAGAAGAGTCGTGATTCAAAATACATGTTTTGAGAAAAACACTGAAAAAGAAGCTAGTTGTTTTGGAAGTAGTGAAACGGACACCCACACGTCCAGTGCTGATCAAATTTGAGTCATAGCCTAGAAGATTGTTTAGTGACAAATCGTGATCTAACAAATGTGATGGTGACAGATCACGATCTAATAGCCTAGATTAATTTCGATTGTTCATTTTCTCAGATTGTTAAGGTATTATTTTCTAAATTACAGATTATTGTGTATTATATGAGATCGATCCTGAAAGTTTTTATGAGAAAAACTAATTTTTAACCAACAAATAGTGTATATGTGAACAACTAGATATAAATAGAGATTGTTTTACATTTGCAACTTCAATAGCAAAGACCACAGAAAGAAAAAGAACAAGAGCAATAGAACTCCATGAAAGCTCGGCTATTATTTTTGGTTCAGAATGAGAAAATAATAAAAGTTAAGGACAATATTGAGATGCCTAAACTATGAATAGAAGCATGCTATTTATACTAGATATAGTCCTCTTGACTGATGCTAAATTTAATTCGATCTGCTCTCATTTCTTATTCACACTAAATATGTTACTAAATCTGTAGTTGTATTCTTTAGAACAATTAATTACTATTTATTTTGGTAACTATATCATTTTGTTTTCTAATTAAAGTTCGTATGTTTGCATCATCTGATTTTACATTCTATGTACAAATTTGTCACTGTATCATACAATGTGTCATATTCCATATTATGGTTTATTATGAATTTTATTCTATATAAATATATAATTCGTTGGCAATAACAAATTAAGATTAATCTCATACAATTATTGTTGATCTAAATGTAAGCTATCCAAACTATTAAGCACGTAATATAAATAGATGAAGTTTTGGTAGCTAATACTAATAGATGATGGACTTGAAAATGGGAGCCATCCCTCCTTCTCCCAAGGTCTGATCTCTATGAAAATATTTAGATGGTCGCAAATATCTAAATAAATTTTAAGAACAAAGATGTCTACACACTTAAAATTTAAAGAATTTGTCATGAAGATTCCTAAATTTTTTAAAGAAGATACTAAAATTTTCTTTTAACCATAATACTCTTTAACTCAAAAATTGACTGTAATATTTGATAACAAATTAAAATATAATATTAAAATAAATGTAATGATATATACATTTTAAAAATATTTTATATATTTTTAAAAAATTTAATATTTAATTTTTTTTAATATTTTACAATCTATTAGACATACTGTGTTATATTAAAGTAAATTTTTTAAATAAATATAAACATAATATTAAAATAAATATACTAAAATTTAAATTATTTTAGGTATTATGTAAAATAATAATTTTAACATTATTAGTACGTGAGACTTTTTTTTTAATTGAAAATTGTATTTAACCCCAATACTTATTTAAAATCTCTATAATAAGTATAAATATATTATTAAAAAATAGAATAATTTACGTATTTAAATTTAGTTAATTATTCTAATATTATAAATCTACTAGACATATTACATTTTTGTATTATATTCATATTTCTAAAAATCTTAAAATTAATTTTTAATTAATAAAAAAGAGATCTTAATAATTTTTTTAATTTTAGGGAATATATATATATATATATAACTACTTCTTTTTTTTTTATAATTTTAAGGATTTAAATATCATTTTTATTTCAGTTAATTTATATTTAATTATGATATTAAGTCATAATTAAATCTTTAAATTTTTTACCTTGGAAAGAATTAATCATGAGGAGAGCTTTTCTGTCTGATTCCACAACACAACACATGTGCTTATATAAATAATATTATTACATAGCTGAGGATGAAGATTAAACGTTGAACATCGTAGATCAGCATGAGCCAGATAGCTAGCATAATCGATTAAGATACAATAAACGCGCATTTATAAGTAATATCATGACATAGTTGAGGATGAAGATTGGGATCAGCATGAGCTAGCTAGCTAGCTAGTGAGCACATCCTCGATTGAGATACAATCCGCCGGGGGGAAGACTGCAATGTTCAGCTTTCTTGGAATTCTGGGGATCGGGGGTACAAGGCTTGTAGGGACCCGGTCTCGCACAATCGATTACTTGCTTAGCCGCGATTCCTACGTTCAGAGTGGTAGTTCTTGGAACAGCAGCAGCCAATTGCAATTCCGAATCATCCTCAGAAAACATGTCATTGTGATCAAAATGGAAATTAGCCATGTTGGTTCTGTTGCTCTTATTCACGCCTGCAGCAGCATCAGCACAAGATTGATCATTTGCGGCGAAGAAGAGTATCGTAACTATGATGGTCGCTGCTAAGGCACCACCTCCCAATCCCATCACGTTACTTCCCATGTTCTTTTCTCTCTTTTCCCTGTACACTCTACTGATTTCTTTTTCAAGCTTGTTTGTGAGAACTAAGAAGCCAGCTTCTCCCCAAGTTCCCCTTTACTATAGCGCTTCAATTACGAATTGTATCATTTTTTGCTTTTTTAAATAAATAAATTAAAAGGAGAGGCCCTTTTCCAACTAGAGGGCTTCTATAGTGGAGATTGCTCTTATGTACGCCGATATTTATGGCGAAATTTAATGTCATCAAAAGTTTGTCCAGAAAGGGACTGCCGAGTTAATGTCATAAAGAGTTTCTGTCCGGAAAGTGACAGCACGTTTTGGTGGGGAACGCATAAGATACGCAAGTGAACCGAATTATATTTAAAATTTTGAACACGCGGATCTTAAAAATATAAATTTAAGAAAAATATATAAATTTAAAAAAGTATGCCAATAATTTAACATGTATTTTTTAAAAAAATTTTAAAAAAAAATTTATTGGATTTTTTTGTGTCATACCATGTCTATTTTTACGGATTAAAACATTTGTGAGTAGAAATAAATGTTTTTTAAATATTAGTACGAGTAAAATTTTGTACTGGTAATAATAAATTTTCTTTATTATAATGTAAATGCATCTAGATTTTTTAAAATAAATTTTGTATTGTATCATGTACAGGTTGCATCAAATTTCAAAAAAAGTATTCAAAAACAAAAAAATAGAAAATAAAAAAAGTTGCAATATTTTTTTTAAACTTATCCAAGGTGTATTTTAAAAAAGGAGTTATGAGAGATATGGTATTTAATAAGAGAATGATGATTTTGAATAATTTTTCAGTTCATTTTGTAGTCCTTACTTGATGAATATTACATTATATAGGACGTAAATAAATTTTTGGATGATATAGGCATTACTTAATGAATCAAAACAATTTTGATATTAATGTTAATAATATTGAAATAAAAATATTTTAACCTTAGTAGCCCACAAACTACACCCAATTTTAAACTACATGTTTGGGTTTAAGGTGCTGATGTAGTTAGACAGCAGAAGGAAAAATAAAATTAATTAATTAAATTAAATGACGCTATAATCTAAAATGAAGTCCTTAGACTCGCATTGTTGTGAAATTTTAAAATAATGCTCAACATATAAGATGGAAGATAAAACTCCTGTTATAGTAATATAAGGAATGATTTTATTAATTTAATAATTCATTGAAATAATAATAATAAGGCCTCCATATTTATAATAGAATAATACACTTTCCTAAGTAAATTTTTGCCAAAAAATAGAATCACAATCGAACTCAAAATGAAGAACGTAAAACATACCTAATTGTCTCCAATTAAGATGACAACTATGAAATAGACCTAAAACAACTGAAATTCTAAAATTCCAGATAAGCGACCCTCGTAAGTTGATTAGTAGCACAAATTTCCAAACTTCGATATAGACATATTAGTACATTGTAATATAATTCGTTAACAAAAAAGGTACATATTATGTAAATTCAGTTGTTGTGCCTCCAATATTATGCTGAAGCACAAATATATAGAGGCGGATTTACTATAGGACCAATGGGGGCTTGGAAAAAAAAAATTCTATTTCATAAAGAAAATTTAACATATTTCTAAATAATCCTGTCAAATTATTAGATAGTCTCATCCTTTAAAATTTGAACTATTATTTTATTAATTACAAAAGTTCTACTTTGACTTAAAAATCAAAGCCCACAGCCTAAAATATTTATAATTCCTAGTTATTGAATTGTGGGTACCACATTTTAACTAGAGATTGAATTAAATAAAAAAGGTTATATTACTAACAAAGTGTTGGCTCCACTGGCAATGGAGTCCCCTCAAGTGGCTTGACTGAGTTTGCTCCCTAATTCGAGTCGCAAGGAAGTCGCATTTATTGGGAGAACATGTGCCTCTCGGTTCGGACAGGGACTTCTAGTCTGGGTTGTGGTACGAGCTTAAAGGTGCCTCCCACAGTTGGGGCCCTTCCCAGGATACCTCGTGGTCAAAAACCAAAAATAAAAAATAAAAAAGGTTATATTCAAGTTTATATATTCAAGTTTTCAATTTTTAGGTGTTGTTATTTAATTTAGCCTCCGGTAAAGTATTTTTCTAAATTTGCCATTGCAGATATATACCTTTAGGGTCCACTTGGTAGTTGGATAAAATCATGTGATTGGTTTATTTTGGTAGAAATAATTCTTTTTTTTTTAAGAAGTGGTAGAAATAATTCTAATACTACAATTTGGTGTATAATTAAGTAAGCTTAAAATAAATTTTTTGGCCCCGCCGTATAATTCAATGAATAGTGTGAAAACTTGTACAAGGAGAGCTAGGGATAATTTTCTTAAGGCTAAAATCTAATCCTAAGTATTGCATGAGTCAAGGAAAAAGATTAAAAAGGGAACAAAATCTTTTTTTTCCCAAATTAATGATGTATGGTTAAATAAATATATGTGGTTAACCAATTGATTTTGTTTTTAAAATTTTAATAACAAATTATTTTTAGGATCAGGCTACGGTGCAACTGTGGCACCGTGCCACAGTTGCATCTAGCCATTGGATGCAGTTAGAGTGGTGGGGTTCATTGGCATCCAACGGCTAGATGTAACTGTAGCACGGTGCCACAGTTGCACCTAAGGTTCCCCCTTATTTTTAGCATCTAATTTCATCTTATATAATCCAATTTAATCTTTCGCACATCAATGATGTGGGGCAAATTCAACAACTGTACGAGTAATGTAGCTTTCATCCTTTAAAGCAAACAAGGAGGTGGTTATGCAAGTCCTATGGTCGATAGAAAGCAGCTCCGTACTATTTTACTGATGAGCTCATCTGTAAGATAGTGATGGCTAAGTTTTGTTTTGTTTCCTAATTTTTTTTTAGAATTAATTGATAGCCAGCTTGTCTTCTAGTCGACTTTTTATTTTAATCATACTATTTGGATTCCTGGCAAACACATAAATAAAATAATAATATTAGATATTTTAATATTTAATTTTAAATTAAATCCTAACAATGTGGCATTCATCGTAATTTTATAATAAATTATAAAATCTATCATCTAATAAATAAGTAACGCATAGTATTTAAATTCAATTTAAGACTCGAATGTTGGAATTCTTAATATTATTGATAAATAAATCACAAAAATGAACAAAAATTAATGAAAAACAGAACAAGAGGAGATAACATATAAGTTGTATAATCAGGCTTATGTATTCTATAGTTAATTAGAATTTTCAAGTTAATCTCTATTTAGATTAAATTTATCAAATGAAGTATGGGAAAAAAATTAGAAAAGTGTTATGCCTAGGTTATTTTGTTAAAATAGAATAGAAACTGGATATGATATTTTTAACAATGTAAATTATCAAACTTAAAAATTATATCAATACTCTAGCTCTTGCTTTAGAAAACATATTTAGCACCAGTTTGGTAATACTATATTTTTTAAAATAAGTGTTATTAGTTGTACTGTAAAAATAATCAATTATGAAAAGAACCAGTTAAATATTTAGTAAAATTCATTTTTAAAAGTACTGTGAGTTTTAAAAACAGTTGCATGCATTTGATGAATCTTATTGTTAAATTACTGTAAAAATACAAATAACTAAATGGATGTAATATAAAATAAAATTTATTTGCGATATGTGTGTGTGTGTGTGTGTGTGTGTGTATAATATAAATTTTTTTATTGTGTATAGATAATAATTGATAGCTGAAATAAATATTTTTATTTTATAAGTTTTATTTTTTATTTTGTTATCTCATTATTGGTAATATTAATATTAATATCTTTAAATTTCTTGATTTTGTTTCCTAATTAAATAAAGATAATTTTAAATTTTTATAATATGTGTGAGGATATATATAGAATTTTAATAAGAATAAAATTGATTCTCAAAATTAGAATTTGAAAAGTTACTCCTTCCCTGCTTTTTAAAATGTACTGTGGGATGGATAATTTTGGCAAAAATTATTTTTTTAAAAATTTACCAAATACAAAATTAGCTTGTAACTTTCAAAATCATTTTTGAACCTCCTAAAAGTAATCCCGAATGAAGTCTTAGTAATCCTAATATAATTAATTCAACCTTTCAGTATCTTACGATAGTTTTAAGAATAAATTTTTAAAATTTGATTTTGAGAATTAGTTTTATATTTAATAAAATATTACATATATGATGCATTTAGGGCGTGTTTGGTGGCCCGCATAAGGCTGCATAAAAGTACTGTTTTGCATTAAATTAATGCACACTCATGTTTGGCAACAAAACCAACACACACAACATTGCATTAAAGGAGTGAGCTAATGCGGTGAGTCTAAGGGTGGGCAAACCCAATCCAACCCAATGGACTCAACCTAACCTAATCCAACCCAATTTAATTTTGACAGATTGAGTGAGTTATTATGGGTTAATTGGGTCAATTTTTTTTCAAACCCAATTAATAATTGGGTCGGGTCGGGTCGGGTTAATTATGATGAATCAATTTAACCCAACCCAACCTATATAATAATAATATAATTCTCAATTTGCAAAATCCTGAAAATCTAAACGACTGATCTATTTTTTATTCTCTTTTTATTTTTTTATAAAAGAGATTATTTTATTCTTACATTTACTATAAACTCTAATATCAGAATTAAAATCACTCTCTTAAATCTCAATTCGCAGTCAACTAAGGTATTTCTCTAATTTATTCATTCAATATTCTTTATTTTTTTTTCAAATATTAGACCATGAATAGAATTTTCATGCTATAATATATTTATATTTAATTTTAGTAAGTTTTATTACAAGTTTCACATCTTCTTCTTTATTTAATTTTTAATTTTGATTTGATCTTAAAATTTTCAACCCAATCAACCCAACCAGATAATTTAAGGGTTTGGGTTGGGTTAGGTTGAATATGTTTATTTAATTAGGTTGGATTATTTTTATTTTAATCCATTCAATAATGAGTTGGGTTGGGTTTTCACAAACCCTATCCAACCCAACCCACACCACACCCCTAGGTGAGTCGGGTTTAAGTTAATGCGGCAACTGCCGCTTGTTTTTGTTTTTTTTTTCCTTCCTTTGGCTTTTGCAACTGCGGCTTGACTTTTGCTTTTGCTTTTTATTATTATTATTATAATGAATAAATATAACTTTTAATTTAATATAATATTGTATAATTTTTTTATTTTTTATTTTTACATTATAATTTATTAATAAATTTATAATTTATAATAAGTAATAATAAATATTTAAATTTAAATAAATTTGAATAATATTAATTTAAAATTAATAATAACATAAAATATTAATATAAATATTATATTAATATAATATTTAATTTAAATTAATCACAAAAAGATATTACAGTACAATGTAGTATCAAACATTGTACAATATTGTTATAATACAATACTAATACAATATAATATAATACAATACATCAACATTAAAATAATGCAATACAACATAGTATAATACACCAGCATTAAAATAATGCAATACAGTGTGTCAAACGCACCCTTAGTATATTGTATTGCTTTGCAGTTCATTACATTATTTAATATAAAGTATATTGCATTAGACTATATTGTATTAGTATTGTATTATATTAATTATGTACAAAGTTTGTGCTGCATTCTATTGTATTATATATAATAATATTTTTTTATATAAAATTTATTAAACTTAATAATATTAATATTTTAAATTTTATTATTTAATTTTTATATAAAAATAATTCAAATGCATTAATTTAATAAATAAATTAAATAACTTTAACTAATTAAAAAAATTGCTTTTAAAAAGAATTTAATGTATACCTACGTAAACCCTAAGGTCATGTTTGGTTTGAAGAAAAGGGAGGAGGGGTAAAGAATGGAATGGAAAAGAATGGAGAAGAAAGGAATGGAGAAGAGTAGTGAAATTAAATTTTGTTGTTTGGTTTGATATAAAATTTGATAAGGAAATGAATTATAATTTTTTTCTTTAGACAAATTTATCATTTGCCTTAAATATTAAACTATTTATATTAGTAATAATATATATATATATACACACACATATAATAATAAAATGGTGGTCCGGTGGTGGTCCGGCGACTTTCCGGCGGTGGTCTATTTATAATATTAAATCAATAAAATCAATTATAAATAATTATTATTAATGGCATTAAATAAGTTAAAAAGATAAAGGATAATTTCGGAAACTTTAGTTTCAAATATAAGAGGAATTTAAATTCTTCACTACTTAGTGTGGAATTCAAATATTCTACATTATGATGAATATTAAATTCTAATGTAAATTAAATTCTTATACATTTTGTCAAACCAAACAATGGAAATAAAAAAAGAATTTAAATTACTTTCCTCTCCTACATTTTCTCCTCCCAACCAAACACCACCTAAGGGGTCGCGAGCTTCTTTTATGCAGGAAAATCCGCACGAAACTTTTACCTAATGATGCACAATGCGCCTTCTTTATATTGCAAGCACTGGATTCTCTTTAATGTAGGGCTCGCTAATAATGCTATCCAATGCATCATGCCAAACAAACCCCTATTGCATAAACTCAAAACTGTCATTACTTAATTTAAGTACAAAATCAATAAATATACAAGCAATAAATATTACAATGAGTTTTTATTTTTCATTAGTAATTTTTTTAAAAGTTATTTCAATAACTCTGTATTATTTACCTATTTTATCTTCTATTTATAAATTTTAGGTGTAATTGATAAAAGTAATGTTTTGTTTAATATTTAATGTTGATTTATAAGTTTTATGTTTTATTTATAAGTATTTATTTTGTTTGATAGTAAGACACCAATTTACCATTTTTATATTAATTAGTTTTTTTTACCTTCCATTTACAAGTTTTGTGTTTGTTTTTTAAAGTTTATGTTTTACTCTATTAGTTTTATAGTGGTTGTTTTGTTTACCAATAGTATATTAATTTACCAGTTTTATATTTATTTATTTATTTTACATTTCATGTATAAGTCTTATATTTTATTTGTAAAATTTATATTTTATTTTGCATTCAATGTCAATTTACTAGCTTTAAATTATATTTTTTAGTTTTATTTTATTTACTAGTAATGTAACAATTTACTAGTTTTATATTAATTTACTCATTTTATCTTTCATTGTAAGTCTTATGTTCCATTTCAAAATTTATGTTTTATGTTCCGCTTAATGTTGATTTACTACTTTCTAGTTATATTTGCAAGTTTTTGTTTTATTTATCAGTAATACATCAATTTATAAGGTTTATATTAATTTATTTGTTTACCTTCCACTTACAAGTCTTATATTTCATTTTCAAAATTTTATGTTTTAATTTATATTTTATTTTGCATTCAATGTCAATTTACTAGCTTTAAATTATATTTTTTAGTTTTATTTTATTTACTAGTAATGTAACAATTTACTAGTTTTATATTAATTTACTCATTTTATCTTTCATTGTAAGTCTTATGTTCCATTTCAAAATTTATGTTTTATTTTCCGCTTAATGTTGATTTACTACTTTCTAGTTATATTTGCAAGTTTTTGTTTTATTTATCAGTAATACATCAATTTATAAGGTTTATATTAATTTATTTGTTTACATTCCACTTACAAGTCTTATATTTCATTTTCAAAATTTATGTTTTAATTTATATTTTATTTTGCATTCAATGTCAATTTACTAGCTTTAAATTATATTTTTTAGTTTTATTTTATTTACTAGTAATGTAACAATTTACTAGTTTTATATTAATTTACTCATTTTATCTTTCATTGTAAGTCTTATGTTCCATTTCAAAATTTATGTTTTATTTTCCGCTTAATGTTGATTTACTACTTTCTAGTTATATTTGCAAGTTTTTGTTTTATTTATCAGTAATACATCAATTTATAAGGTTTATATTAATTTATTTGTTTACCTTCCACTTACAAGTCTTATATTTCATTTTCAAAATTTATGTTTTAATTTATAGTTAATGTTGGTTTACTAATTTTATATTATATTAGTAAGTTTTTATTTTTATTTTTTAACTAGTAATACATCAATTTAAAAGTTTTATATTTATTTACTTGTTTTACATCTATTCGTAAGTCTTCTGTTTCATTTTCAAAATTTATCATTTATTTTGCACTTAACATTGATTTAATAGTTTTATATTATTTTTGCAAATTTTTATTTTGTTTACCCGTAATATATCAATATACCAATTTTTATTAATTTATTTATTTTATCTACTGTTTATAAATATTATTTTCCATTTTCAAATTTTATGTTTTATTTTATAGTTAATGCTGATTTACTAGTTTTATTTTATATTTGTAAGTTTTTATTTTGTCTATCAGTAATACATCAGTTTACCAATTTTATATTAATTTACTTATTTTAATCCATTATAAGTCTTATGTAACATTTTCAAAATTCATGTTTTATTTTACTGTTAATATTGATTTATAAAATTTATGTTAAATTACAAGTCTCTTACGTTTCACTTACATAATTTATGTTTAATTATAATATTGATGTTGTAATTTTAATCATAATATGGTAGAATGACCCAAGCATTGACATATATCATGTTAATGAATTTAATGTACTTTATGATGTTATACACTAAAAATAATTCTTTTTTTTTGAAGAAATCGTAGGATAAATAATAATCGTTAAAATAATAATAATGTGTTGCTATATTATCACAAGTTATGAAATTTACAATAACAACTTTTAAATCTTTATAAGCGAAGTTGAGGGATAAATAATCCAATAAAAAGAATTACTTATGTCTTTTCAAAGAAGGAAACTTAGTAGGTTTTATTTTGGTGATGTGAAATTAAATTAATTAAATATTTTAGAATATTTTTTTAATGTTTTCATTTAGATTTTTAAGATTGAGTTAAAAGTTTAAAAAAAAAAAGGTTTTTTTTTTCGTTTCTAGTAAGTTAAAAATTCAATAAATTTTTTTTTTATCAACTTGAAAAGGCAAATAGAGTAATTATCTTAATTCACTTAAGCACATTAAATTAATTAACTCCATTATGTCTTATTTAAAAAAAAAAGTCAGTTAAGTTAGAATACAAACACTCAAATAGATTGTAAATTTTTTTTTTTTTCAAGTAAATCTTGGTGTGCTTACCTACCGTTTGTGAGATGTGTCATGAATTAGCTATTTAAAAGGAAAATGATGTTAACAGGACTTCATTTATAGTTTATTAAGTACACAGCCACAGATTATATTCTCAAATAACTAATAAAATGTGAGGATGCAGAAATAAGTTTGTAATAGCAAAGAGATGAAAATGACGTTTTGTGAAAATGTTTGATAAATAATTAAGCCATAAAGAATTTTTGAAAATACCTGCAATTGCAAGTGATAAACGATACAAAATCCAACTTTGCAAACATTCACATTCCCGGTAAAGAAAAAGCAGTAAGATTTCATGTAGATACTGGTTGTGCACTCACTTTGCAAACCTCTACCTTGAACCCACAATCCATTAGCAGCAGTAGCCATGCTCTCTGCTGTTCAGAGAGCCGATCCCTGGGGCCTTTAACTTCGACGAGTTTGGCTTCACCCCTGTATTCGTTGTGGAAACGCCATATCAACAAATCTGGCATTCCACTGGACCAGCTTCCGTAATCTTGGGCAAGATGTCGGCACAAATGAGCCAAACAAGGGCCCCCGATGCAGGTAACAGCTGCTCGAAGCTCAGAGAGAGAATGCCGGTCCCAGTTAACCCCTCTGCAAACTGTTCCCACATGTGATTCCCAAGATGTGATGAGAATCTCCTCGGCCATACCATCATAAATTTTTTGTAGCTGAGATTCTATAAGGTTCTTTCTCACTATATAAAAGCTATCAGTTGCCAAATCCAAGGGAGCATTCTGCGGGGAAAGAAAAAAAAAAGATAAATAATTTTCATAAATAGCCTTCTGTTCTACACTTTCAGGGTTGTTTCCTTTCTTCGTCTGGACAACTTTGACCTCTTTTAGGAGTATATTAATACACACACTTCTTGATTTTAATAAAACAAAATAACAAGTTTAACTAAGTTAGAAGATTAAGCAATCAATGTGAAGAATAAATGGTAAGTGCGTACCTAGAAGCAATGACATGTTTGGCTATTTTGGTTATAAGAGCCAAGTGTCGGACAGAAAGCAAAAATCAGAGTTCTATTTTCTGTCATACTTTTAAATGCTTATTTTTTTGGTATAAAGCTCATTTCTAGGCATTTGTTTGTAATGATTAATGAATTCAAAAGAATATTCCATTTTTCTTTGTATTCAAGAATATCAGGAAGCTGCTGTTAGATGAATTTCTTGGCAATTTTGGATTTTTTGTTCGATAAGTCATTTTGTAAACTGCTGGGCCCACCTCTTTGTAATTTCTTCTATTGTTAATAAAGTTTCTAGTAAAAAAAAGGAAAAAATGAAGAGGATCTCTCTTAAATAATTGGCAGAGTGTGGAGACAACAAAACAGAGTTTAGGACCCCCAATCTGATTCAATTTATTCAATTTCATATCTTCCGTTTTATTACTTCCATTTCTCCAATTTTGGAGAGAATTGTAAAAATAAACCCAATTGAAGTACTTAAACAATAGAAACTGAGTGGTGGTAAGTGCATGCATGTGCATATGAAGATACATGCATATGTTAAAGTTCAGGGAGAGAATGAGAAGTTAGAAAAAAGAATACCTGAAATCTGCTGCGGAAAACATCAAGTACATCAGAAAACAAAATGTCCCACATGAGAAGCCCAAAAATAGTTAACCAAATGCCACTCTCTGTATGAACACCATGCCATCCACCTCCTTCCCCAGCATAATACTGTAAAGCAAGCTGCTCAACTCCACATTTTTCACCATCCTCTCCATAGAACCAGCTTTTCATACCAATTTCACAGTTCAAAGGCCTCCCTTGAACATGAATCTGTTTTATTTACAAGGAAATCAGATTCGCAACATTTTAGATTTATAGTTCAAGAAGCATCTCAATCTCAAAATCTTAAAAGATTAAAGCAATAACCTCAGTGATCTTTCTTTTAATGGATTCTGAAAAACTAGGAATTTTCCACCGCCTTGGTGGTTTCCCCAATCGAAGGACCCTCCTTTGTAGTGCTACTCTTGAACCAGCACGTACCCATGAATCCAGTAACCCACCTTCAGCAACTGACAGACTCTCACTGGGACAGCCCATATGCTCCAAATCAATAGACAACCTCAATGTCCAATATCCTCTTCTACTATCACAGGTGAAGCAACTTAGCAGCCTTCTCAGCAAATTTATGGCATCATTGAACCTGAGACAGAAATAGGATCATTTTGATAGCAAAATGTCTCAACTGCATCAAATGCAAAATCTCTTCATTTTTCCTGGGGCACCATGTTTCCAAACTAGTAATTGAACTCAATTCTTTCTGGCATTAATCAGTCAGTGATAACCAAAGAGCATTATGCTTAATGCAAACAATTAACCGCTGGAGATATAGAAAAGTAGAATAATCAATTATTTTCTAGAAGAGAAAAAGGGAACAAAGGTTTAAAAGGTGGCATATGATATGAAACTGTTCTTTTACCTCTAAAGATAACGTTATTTATCCTTTGCCAAACGTAGGAGACTAAGAGAGGTATCTTGTGCAAAATAACAAATGAAGTAGTGTGGAACAGAGCAGCAAAAATCCTTATCAACTTCACGCAAAGCAAACACCCATCTTTCACCAAGTTATCAATTTTATGATGTAGTAATTAAGATGGGTTAATTTCAGATTACCCCCCGTGAATTGAATTCAAATCATCCCTCTCAATTTACCTATATTTTTGTTAAGAAGACAAAAAAAATTTCATCAACCCACCCCCAATTTTCCCTTATCTTTTGGACAAAACCGAGAGTAACTTGAGGTTTTTAAAAATAAGGAGGTGATTTAAAGATGGTCAATTCACGAGAGGGGTATCCGAAATTTCCAATTAAGATCAATTTTCCTTATCACTGATTGAAGCAATGATAAGAAAAAGCATCTTGCTTAGTGTGCACAACTGAAAATTAAAATAAAGTTTTCTTCCAGATATACCAGAGGTGGTGGTATTAATGGGGAACCAAAAAAGAAAAAAACTGCAACCAATGGGGGGAAAATATAAGGATTCTTTCAATTATATAAGAGGTGGTAGGATTTAAAGTTTTAGAAGTTACAACTCCAATGATAGGAGGTATAAACAAGACAACTTAGCCAATCAATGGAGTAAGCTTTTGGACAAAGGAGTGCATACATCCAATTATTGGGAGAGTTCACCTAAGCAATCACATAAGCTTTATAGAATGATTTTGCATATGCTGCAATCCAACAAGAGCATTCTTGCTTTAAGACAACTTTTTACTGAGAACAAGATTCAGTTAGGCAGATGATTAGGAAGCATATTGTAATGAAATGGAGTTCATTTCAGAAAGCAATTGCAAGTATGACTGTGGCAGCAGGAAAAAGGAAAAAGAGGGAAAAAAGGAGAAAATGATAGAGCATTGACTGATCAAGAAATATGGTTGTTGTCACGCACAAGGGTTCTACTTTCAAAAGAAATACAATTATTCTTTTAAGAAAGGGGAAAAAAAAGAATTTTGATTGTAAATTGCATACCTTTGCTCACGCTCAAGAAACGAAATTCCTAACAAGACCACTTTTGAGTACACCCATGACGCCGAAAAGCACGAATGAAATGTATTTGCTAATTCAGAAGTTATGGATTGAACTGCTTTGCAGGAGCTACTGTACATACGGGATTCAGCTATCATAATGCATCGTAAAACCAATTCAATGTTGTTTTCATCAAGAGATTGATCCATTATTTGTGCCAATTCAATGGCCTGCAATAAATAACAACACTTAGAGCAAAGGCAACAAACTCTCCAACAATATTTCCATATAAACACAAATGAAGACCTCTTCATAAGCAAGCAAGTCACATAGACCAGAGAAAATCTGCTCTGCAATTATGCAGTTGTAAGTTGGATATTTGACAATCCCCAGATCAACTAGCAGAAATGCAGACAGATCCTGCTCTCCATTAAGGAAAAAGAGCCTCTGCATAAGAAAATTCCAAAGAAAATACTTAGATGTAAACCAAAACCCATATTTTGGTTAAATACCAAATTGTTCTCCCCCCCCAAAAAAAAAAAAACATAGAAGCCAAATGTGCACCTCGGCACGCCAGATAAGATGTTCGGCTTTTGAAGATACTCTAATACATAACCCTGTTCTGTCCAGAATCATTTTTGGTAGGAATGGACTGCAAATTTGAAAAACAAGGAGAGACTAAAATTAACAAAAAAATATAAGACTTAAAAATCTTAAAATACTATAAGACTTAAAAATCTTAAAATACTATAAGACTTAATATTCTCTTAAGTATATCATATGTACCATATACCGTCTTCATAGAAACAAAGAAGAGATGCAATAACCTTTTGCTTTCTTGAACCACGATGGCAATTCTGAAGACTCAATAAAGAACATTGCAGAGCAATTAAAAGGCTATAGAAGAAATAAAGACCACAATATGAACATTATATAGAGTTGAAGAAACACTTCTCTAAAGGAACACTACTGAATGGAATGCTCTTCTTTTCCTTTTTCTAACAAGTAGGTATGGATGATGGAAAATATCATATTGGAAATAAATAGAAATTCATATAAAGGAATCCTTGCTTAGTCAAGGCATGGATCCTCAAGGTTTCATGCAGATATCAAGGTCTTCAAAGCAATTACTGACAAAAAAGAACATATCTTTGGAAAGAGCATCAAAATATCTAACAAAATATAATTTTTGGCAAAGGAAAACCTGATATTAAGTTAGTATGAAGCATATCTCGCCAACTAAAATAAATCATACTGGAATCTGAAACTCATGCTCATGCAAGTATCGAGGTCTTCAAAACAACTACTGACAAAAAGAACATATCTTTGAAACAAGCATCAAAATGTCTTAACCAAATATAATTTTTGGCTATGGAAAATATTGAAGCACATCTTGCCAACTAAAATAAGCCATATGGTTATTGGAATCTGAAACTTATGCTCATAAATACTAAAATAGTTACAAGGTTTCGATGGGATATCAGAGATAGCCACTTTATTACCTAGAGTATGTTAGAAGTAAGATGGACAATTTTTGAACTCAATTCAAGAATGACGCACCTAAACACAATGTATCAATGGTATATATACCAAAGACAAACTAAAACTTTCGAACATGCAAACAAAATTAAATTTCTAATAAAGAACACATATTTAATAAAAAAAGCATTGCTAAATCCAAAGTCAATAGTGATGGAAGAGAACACCATGTAATATGGTCACTTGAATGTTGATGAAATTTCTGAACTAGCAACATAGATGGAAAATATGTCTATGCAATGAAAGGCTTGCTTCATGCAACGAATGGTGTCTACTTATTGATACAGACACATGTGCAATAGACTTTAGAGCAACAAAGATTGACAAAAGGTATAATATCTACTTGTCTACATGGTAGCTGGTTAACTGTTTGTCGTCATGCTGTATTTGATCAACAACCGCACATGCTTTGCTTTCAAGGGGGTGTAACAGAACTCATATAGTATCAATTGTAATTTGATGACTCAAGCTTATGGTTTAGTGGCTTCTTAATACTAAGCAGCTAATTTTAAACATGCAATGTTCTTTAGGTGTTTGTTTAATTAGGAATAACCTTTTGTCAAAGGGTAAAAAAGGTTACACACCTTTAAGCGAAAAAGAAAATTACATATAGCAATAACATGTGTGCAACAGCAACCAAAAATAAAGTTAAAATGTTGCTGCTGTAAATTAATCAACATTTTCGAAATAATGTTGCTTACTAAAAATTTCACGCCTAAGGAATCCTAGATCAGATGACATGTATGCTCAATATCATAAGGTTCTCATTGCATACTTCTTGAATAAGTTTGGGGTTGGGGGGGTGGGGGGGGGGGGGGTGAAAAGAAAAGAAACAAAATGAGACTGACAAGTAGGAAAAACATAAACCTTCGGAAGCACACATGAAATTTCACGTAGCTCAGAGACAGTGAGCAAATTACAAATATCCTTAATGGCATCATGTAGTTCGTTTGTATCTTCGGAGGAGCGTATATAGCCATTATCTGCAATCCAATGACATTTAGAAATTTTCTTTAAGGAACCCATTGAAATTTGGAAATAATATTATCAAAAGAGTTGAATTACCAGTGAGCTCCCTGATTGCTTCTCGAGAATTTGATACTTCAGGATAGGAAATATTCGACAACCGAAACCATGGCCCTTAACAGTGATATGATATCAAATATACCGTCAAATGTCAGTCTTGGGAGAAAGGACATTGTTCTCAATTGCTCATCAAATAGCGTTCCGCAAAAGACAACAAATTGCTTGATAGAATAGACATTTTTAAATGATTCATTTACCTGAAAGTGATTTCATACAACTTCTGAGAATGCAGTTTTTCTAACTTGGCATAATCTAGCATATGTATAATCGAATGCACTTAATAAGAAAATTTTAGGGATAACAGCAAGATGAAATAGAATGATTCACTCGTGGCAAAGATGGCAAGATTCATTAGTCATAATACATCTCTTAACCAAAAAAACAAGATGGAAAAATTTATGTTTTTCATACATCCAATTTAAGTTCCATAGAAAATGTGTCTAATTTAAGCTTCCCACAGTATTTACTTAAAAGTGTGTGTATATGTGTGTTTGAAGCCGCATCCCAACAGCTTAACAATTTGGTATGGTAATGAATTTAGAAGATGCACTAGAAGCCCTGAAAGTAGAGACATAATAAATCTTAAGGCAGCTAGAAGTATAACTCTGATGCTACAACAAACTAAAGAGATAGTCTGGTAAGTAAAGGGACCTTTCCGCATATAAAGCCGGACAAAAAGCCTCTGACTATCCCCAGAAAGCATTGAGAATGATTCTGACAAAAGAAAGTACGGGTAATTGTCATAACTTTTCTGGAAGATGTAGCAACAAAAGAGAAAAAAAAGATACTAAGATGTAGTAACAAAAGAAAAAAAAGATACTTAAGTATCGGCAGTGATACCTAGGAAGTCAATTTCATCAGCTTTAAAAAGATGACGACTATTTCCCAGCACTTCTTGTATTAACAAATTGAAATTGCACTGATATTTGATCATACTGGAAGGATAGCCTTTTGCTGATCTAGCTACATGTAGAGCCCTTTTCCAGAGACATGTAGAAACCTTAATATCATCATCATTTTCATTATCTGATTCAATCT
This sequence comes from Citrus x clementina, assembly GCF_000493195.1. Lineage (NCBI taxonomy): Eukaryota > Viridiplantae > Streptophyta > Magnoliopsida > Sapindales > Rutaceae > Citrus > Citrus x clementina. Next base: position 15,340,987 of record NW_006261964.1, read on the forward strand.
TGTGATATGTAATCTTTATTTGAACAATATCAAGGGAATGTTTTGGAGCTGAAATCACAAAACCCTGCATAAAAAAACCACGTACAAAAGTGATAAATAAAGCAATTACTCATCAGTTTCCCAATTCCATCATATGATTTTATCTACAATATTCTGGCATTGAAAAGTTGGGCACATGATGGAAACACTAGCAACTGACAGAGAAAAACATAATGGAATCAGAAGATCAAGGTGGTCTTCCATTAAAGTCTACCAATTTGATATTCTCTCTTTCTTTCTGGCTTTCAAACACAGCCTGAATTTTTGTTCATTTAAAATTTTTTTCATGAAAATTTTCTTAGTGAAATACAGGTGCAGTGGTTGTAGAAAATTGGAGAAGAGCATAATCAAAGTAGACAAGAATCTGACAACAGTGAAATAATTAGCTAAGCAATGGATAGCATTTTCACCTCCTCTCACTATCGTTATATTTTGCAGATTAAACAATTGCCTGTGAAGAAGAGAATTTGCACTTGACCGAAAAGGAAGTTGGTTGCACAATGAGACTTGAAAAATTATTCCCTTTACACCAAAGTTTTTACCTCATTGATCATACACCAAACATTCTTCCACAGTACAATAACAAAATAAACAAACTGCATAGAAATTTAGCTAATATGAATATTTCCTACTCGATAACTGCATCACCTCAAAGCTCAGGGAGTATTTTTCCATTAGCGGAGATAAATATTCTGATAACTCTTTAGGAAGATAACCGAGCACTTTACAGCATCCAGAATCTGCAGAAAAAACCTGACTTGGAAGAGTATGCAAAGACTTTAAATGAGGGTATGTATATTGCAGAGGAATGAACATTCAACAATGAAATGTATGAATGAGTGTGTGGGTGTGTGTTCACTCATGCAACACATCCTCATCTCTTGCAAACATCTGTATTAATCCAAATTTCAAAGCAGTAATTCTCTACACATAGCATTGCTAAAAGACACAAATTTAGTCAACTCTTCGAGTATAGAGTCGCATAATCAATTGTAACTCATACAATTTTTTGAGTATGTATCTATGTATGTAATAATAAGATATTAAAAAAAAAAAAACAGCTCATGCAAATGCCCAGTCAAAAAGAAATGAACCTTTACAGCATTGGGGTCCTTAACATTATTAGGATCTCTTGAAAGAGAGATGTGAGCTCCAATTTTAATCTCCTTTTCATCACTATACCTCCGACCAACAATAAAAGTTTGAAGAGTAGCCTCAGACATGCCATCAACAGTCACATTCACATCATGTTCAGGCCCATTAATATGTGGGGAAGACAAAGGTGTCTTCTCATCACAGTTAATCCTTTGATGGCTGGTTGTATTCTCAGTTGATCTCCAGTGATTACTATTATAGTCTTCAACTGCTACATAGTTAGCCAGTCCACAAATAGAATTCTGTTCAAGACTCTCAACTGGACCCTCAGAAAACACGTTGGTAGTGGAAAGCTTTGTTTCATTGGAATGGTTTTGATCTTGAGTTTGTGCAGAGAAGTTCAATTGAAGAAGGGTGCGCTGAGTCAATTTTCGTTTGGTTCCTCTAGCTAAACAGGCATCTAGAAGCAATTCATTCAAACTATAAGCATAATACAAAGAAATCAAACAATTTGTAACAGCTAATCACCAAATTTATTTACACTAATGCAATCAAAAAGTTCAAAAACCCTAATATCAGGTATCCCCTAAATCAAATATGAGTAAATTATTAGTTAGCAATCAAACAAATTAAAAGGGAGAAGAAAACAAGCTTACCCAGATGAGAGTTGATCATATGATTATCACCAGGAACATCAGAACCACAAATTGGGCAGGTCACAAGACGAGCAGCTTTGGAATAGCCTTTTTCCGTTTCATCATCCGGGATAATTTTACCATTTTTCGTATCATTGCAGAGATTCAAAGAGCTCTAACAAACATCAAGTGAAATTCAATTTTAAACAAAGAATTTAAAAAGATGAAAATAATTTCACAGTGGTAGAGACAGAGTCACCTGGATTGGGGCAGAGAGAAGGGATTCACGATTGGGAAGATATCGCCTACGCTTGCCGATCAATCGATTCAAGCTGTCTCTTCCGGTCAGCATTATTTAATTTCTCTTGCAACAACAACAACAATAATAAGCTGCTGCTCTTTCTAATCCATTTTATTTTTATCGGGAATTCTTTTGAGTTCTCTCGTCCCGCCAATTTGTTGCTGGGACGGAGCCACGCTGAGAGATGAGACCGGCCTCGGCTGAATTTTCAAATTTTCTTTGGGAAAATATCACAAAGTCACCAATTCTCTTACGTTATTACAAAATTAACCATTTAAGCCAAAAAAGTGAATGGACTGATTCTTTTGAGGAAATTTTGTTTATCAATCTTGGTTTGTCAATGACAGGAAATTTTTTTATGGATTAGTTTATTTATTTCTTAAGTGCAATTTTTCCCAGAATTTAATTGTCATTTAGATCTTTAGAGAAATTTTTTTTGAGTAATTGAGGGAATTTTTATTGAGTGAATTTTTTTTCAAGGTTTTTAAATGGGGTTTTGATGAGTGTTCTAATGTTATTTTAGATTCCAAAATCAATTTTAGTATTGACTTTATTCTCTTCGTTTTAGCTTTGTTAAGCACATTGATGAGATTCCCTGTGCTTGAAGCTGTTAAGTCTAAAACAAATTCTTTCACACCCTATATTTTTTTGTCTTTTATCTCATGAGAAGTGATTCACACGGGAGAAATCTTGTGAGGACCATGTGGTTTGATACAATAAGATTTAGATACAATATGTACTTTATAGATGCGATACTTTGTAAGTATCCTTGATCTACTGTAAACTCACATTACTTTGTAAGTTTCACTTAATAGAACTTAGTGCCTGTTTGAGATTGTTTTTGGGAGGCTTAAAAGTGACTTTTGAAAATCTAAAAACTAATTTTAGTGTTTGGTAAAAAAAAATCAAAATTACTTTTGTCAAAATCAGTCCCTTCTACAGTTGATTTTGAGA
>NW_006261964.1:15344110-15426170 GCF_000493195.1 Citrus x clementina
ATTTTATTAATTTTATTATTTTAGTTATTATTAATTACCGTTAATATTATTTTTATTAATATTATCCTGATTAACATTTATTATTATTATTATTATTATTTAATTAATATCATTTTTATAATAATATTTATACATGTATCTAGATAATGAAAATTACATTATTATTATTATTATTAAAATTTATTAACTTTATTATTTTAGTTATTATTAATTATTGTTGTTGTTATTATTATTATTATTATTATTAACAACAACAATAATGATAATATTGTTAATAATGATAAATTAATTATTTTTATTAATTATTATTTTTATCATTATTTTTATTGTTGATAATGATAATATTAAAAAAAATAATAATAACAATAATTAATAATAACTAAAATAATAAAGTTAATAAAATTTAATAATAATAATAATTATTATTATTAATGACATTTAAAATAATAAATTATTTGTGATTTGAACAAGGGTAATTTAGGAAATATGAAAAAATTAGAAGGATAGAAAAGTAAATATATGTTTCATTCTCATTCCTACATTTTCATTCCCAACCCCCCATGGGAATGGGATTCCCATTCTTTATTCTCAAATTGTGTGGGACCCACACATTTTATTCTCATTCCCAAATTACATTTTGCCAAGTAAACATAAGTTTCATTCTCATTTCTTCATTCCCATTCCCCAAACTCACAAGTAAACACACCATTAATTGATTATCTTTACAACTGATTATTTTTACAGCACATCCAACAACAATTATTTTATAAGATGCCACATTCCCAAACAGGCCCTTATATATATTGAAAGTGCTTATGTTGAGATAAAGTGATTGAGAATTATTGTGTTGCTATTATTAATAGTGTTTAGATGATTTTGTGCATTACTTAATTGATCGATTAAAAATAGTTTGTTTGCATCATATCCATTCTAGAGAGTTTATTTTTTAAGAAACTTCACTCCTCAAGTTTATTTTGTTGACAAGTTTGGATGTACATATGCATCATGAGTTGAATAATAATCATAATATGCCATAGAGCTATAAATCCACTTTAAGGTACAGGTTGACTAGTAATGATATACAAAATTTGCAAAGTAAAAATGAAGAACAATTATCTTATTGATACCTAACAACCAAATTTATGAACAAAAGGCGCAAAACAAAAAGAGTTGGACTGTTGATAGTTTGGCAACCCTTCTTCAATCTCATAAAATCCTTATTATATTAAATATATTTAAGGATAAATACAAATAAAATTAACTTCATTTATATATATTTCTTCTTCTCTTTCAATCTATTTTACTTCCATATGTTCCTTTTTCTTTATCTATTATATATCCAATCCATTAAAAAAAATTTGCTTCTCTCTCTTTCTTTTATACTATCATCTATACAATTAGTTTGTACTAATAGGATGATTGTGATCCTTATGGTAGAATATAGTATTGAGGTCAAAAGATTGTGAAGGATACCTTGAAGATTGTGAAGTAGGTAAAAGAAAAGCATGCTGCTAAGAGTTAAGACTCAAAAGTTTAATGAGTTGTAAACTAAGTTTTAGAGTATTTGTATTTTGTTGTTGTGGATGATGATATTGTTAGGAAATTGATAGGTGAAGCAGAGCCATAACTAAAATAAAATTGAAGAAAAGTGAAGAATAAGCACACAAAGAGGACATGAGAGTTTAAGTAGTTTGACTTTTAGCCTATGTTACTGGCGAAGATAGAAGGAAATTTTTTACTAATGAAAATGAGTTTAAGTTTTGTAGTATTTAGTCTTACAACCCAAAATCCCAATACATCTAAACTCTCAAAACACTAAACCAAGAGTTTAAAACTGTCAACACATTCTCAATCTCCAACTTCTCGTCTCGCTCACTTCTCAAATAGACTGAGAATTGAAGAAAATTGGACGAATTAAATGAGGGAAGCACCCCTTCTTTTATAGCCAACGAATTGGCTACTATTTTTTTTTTCAAATTCAAATTGCGCGGCACCAAAATTCAATGCCACAATGTCAATGTTGGGTGGCACCAAATTAGTACAATCAACTTTGACATTCTTTGACTTAGATATTTGATTAAGAAGCAATCATATCTCCCCACCTTATATTCTACTTAGGGATGGCAATGGGTACCGCCCGCAATGAGTTTGCCATTACCAAACCTAAACCCGCATAAAATTTAAATTACCAAACCCACCTTCAGTCCGCAGCTAGTTTTAATTTTTTTAAAAAAAACCTCCCGCAGCGGGTTTTGACAATTACCAAACCCGCAATGGTATCTGGCGGATTTTTTGCGGGTTTATACATTTAAAATCACAAATGTTTAATATATAAATTTACAATAATAACCTCAAATTCCACATAACATACTCAATTTTATATTTTACCAAGGTAAATGAAAAATTAAAATGTCAACATCAATTCAACAAAAATTCTCAAATTTAAGTATAATTACACAAATCCATTAAAAAAACACAGACTAGTATTTAAAAATAACTATTACATTTCATATTATCATTTAAAACAAGCTTCAAGAGAAAAACTTCATTTCATTCACCACCATAAGCACCCATCCAACACGATGCCTACAATAATGATTAAGATTAATATTTTTTTAAAAATAATACTTTTCAAATACTAATCCGGAGAAAAAAATTATAATAACGAAATAATTCATGCATTAAGTTAAAGAAAAATAATCCATAGAAAATTATAATGAGTATATAATAATCCATGAATTAAGTTAAAGAAACTTAGTTCTTTACTCCATCAACAATATCTTCATCTTCGTAGAATTTGCTATTTCCTGTTTTATTAGAAGAATCTGCAGCTACAAGTAACAAGTATATCAAGAAAAGAAGATAGATGATTATAAGGTTGTAATGTATAACAAATATTATCTTTTATTGAAGTAAAAATGCATTTTCATACCATTAAATTCAGCACACAACCAATTTTGAGCACACATTAAAGCCTGCAATGTCTTTGGATAAAGTCTACTATGATGTGGAGAGACAAATCTACCACCAATACTAAATGTTGACTCGGATGCAACGGTGGATACTGGAATGGCTAAAACATCTCTTGCAATTGCTTACAAAGTTGGATATTTTGATCCATTTGTTTTCCACCAAAAAAGTATGTCAAAATCTTCAGATCTTGAAATAACAAATTCTTCCAAATAATAGTCCAATTCCGATTTAATATGTGTTGTACCACCACTTTGATATACAAAAGCATCAAAATTAGCCAAACGTTTCCCAAGTTTTGAATGAGCTACCACAGGTCGAGATGATGAACCAACTGAAGCTTGAACTGGAACTTGTGAATTTTCCTTTGACTTACACCTAGGTTGATAATCCTTCAACATATCATAACCAAAGCTAAGAACATTTTCAATCTCTTTTTTAGCACTATCTCCATACAGCAAGTCAAAATAGTACTTAATTAATTTCATCTTAAATCTAGGGTCTAAAACAGCTGCCATAGCCATGAATCCATGAACAACACTCTAATATTTTTCAAACTTTCTAATCACTGAGTTAGCCATTACTTGGATTTTTTCACAATTAGAATACATCCACTTATAAATTGACAATTTAATCTCACAAATGCTTGAAAAGTAAATATTAGTTGTTGGATATCTAGTCCGAAAAAACAATGTAGTCACTTTCTAAAATGATTCAAGTCTATCCCGAATTTCTTTAGCAAAAACCCAATCTTCTTCAGTAGGTAAAGATTTGTATAACGATTCTCATTGTATCAAATGAGGAAATACTTCTTTGAAAATCAAAGCTCTATCAAGCATTAAATATGCAGAGTTCCATCTAGTCTTACAGTCCTGAACCAGATTGTTATTACAAGGAATATTATATTTATGAGCAATTCCATAAAATGTTTCTTGTCTTTTAGGTGTGGCAGACCAAAATAGAACACTATTATGAATTCTCTCAATACTATCACTAATGACACTCAACCCCTCATTCACAATTAAATTCAATATATGAGCAGCACAATGCATGTGAAATAAATCCCTATTCAACGAAAGCGAACTACTATTAAGCTTTTCCAACAAGATATCAATCATAGCATCATTTTTGGAGCAGTTATCGACAGTCAAAGTAGATAACTTACTGTCAATGTTCCACTCAAGCAAACATGACACCAAAGCTTCAGAGAGTACCTCAGCAGTATGTGGACATGGCACATATAAGAATCGAAATTTTAAAAAAAATTATTAATATCATGCAATAAGTATAAAATTTAAAAATAAAATAGACTAAGTAATTTAGTGTAGAAACTACTGTTGTGCAAATTTTATTGAACTCGCAAGTGCACGAATCTATTGTAGAATAGATTAATGGTGACGAGTGTCGATCCCACGAGGAGGTGGATTTTAATTATATGTAGAATTAATTTTGTATGAAGGTGGTTGGATTTGTGGTGAAAGTGACTTAGATTATCTTAAAATTGGAATTGAAATGGCAAGAATAAATTGAAGAGAAATCTATGGAAATGAAACACTTGGGTATCTAGATCCGTATCAACATGCACCATGAGCTAAATATTCCTTATTAATGCCAATTAAATCATGAGGGGAGAATCCACACCTTATGAACCACACTCTAATCAATGCGGTGCTAAGAGCTTATCGTGCCAAATAATAATAACTTTGTACTAGGGAGTCGGTGAAACCAGGGTGGTATCTAAACAAGATTATTATTATTTGTCAACGAGAAGTCAAAACATCCACAAAAATTAGAGGGGAAGAGAAAATAAATTTACCAAATAAAGCTTATGACACATGTTGAGACTTCACCTTCAACCCAAGCTTGAAAGAAAATTAGCTACTCATAATTGAATTAGGGGCAAAATGAAAATTTATTAAAATAGGTAGAAAATACAAAATGGAGAAGGAATTACAGAAAATGAAGCCCAAAAATGAATTCAGAGATCCCCAATTAAGGGGGAGAGGTCCCCTTTTTATAGATACATTGAGTAAACCATGGCCATCGGATTAAAAACAGTTTGGACGCTCAGGATTGCGCCACGTCATCAGTCAATAATACGCGGTTTGACCATGCGGTTTGAACAGTGACACAGTTTGACCACGCAGTTTGAACAGTCAACCAGTTTGAACAATAACGCGGTTTGGTTGAAAATAATCATGTATAATGCATGTACCGTACACGTAATTTTTGGTCCATTAACATGCTGCCAGGTCACCAATCAACAGTGCATAAGAATTTTAGTCCAACAGGATCGTGACACCTCATTAGTTAATGATGAAATACAAGTATGCAACCCAAGAGGGGGGGTGAATTGGGTTTCTAAAAAATTATTCAATTTATAAAGAAAAAACTTAATGCAAATATAATCCAAATTCAAAGCAATAACAATTAAGTTGATCACAATATAAAAAGATAAGGGAAGAGGGATTCAAACACAGAGATTTTTATGTGGTTCGGCCAACCTCGCCTACGTCCACGCCTCCAAGCTTTTCGGGCTTGGGGATTCCACTAAGCAAGCCTCCAAGGCTTCAAATGCTTACACTTGACTTCCAAGGTGTCAATAACCTTTACAACAAGAGATTAACCCAATCTTTTTATCCCAAGTGTATCCCAACACTTACAATCACTCAAAAACAAAAGATTTCAAAGTTGTTTTGCCTCTCACAATATATAAGATTACACAATGATGCTTAATATGTGAATAGATGAAGCAAGAATGTGTTCTAAGCTTTATGAAGATTGTATTCTCGAATATTAGCTCAATGGTCGTGTTGTGATCAACCTCCTTTGAATTTGAATGAGCTTATTTATATCTGGAGTTGAAAAATTAGCCGTTGCAAACTGTTGGTCCGAAAACGGTTCGCCGTTAACCATTAACGGTTAACCGTTTAGGCTGGTCAAAAGTTACCGTTGGGCCAGATTTCAAATAAACGGTTTGCCGTTTAGGATTACCCTTTCGCCGTTAAATTCCAAAGACCTGTAAGATGAATATCAGTTATCCGTTTAAAGTAAACGGTTAAGGATTTGCATGAAGTGACTTCTCTGGATATTATCGGTTGACCGTTTGTAATAAACGGTTCGCCGTTTGTTTCCAGTAACCTGCAAAACAATTTAGCCTTATCCGGTTTTGTTAATCAGTGCCAGAGGAGGACAACCTTCAATTCTGGATGTTATTGGTTAACCGTTTAAATAAATGGTTCACCGTTAAGTTCCAGTAGCCTTCCCATCTTTTGTGTTTTCCGCTTTTCATAAACGGTTAGAGGTTAGGCAATACATTGCTCTCTGGTGTTAATCAGTTAACCGTTTTAAATAAACGGTTCACCATTTATATCCAGAATTACATTTTAAACCAGATTTTGCAGAGAATCTTTTTCTAATTTGAAAGTCCATCTTTTATGAAAAAATGAATGGAATGATTATTAAGGCTTTCGTTTATTAAGGAATAGCTTCAACATTTTTATCAAAAAACCATTTAAAGTTTGTTATCATCAAAATCAATATTATTAACATATTTATGTTAACAATCTCCCCCTTTTTAATGATGACAAACTTCATTCAATATTTAGCTCCCCCTTAATATGTGCTCCCCCTAAATGTATGGCCAAATTAAGAAATGTTCATTAAAAAGATTTTTGCTCAAGAAAACATTTTTAGATTCATTTTAAATCTCCCAATTATCTCCCCCTTTATCATCAAAAAGAAAAGAGAGAAAGGAAAAAGAAAAAAAAAGCAAATCCGTTGATGAAGTTACCCGGTGTTGGCGAGCGAAAATTTTGGCAGAGTTTCCCCTTAAAAATGAGCAAAACCACTAATACAAAACATTTCCAAAATAGATTAACACCAACTTCATCTTTCAACAACCCAACAACGCCATGAACAGACAAACCAACACTTCAATATCCAATAAACCACAAATTTCATCAACCAATAACCAAGTTATCCAACATCGAGAACATCACAAGAATATATCATCAAAATCCAGGGAAAAAAGCATATAGATGTAACAGTGTATATCAAACTATAAATGGCAACACGCAAACAACCAAAATATGAAATGTATATGCGAAAACAGAACCCATAAACTATGGAGGTGGAGAATATGCGCTCCCCGGATTATAGTCGAAATAGCGGAGAAGAGTGCGCTGTCCAGCGATAAGCTCAAGCTGCTGATCAATGCTCTGCTGCTGGAAGGTCTGAAAGTCAGAACGTAGCTGCTGCTGGTCACGGGAAATAGAGTCCAACTGATCAAGAATCAGCTGCTGGCGCTCCCAAATCTGGTGAACATTAGTAATCAACTGCTGCACAACGAGCAGGGGGCTGAACTAGAGCTGGAGGCGGCATAGAGGCAGATGGCTGCTCGGGAACAGCAGATGGCTCAGGAGCAGGAGGCGGCTCGGAAGAGGAGGGAATGTCAGCATCCATCGCACGCTCCTCAGAGTCAGAGTCAGTTGAAGGTCGAGGGACAAAATGGCGACGCGGAGGATGAAGATGAGCTCCTAATCTAAAGTCAGGAAGCTGATCGGGAGGATAGATATCATTGAGTATCCGATCGTCCTCTGGAGCAATCAAGGTATCCCGGTTTTTGGAGTTGCTTGTCTTGATCCACTCTCCATTCTTCCTAGAAAAACCGATACTAGTCATGGCCTCGGGACAAATCCGTCTAGTCTCCAAATGTCCAGTGTCAAGAAGAGGCACCTCAAAGCGTCGTAGTATCTTAGTAATGATACCGCCATAAGGAAGCAAGCGGTGGTTAACTGCAGGAGTACTCAACATGTGCCGCACAATAACATACTCGAGGTTAATAGGATGGTCTGAAAGTAGGCTATCTAGTAGGCCAACGTCCAACCTCGTAACCTCATCTGAGTGGCCCTTCCTAGGTGTCACTATGTGCTGTAAGATAGTGTGAAGAATGCGGATTTAGAGGGGTAAAAGTTGAGACCGAAAAGGAAGCAAACAAATCTCATCAAACAGGTCTCGACGACGATATATATTGCGGACGCCATCAGTGTGACAAAAACTGTCAAAGGAAAGGGCTTTCCGAGAGGTGTATATATCATGCCCCTCACCAGAGATACCAAGAAAGTCAGCTAGATCCACATCATCAAACTCTATTGGGACACGGTTGACTTGAGTGACTATTCTATTTGGGCGAGTATCGGAGATTTCCATGTTTGAATAAAAGACTCGCACTAAATTTGGATAAACTCAGTCATCAAGGTCAATGGCAGGCTCCCAAGGCTGAAGCATATCCCGAATGCTTCTACCACATACAACTAAGTTACGGAAATCATCAATGTCAACAAAGAAGGAGTCAAGTACCTTTCGACCATCGAAGCGATCTTCGAACCACTTGGCCAAGGAAGGTGTGTGGAAGTGAATGCTTGCAAATTCAAAGACTTCCCGTAGTGGTATAGGATTCCTTGGAGGCACAGATTTACGCCTGAGATTTCTCCGAGGGGGTGCAGCCATGGAGATGTGATGAGAAGAGAATGAATCGATGATTTGCTTATAAATGAAGAGAGGATGTGAATTGGATGCTCAATTTGGTTGAAGAAGGGGAAGAATCGGATTAAAAACGAAGAAACCCGACCCGCGGTAGTTAGAGTTTAGATTTGGGATTTTTGAATTTTGGGCTTGATTTGAAGTTTCGAATCGGTGAAATTGTTCTAAAGGTGATAAGAAATGATGTTGAAGGTTTGATTTGGCAAGAAAAGCAAGAAAAATGAGGGTTTGAGGGCAGAGAAACCTTCGGCTGCGCAACAATGGCCGAAACGGTGAAAGGGCAACTGGAGAAGGAGAAGAGAAAGCTTTTGAACAGCTTTTATAATTGGGAAAACGGTTAACCGTTTATTGAAATGGTTAAGGGGTAACTTCCAAAGGCTAAAGAATAGGCAATGGTGAAAGCTTAAGCACTTAATGGCTAAGGAGTAACTGGTAGAGGACTCTCTATTTTTAAATGGTTCACCGATTGTAGCAAACGGTGAAAGAGTAAACGGACAGACACATAATCTCGTTTTTGGACTAAAACGGTTCACCGTTTATTGGAAACGGTTATCCGTTTATTTTATCTGTAATTTTGCACATTTGATTTAATTTTTGGCCAGCAAATAATATATTCCAAGATCATTTAATTGATCGGAAAATATTTTATGAGCCATTTTAATGCATGATTCATGAACGTGTTTTCAACCAATTTAATTCATATAATCAAGAGTTAACAAGGCAAATTCATCAATCAATTCAGTACAATCAATAACATGAATAGAGACATTAATGCGAAAATTTCATCATCCCAAGTTCATGCTGAATTTTTTAAAATTGTTCTTCGCAAAGTGGTTTTGTGAAAATATCGGCAAATTGTTTTTCCGTAGAAATAAACTCTAATGCAATATCTCCCTTTTGAACATGATCTCTCAAGAAATGATGTCTAATTTCTATATGCTTGGTTCTAGAGTGTTAAATGGGATTCTTTGAAAGATTTATAGCACTAGTATTATCACACTTAATAGGAATTTGTTCAAGATTAATGCCATAATCTCTAAGTGTTTGTTTCATCCAAAGAGCTTGTGCACAACAACTTCCGACAGCTATATATTCAGTCTCGGTAGTTGAAAATGCAACAGAATTTTGTTTCTTACTAAACCATGAAACAAGTGAGTGCCCTAGAATATAGTAGGTTCCACTAGTGCTTTTCCTATCCACTTTGTAACCGGCAAAGTTCGCATCCGAATAATATGTTAAATCTATATGAGTTCCCCTAGGATACCAAAGGCCAATATCTATGGTTCCATTTAAATAACGGAAAATTCTTTTAACAGCAAGCAAATGTGATTCCTTGGGACATGATTGAAATTTTGCACACAAACATACACTAAACATGATATCGGGTCTACTTGCAGTCAAATAAAGTAAAGATCCGATCATACCTCGATACATTTTAATATCCACTTTTTTGCCCTTTTTATCTTTGTCAAGCTTGATGGTAGTACTCATAGGAGTGCTTTTTGCCGTTCCATTTTCATAGCCAAATCTTTTGAGTAGATCTTTCACGTACTTGACTTGGTTTATAAAAATTCCTTCCGCGTTTTGTTTGATTTGAAGTCCAAGGAAGTACTTCAACTCTCCCATCATACTCATCTCAAATTCTTTGCTCATACACGATGAAAATTCTTTACACAACAACTCATTAGTAGAACCAAAAATAATATCATCAACATAAATTTGAACAATAAGTATGTCTTGGTTCTTAAGCTTAACAAAAAGAGTTGTGTCCACTTTTCCCATCGAAAAACCGTTATCCAACAAGAAGTTTTTAAGCCTATCATACCAAGCTCTAGGTGCTTGTTTTAAACCATACAAAACATTGGATAACTTATACACATGATCTGGAAATTTTTCATTTTCAAAACCAGGAGGTTGTTTCACATAAACTTCCTCCATAATATATCCATTTAAGAAAGCACTCTTGACATCCATTTGATATAAAATAAAATCCTTATGACATGCATATGCTAACAATATCCTAATGGATTCTAACCTTGCTACAGGTGCAAAAGTTTCATCAAAATCAATTCCTTCTTCTTGGTTGTAACCTTGAGCCACTAATCTAGCTTTATTTCTTACAACCACACCGGATTCATCCATTTTATTTCTAAATACCCATTTAGTACCTATAATGGATTGATGTTCTGGATTAGAAACTAACTCCCACACATTATTTCTCTCAAATTGATTCAACTCCTCTTGCATTGCCATAATCCAAGATTCATCATTTTCCGCATCCGTAAAGGATTTTGGTTCAATTTGAGAAATAAATGCAGCATGCTGACATGTGTTTCTAAGGGATGATCTAGTGGTAACACCTAGTGAGGGATCTCCTAAAATTACATCCTTAGGGTGAGAGGATACATACCTCCACTCCTTGGGGAGTGTTTGTGAAGTACCTTCATTTTGCTCTGCATTTGTTTCTTTATGATGTTCTTTTTGAATTCCATGTGGTGCGTCTTCTTGGTTGTCATTCGATGCTTCTTGTTGTTGTTCTTCTTCTGTATTATCATCAACAACAACTTTCTCCGTAGAGAAGGGGTTAGACCCATCAAATGAAACATGCATAGATTCTTCCATAACTAAAGTTCTTTTATTATAAACTCTATAAGCTTTGCTTGAATTTGAATAACCAAGAAAAATGCCAACATCAGATTTTGGATCAAATTTACCAAGATTATCTTTTGTGTTCAAAGCAAAATATTTGCATCCAAAAACTTTAAAATAGTCAATGTTGGTTTTCTATCTTTCCAAAGCTCATATGGAGTTTATTAAGATTAGGTCTAATCAACACCCGATTTAAAACATAACAAGCTGTGTTGACGGCTTCGGCCCAAAAATACTTAGGCAAAGAGTTTTCATTCAACATGGTCATAACCATTTCTTGAATAGACCTATTCTTTCTCTCTACTACTCTATTTTGTTGTGGAGTCCTAGGTGATGAAAATTGATGTTTAATGCCAAGGTCATTACAAAAATTTTCAAATGCATGATTTTCAAATTCTCCACCATGATCACTTCTAATACAAGTAATAGAATAACATTTTTCATTTTGAACCTTTTTATAGAAAATTCGAAATACATCAATTGCATCATCCTTATTAGCTAAGAACAATACCCATGTGTATATAGAATGATCATCCACAATTACAAATGCATAATATTTGCCACTTAAACTAGCATATCTAGAAGGTCCAAATAAATCTATATGAAGCAATTGAAGTGGTTTTAAAGTAGAGAGATGATTCTTGTTTTTTAAGGAAGTTTTGATTTGTTTTCCAAATTGGCATGCTTCACAAATTCTATCTTTTTGAAAACTGATTTTTGGAAGACCTTTAACTAAATTATTTTTCATGATTTTTGAAATTAAATCCATGCTTGCATGACCTAATCTTCTATACCATAGCCAACTATCATCATGTAATGCGGAAAAACATTACCATATCTATTACCAACAAACAAGATTTTGCCATCACATGAGTTCTCAATAACACAACTAAATTTATCAAAGATAACTTTATAACTTTTGTCACATAATTGACTAATGCTAATTAAGTTGTGTTTCAAGTTTTCAACCAAACATACATTCTCAATTAGAGTTGAAGAAACTTTACCAACATTTCCAATTCCAAGAATTTTTCCTTTTGAATTGTCTCCAAAAGATACTTCTCCACCATTTTCAATTTTAGCGAAGCTTGAGAACCATGCATAGTTTCCGGTCATGTGCCTTGAACAACCGCTGTCCAAGTACCATTTATTTTTCTTCTTCTTCAAGCCCTACAAGGAAAATCTCAAGTTTTAGGTACCCAAAGCTTTTTGGGTCCTTGAGAGTTAGGAACGGTTCCTTTTGGAACCCAAATGCATTTGACACCATAATACGCATTCCTTTTCACGGAACATCTATATTTCATGTGACCATTTTGATTACAATAATGGCAAACTATCTTATGAGCACTAGTGGAGGTATCTTTAACAAAATAACTCTTATAATATTTTTGCTTCAAGTTAGGCTTATACCCAAGTCCTCCTTTATCAAAAACGTATTTTTGTGAGTTAAGCATATTATCCAACATTTTTTGCCCATTTGTAAATTTCAAAATAATCTCATTCAACTCATTGCTTTTTTTCTTAAGCATTTCGTTTTCATTTTTCAACTCATCTATGTGTGATTCTAAATGCTCATGTGAGATGCTTGGTTTCTCATTTGATAATGCCGTTTCGTCATGCAATGTTTTGTTCTCCACTTCTAGGCATGCAATTTTTGTATTTAGAGAATCATTTTCATTTTTCAGTTTTGCCATTTCCTTTTTAAGACATACATTCTTTTTACCAATCTTCATCAACTCATTATGTAATTCTTTAAAAGCATCATACAATTCATCATAATTGGGATCACTTACCTCATTGAGATCATCATCCCCTCCTATTGCCATAAGCGCTAAGTTTGATACTTCTTGTAATCCTTCTTCATCACTTGAATCTTCCTCGCTATCATCCAAGTTGCAACCATTGCTTTCTTTTTGAATTTGTTGATAAGTGGGCACTCCGATCTTATATGGCCAGGCTTCTTGCATTCATAGCATGTGATTACCTCTTTCTTTTCCCTTTGGTTCTTGAAGTTTCTGAAATTTCTTTGCTCTCTGGTTTTCTTGAAGAATTTTCTGAACCTTTTTGCTAGCATGGCTAGCTCTTCATCATCCGGTTCACTCTCCCCATCACTCTCATATTTTGAAGCTTTGAGAGCAATGCTTTTCTTCTCTCCTCATGCCTTTTTTCTGCTGCCAAATCTTCTTCATATGAAATGAGAGAACCAATTAAATCATCAAGAGGTAAAGTATTTAAATCATTGGCCTCTTCAATAGCGGTTCTTTTAGGTCTCCATTCTTTTGGAAGTGACCTAATGATTTTCTTAACTTTTTCGCTATTTGAGAAGATCTTTCCTAGGGCTCCTAGGGTGTTTACTATGTCCGTAAATCTCGTATACATAGAGTACACACTCTCATTTTGTTCCATTTGGAACAACTCATATTGTCGAGTGTACCTACTAATTTTTTACTCTTTCACTTGATTTGTGCCTTCATAAACTACTTCAAGTTTGTGCCAAATTTCATTGGCACTTTCACAACTAGATACTCGATGAAATTCTTTCTTATCAAGTGCACAAAATAAAGCATTCATAGCTTTGGAATTTAGAGAAGCTTTTCTCTTTTCCAACTCATTCTATTCCCTTGAAGGTTTTGGAATATCTTCCCCGAATTCATTTTTAGTTAGGGGCAAAAACGGACCATCACATACAACTTCCCAAATTTCATAATCGAAAGCTTACAAATAGATTCTCATTCTAGTTTTCCAATAAGCATAGTCATTACCGTCAAAGAATGGTGGTCTAATTGTAGATTGCCCTTCTTTAAAGGTTGAATCATTTAGGGTTGCCATGGATCTTACACTCTAGACGATTAAGTCCTAATAAGGGAACAAGGCTCTGATATCAATTCAAATACAAGTATGCAACCCAAGAGGGGGGGTGAATTGGGTTTCTAAAAAATTATTCAACTTATAAAGAAAACACTTAATGCAAATATAATCCAAATTCAAAACAATAACAATTAAGTTGATCACAATATAAAAAGATAAGGAAAGAGGGATTCAAATACTGAGATTTTTACGTGGTTCGGCCAACCTCGCCTACGTCCACGCCTCCAAGCTTTCCGGGCTTGAGGATTCCACTAAGCAAGCCTCCAAGGCTTTAAATGCTTACACTTGACTTCCAAAGTGTCAATAACCTTTACAACAAGAGATTAACCCAATCTCTTTATCCCAAGTGTATCCCAACACTTACAATCACTCAAAAACAAAAGATATCAAAGTTGTTTTGCCTCTCACAATATATAAGATTACACAATGATGTTTAATATATGAATAGATGAAGCAAGAATGTGTTCTAAGCTCTATGAAGATTGTATTCTCGAATATTAGCTCAATGGTCGTGTTGTGATCAACCTCCTTTGAATTTGAATGAGCTTATTTATATCTGGAGCTGAAAAATTAGCCGTTGCAAACTGTCGATCTGAAAACAGTTCGCTGTTAACCATTAACGGTTAACCGTTTAGGCTGGTCAAAAGTTACCGTTGAACCATATTTCAAATAAACGGTTTGCCGTTTAGGATTACCCTTTCGCCGTTAAATTCCAGAGACCTGCAAGATGAATATCAGTTATCCGTTTAAAGTAAACAGTTAAGGATTTGCATGAAATGACTTCTCTGGATATTATCGGTTGACCGTTTGTAATAAACGGTTCGCCGTTTGTTTCCAGTAACCTGCAAAACAATTTAGCCTTATCCGATTTTGTTAATCAGTGCCAGAGGAGGACAATCTTCAATTCTGGATGTTATCGGTTAATCGTTTAAATAAACGGTTCACCGTTAAGTTCCAGTAGCCTTCCCATCTTTTGTATTTTCCATTTTTCATAAACGGTTAGAGCTTAGGCAATACGTTGCTCTCTGGTGTTAATCGGTTAACCGTTTTAAATAAACGGTTCACCGTTTAAATCCAGAATTATATTTTAAACCAGATTTTACAGAGAATCTTTTTCTAATTTGAAAGTCCATCTTTTATGAAAAAATGAATGGAATGATTATTAAAGCTTTCGTTTATTAAGGAATAGCTTCAACATTTTTATCAAAAAACCATTTAAAGTTTATTATCATCAAAATCAATATTATTAACAAATTTATGTTAACAAATGCTACATCATCGGTCAATGCCACGTCATCGATCCGTCTATGTAAACAATGTCGTGAACAGTAACGTAGACAGTACCGTACATGTGAACAGTGTCATTTTTCCTTTTATGCTCCTCCTAAGGTTTTCGATCGTCCTAAGTTTAAAAGTGATGTCTGTTTTGCCGTCTGATCTCTCGTTCATTGTGAAATGACCATAGTGCCCCTAAAATATATAAAATACTTAATTAAAATAAAACACATGTAATTAAATCACAAGAAGCTTAAATACATAAAAGTAAGGGTGTTAGTAATACTTGAAATGTAAAATGACAATTTTCTCCTTTATAAATATACATTTTCTAACACTCAACAACTACCTAATGATACGACTTTGTAGCTCCCAATTATCATAAATAAAATGTGATGTTATAGCCATAAATCCCTTTTGCTGGTTACTAGAAGTCCACATATCGGTAGTAATTGCAATTCTACTCTGATTTGATTCCAACAAGCTCATTGTTTTAGCTCTCTCGTAGTCATAGATTTTCAAGATGTCCCTTTTTAGTGTGTTACAAGAGACAAACTTAAACATTGGCTGGAGAGAACCAACGAACCTTTTAAAAGCCCAATTTTAAACTATACTCAGCGGATACTCATGAATAATTATCATATTTGCAAGCTCTTTCCTTGAAGTTTCTTGATTAAAAGAAAATGTGGATAATTTACATTTTCCACTCTCTTTATTAATTTGCAGTTGCTTTTGAGTTGACTCGACTGTGTGGTTCGACCGCATAAAATACAACCCCATATGAGTGTGTAAATGACTGGTGCCATTTTTACGCTTCACACTTAATTTCTTATTACAATAGTTGCAAACAGCTACATATTCTAATTTCCCATCAACTTTTTGTCTTTTAAAGTGTTCCCAAACATCACTAGTCAATTTACTATTTTCAGTCTCACTAGAAGCAATTTCTTTTTCATGTACTGGAACTGGAGTTTGGGTTGAAGCTACCTCAATGTTTGCAAGTTCTTCACATGTTATTGGAGATTGGTTTGAAGCTTTATGTTCTTGTTGTAGGCGAACTATTGTCACTAAGATCAAAAGCTTGCTGCATCGTTTACCTTAAAAATTCCAACAGATTTTAAATCAATATACAAGAATACTGGTTTTAAATTGTATCAAGTTAACAAGTTAAGCTAACCGAAAGTACAAAATTATGCATGCTGATTTTAAACATGCTAAATTAAATTATGTCAAATTAATATGTTATTTTAAATTATTTAAATGGTACCAACAGCCGAAAGTACAAAATTATGCATGCAGCATGCTAATTCTGAACAAGCACCTTCCACAACCACAGAAACAACTCAGAAGCAACAACAATAAAAATTGGTATGCTTCCTATAAGGATACATTTTTCAGTGGCTATGATGATCAAAATTTTCAGGCTCCTAATTTCTATTAGGATGGAACCAGATATTGGATTACCTGACATATTTATAGCAAAGATGTGATGAAAAATTAAGAAGGGAATTCAGTAATATCCCAGTTAGAGCGTTAGACTATTTACGTTAGGCTGATTATTTACAGAATAAACTCAAAAGTAACAAAATTAATAGATTGTTGACGAACTGTAAGCTATTTTTCCCTTTGCAACCTAAATATTCATATTAGTTACAAATTTTTGGCCAACTCTATTGCGATTGACTTTTATATGGGACATTTTGTTAGGAAAGGCATGAGAATTTTGTACCTTCCACAATCACAAAATTGTTTGCAACAACAACAGTACTCAAGCACCTGCAATAGCACGACGCATCGTTGTCAGTAGTGAAGGGAGGTGGGTGCTACCTCATTATCACAGGCTCACAGTTGAAGAAGAAAAGAATAAAGATAGAGATGAGAGATGGTCAGATGGGTGCCCAGCTCAAGTCAAAGGGAAATGCTTTAGTTTTGTTTAGGTTATTACTTTAGTTTTGCATTATTTTCTTTATACATTTTTTAGATTAAAATTTTTTAATTAAAATTAAATTAAAAATATTTTAAAAAAACATTAGGCGTATGGCGGATATCAATGCGGGTATTTGCCGAATATAAAGTTAGTACCAAACCCACCCACATCCATGTGCGGGTTTTAATTTGTAATACCAAACTCGCTCGTAACCGAAAAAATTACCTGCAGCGAACAGGTTTTAGCGGATGGGTTTGGGCGGATTTGCAGGTACAATTGCCATCCATAATTCTGCTTCGCTATTTTCATGTTGCTTACTTTTTCGCCAGGTCACATGATGATCTACTTCTTACAAAC
Organism: Citrus x clementina; assembly: GCF_000493195.1. Lineage (NCBI taxonomy): Eukaryota > Viridiplantae > Streptophyta > Magnoliopsida > Sapindales > Rutaceae > Citrus > Citrus x clementina. The sequence goes on from NW_006261964.1 coordinate 15,361,701, forward strand.
TTGTTAGCATTGATTGGTTTAGTCAAAACATCTACTAGGTTTTCCCTAGTATGGATTTTCTATAAATCCACACTTCTATCTTCTATTACTTTTGAGATGAAGGTACTGAACTCCTATGTGCTTTGTCCTGGAATGAAATGATGGATTCCTTGTAATGTGCAAGGCATTCTTACTATCACAAAACACAAAAATTTTTTCTTATTTATGCCCAAACTTCTCCAATAACCTTTGCATATAAATAACGTCTTTGCAAGATTGTGTAGTTGCCATGTGTTCTCTTTATATTATAAATAAAGTCACAACGGTCTGCTGTTTTGAGACCCAACTAACAGCTCCTCCTGCAAGTGTAAACACATAATTAGTAGTGGGTTTCATGTTATTAATATCTCTTGCAAAATCGAATCCTTATAGCCCCTGACAGTAAATTTTGATCCTCTATAACATAATGCAATAACAAAGGTTCTCCGAATGCATTTCAGAATCTTCTTTATATTTTTTCAATGTCTCCACCAAGATTCGTTATGTATCGCCTAACCATTCCCACTGGTTGTGTAATGTTTGGTCTTGTGCATATCATAGCGAACATCAAACTTCTTATTACTGATGCATTCAATACTCAAGATATATTTTTCCTATCTGCTTTATTGCTAAGACACATACTTGAGGATAACTTGAAATTAACAGACAATGGACAAAAACTAGTTTACAATCCTGTATGTTAAAACGTCGTAAGATTTTCTTTAATTCTTGTAAAGAAGACTAATACCTAATCAAATCTCTTATACTAATACCTCAGCACATGTTTGAGACTGTACAAAGATTTGTTCAATCTAGAGATTAAGTTCTCCTTATTTGTTTTAGTAAAACCTTCTGGTTGGAGCATATAAATTTTCTCTTCAAGTTCTTTATGAAGCAATATAGTTTTCATATCTATCTGCTCTAGATGTAGGTCAAATATATCACATATTGCTAAGACTACTTTGACTGTCGTAAGTCAAATTACTGGAGAAAATATCTCATTCAAGTCAATACCTCAATTTTAAACTTAGCCTTTCACCACCAATCTTGCATGATATTGCTATAATTGATCAATGTCATTGTGTTTGATATTGTAGACCCATTTGTTACCAATGGTTTTTCTACCATGTAGTAGTAGTACAAATTCAAGTCAATACCTCAATTTTAAACTTAGCCTTTCACCACCAATCTTGCATGATATTGCTCTAATTGATCAATGTCATTGTGTTTGCTATTGTAGACCCATTTGTTACCAATGGTTTTTCTACCATGTAGTAGTAGTACAAATTCTCATGTCTTATTCTTGTGTAGAGCTCAACTTCTTCTTACATTGCTGTCATCTACAAAGCAACTTCAGGTTATTTAAAGTTTCGTGGAAAGTTGATGGCTCTCTGTCATCTGTTAAAAGACAGTATATAATATTGATCTCTCTAACATACTCCGAGTGCCACAGTGGTGGTTGTCATTCATGAGATGACTGATGAACTTTTAGAGCCTCGGACTTGACTAGTTCTTATTCCTCATGCTCAGGTGCTGCTTAAAAAAAATCTAAATCTTCTTTTTCCGGATTATTTTTCATATATACTGATATAGTCTCTGACTTTTCTTTTACAGTGCTATCATCCATATCTTTCCTTTGTAGTTAATCTTCTACAAAGATAACATCTCTGCTCATGACAATCTTATAGGCAGTAAGATCCTATAAACAATACCCCTTCACTCCATTATCATATTCTAAGAAAACGCATCTCTTAGATTTTGGATCTAACTTTGTTCTTTCTTGGGCATTATACATCATGTACACATGACATCTATATATGCATGCAAATGAGAGTAATTAACTAGCTTTTCAATCTACATTTCTATAAGATTCTTTAACCCAATTGCTATAGACGGCGATCGATTTACCACATAACAGACAATTTTGGCTACTTATACTCAGAATGAGTTAGGTAGACCAATAATCCTGAACATAACTCTTATTATTTTTGTAAGAGTCTGATATATCAGCTCCAACACTTCATTCTATTGAGGAGTGTATGTGACTATGAACTGTCTTCCAATATCTTCCTGCTTACAAAACATAAGAAACTCATTGCCTGTACACTTTCAACCATTATTTATCCTCAAGCACTTGATCTGAGAGCACTTGATCTTTTTCTCGGATTCAAGTTTAACGCGCACTTTAAATTCTTTGAACATTGGAAACACATCTAATTTTTTCTTGACTGGATACACCCAACATCTCTTGGAGTAATCATCAATGAAAATTACTAAGTAACTTGCACCTTCTAGGGACATATCTAGTGATTCCCAAATATCAGAATCAATTAAGTCTAGAATGCATTTAGTTTTGGTATAAGATTTGCTGAACTTTAATTTATGTCGCTTACTTGTAACACAATGCTCACAAAATAGTAAGTTCGCCGATTTGAATTCCAGAAGCAATTTTGCTCGGAGAGATCTTTAAACTTTGTACTGACATGTTTCCAAGTTTGAGATGCCATATCATCGCTAACTCTTCTCAATTTGACACGACATACACATCAGCTTCTAGTAGTACTCCCTCTTTAAGCATGAATACATTAGTACCACTTTTTTTTCCTTCATCAATACAAGCGCACCTCTAACAATCTTCATGATCCCTTTTCTTACATGAGTTTTGTGCCCAACACTATCTATTTGTCTAAATACGATATATTCTTCTTCAGACATTTGACTGTCGCACTTTATCAATTGTGTGAATTGTATCATCAAACATTTTTATTTTGACAGTACAAATACTAGTGATTTCCAAGGTATGATCATTGCCCATGTATATAAATCCTCTTAAGATAAGTTCATATATGTGGGACAATTTTCTCCAAGAGGTTATGTGTTATGTTATTCTGAGTCTATAAGTCAGACATCAACTAACCATTTCTTGCCTTCTACAATAGTTGTTCCCTTGCTGTGGATAATTTCGCCATCGTTAAAAGTATTTGCCTTAGAGCCCTGAGCATTTGATGACTTAGCTTTATTGTCTTCATTTTATATGTTTTTCTAACACTTCTTCCTGACGTTCGTTTTCTTATAATTTTAGCATTTGGTATTCTTCTTATTTCTCGATTTTGATTCACCATGACTGTGACTCCCACTGAGTCACGTTCTATTGATCTCTCTTTCGTCATCAATAACACTTTCACTTACTGTATATTCGCCTACTACTGCCTTTCTTGTTTTTTGTCCCTACTTTCTTAAATTTAATATAGAGGGCACAACATCGTCGAAAACTAAACTATACGGTTGGTTGTTGTTTGTCAGATTGATGATGAGTCGATCATACGAATCTCGTAAACTTTGAAATAAAAGTTCTGTACGTTCATTTTTCTCTATTTTTTGAACCAACGTTGTGAGTTACAAAAATAGAGTCTTCAAGGTGTTGATATGGTTGGTTACTGATGTAAATTTCACCATTCGAAAAGTATAAAATTTTCTTTCCTCGTACAATTTTGTGAGAGTTTCCTGTTGAGTGTTAGAAAATGCATATTTATAAAGGAGAAAACCGTCATTTTACATTTTAAGTCTTACTAACAACCCTTACTTTTATATATTTAACCTTCTTGTGATTTAATTACATGTGTTTTATTTTAATTAAGTATTTTATGTATTTTAGGGGCATTATAGTCATTTCACAATAAAGGAGAGATCAGACGGCAAAACGGACATCACTTTTGAACTCAGGACGGTCGAAAACATTAGGAGGAGCATAAAAGGAAAAATGGCACTATTCACATGTACGGTACTATTCACGTGTACGGTACTGTATACGTTACTGTTCACGACACTGTTCACATAGACGGATGATGACGTGGCATTGACCGATGATGTGGCATTGACTGATGAGGTGTCACGATCCTGTTGGACTAAAATTCTTATGTACTGTTGATGGTGACGTGGCAGCATATCAGTGGACGAAAAATCTCGCGCACGGTGCATGCATCACACAGGATTATTTTCAACCAAACCGCGTTACTGTTCATCCGGGTCAAACCGCGTTACTGTTCAAAGTCGGGTCAAACCGTGTTACTGTTCATCCGCGTGGTCAAACCGTGGACTGTTGACTGATGACGTGGCGCAATCCTGAGCGTCCAAACTGTTTTTAATCCGATGGCCATGATTTACTCCATGTATCTATAAAAAGGGGGCCTCCCCCCCCTAATTTGATATCTCTGAATCCATTTTTGGGATCCATTTTCTGTAATTCCCTCTCCATCTTGTATTTTCTTCGTATTTTAATAAATTTCCATTTTGCCCCTAGTTCAATTATGAGTGGCTAATTTTCTTTCAAGCTTGGGTTGAAGGTGAAGTCTCAACATGTGTCATGGGCTTAATTTGGTAAATTTATTTTCTCTTCCCCTCTAGTTTTTGTGGATGTTTTGACTTCTCGTCGACAAATAATACTAATCTTGTCTAGTACCGCCTTGGTTACACCGGCCCTCTAGTACAAGGTTATTATTATTTGGCACGATAAGCCCTTAGCACCATATTGATTAGAGCGTGGTTCATGAGGTGTGGATTCCCCCCTCATGATTTAATTGGCATTAATACGGATTATTTAGCCCATGATGCATGTTGATATGGATCCAGATACCCAAGTACGTCATTTCAATAGAATTCTCTTCAATTTATTCTCACCATTTCAATACCAATTTTAGAATTTATTCTCTCCATTTTAATTTAAGTTTTAGCATATTCTAATCATTTCCACCACAAATCCAATCACCCATTCACAAAATTAATTCTACACAATTAAAATCCACCTCCTCGTGGGATCGACACTCGTCACCATTAATCTATACTACAACAGATTCGTGCGCTTGCGAGTACATTAAAATTTGCACAACATTTCCCACATTTCCTCTGTTGTCTTCTTCTACTCACTAGATAACACCTCTTTAGACAATGATAAATGTAGATCAGCAATTGATTACCATCCATCTAGTTCCACTTGGCATCATCAGTTATCTCCGTAGGCCTTTCTCTAATTGCTGCCAAGTAATTGTTTTTCCTCAAAATAACCTTCATCTTTATTTTCCACAACAGAAATTTTGTTCGCTTCTCAATTTTGTATTTTGCAACCATTGCTTTTCACCAGGAACTACTTTTACTAGGATCGACTCCTATTGTTTCACGTGAACGGTAACTGTGTATGTGAATAGTACCATACATGTAAACAGTACTTCGACAAGCAAAAGCTTTAATATCGCTTTTAGGAAATTAATGGATAAAGCAGAGCCATGGCTAAAATGAAATTGGTAAAAAATGAAGAATAAGCACACCAAGAGGACACAAGAGTTTACATAGTTCGACTTTTAACCTACGTCTATAGGTGAAGATAGAAGGAAATATTTTACTGGTGAAAAAGAATTACAAATACTATAGTATTTTTTCTCACAATCCAATACCCCAATGCACCCAAACTCTCAAAACACTAAACTGAGAGCTTAAAGCTGTCGACACACTCTCAATTTCTAACTTCTCGGCTCAGTTACTTTTCAAGTAGATTGAGAATTGAAGAAAATAAGATTAATCAAACGAGGGAACCACCTTTAAAGCCAATGAATTGGCTACTATTCATTTTTTTTTTCAAATTCAAATTGTGTGACATAGAAATTTGGTGCCACAATGTCAGTGTTGATCATAGAAGTAATTTTAGGTTTCTTAATCCGATTCAATATTTTATGAAGTAAATTTTAAAGCACTCAGTCAACAAAACCATTATGATACTCTTTTGTTTTTTTTTATCAAGTTTGATGCATTTAGAGTTCATTTGGACGATATTCAACATCAAATAGTAGTTTCAACTACTGTTCTCTTTTGAGGGGTGGGGGAAGGAAATAATAATTTGGACACTGAATGGAGTAAAATAGAAAAAAGGGTTTTAAGAATATTTTGGGGTAATTATTTCCTACATTTTTTTAAAATCATTAAAAAAACATCTTTGTTTTCCAATTCATAATAAATTACATGAGGATTTATGGGGTTTCCTAAATATCATTTTCTTGATTGATTTGTGTAAACATTCTTTTGAATCTTTTATTTTTAATAAAATTCTCACAATGAAAATGAATAAAAAAGTATTTACTTGATAAAGAAGAAATATATAGAAAATATTGGACTATTTACACATTAAAATGTATTTGTATACATTTTTACTCCAGATTTAAATTTAGTAATAGTTAAAAAAATTTATTTTGTACACTTTAATAAATGCCAAAATATTCCTTAGTTGAATCGCATTTAACTTGCTAAAAAAAATTCTTTTACACCCATAGATGTACATACAATATTGATCAAACCGAAAACTTATTTCCCTATAAAACTAACTAGCTTGCTGCCTTTTTCTCCTTCGTTTTTCATCAATTTAGAGAGTTTTGAATTACGTGTATCATTTTACGATTTATCAAATTATATACAAGATTGATCTCCATGTGTCAAGCATTTACAAGTATTAAAATCCCCTTGTGACATTGCCAGCACTATAAATAGCATGAGTGAGTTCTGCTTCAGAGAGATATCAATGAATAAGGAAAAATTATTCCCGTGGCTTATATCTTCTCAATCTATCTAGTTTACATCAATTAGATTTTGCCCAATACTTCCTACAGATTGCGAACTTGTATATATATGGTAAATCTAGAGATTGCGAAACTCAATTTTTTCTTCTTTTTTTTTTTTTATAGATTAGTAAGTCCAGATGTGATTCCCTACCGTTCAAGAAATATGTCATGATTAGCTATTTAAAAAAAGAGAAAATATCCACCGTCCACCCATTTTGTTAATTTTTTCAAAAATACATAATTCTTTTTTTTTTTGTTGGAATCCACCTGAAATTATATTTTGTTTCATTTTTCCACTTCCGTTTGGAATCCGTTAAGAAAACTAACGGAAACTTTAAAAAATGACCATTTTACCCTCCAAAACGAAAATAACAATTTCACACTAAAAATTGCCAAAAATAATCAAATTAAATCTAAATATTTTCCCCATCGGTCAATAAAGAAATTAATTCCACAACCATCAAATGCAGGTTTTTTTTTTTTAAATATATCTGTAATTAGAATATTAAATTATAATAGTAGTATTAAAAATAGCCCAATCTCGTAAACCATCAATTGAATTTAAAATAAGTAGAGTTTTATTATTCATTGAGTTATAATCTCCAGTAATTAAGATTTTTTTGTACTTCATTAACGTACCAATAATGATATTTATCATTAAATTTGATTATTTTTGGCATTTTTAGGGTGAAATTGTAATTTTCGTTTTGTGGGTAAAATGGTTATTTTTTTAAGTTTCCGTTAGTTTTCTTAACGGATTCCAAACGGGAGTGGAAAAGTGAAACAAAATATAATTTTAGGTGGATTCTAGCAAAAAAAAAAAAAGAATTGTGTATTTTTAAAAAAAGTTGGAAAAAACAGGTGAACGGTGGATATTTTCCTTTAAAAAAAATGGTATTAACATGATTTCATTTATTAAATACAAATAGCCACAAATTAAATGTTTAATTAACTACAATATTTATTGATAGTCTCGTGGCGTACTACTCCAACTCAGGGAGGATTTTAATAAAGATATTGGAGGAATCTAAAATATTTGGATGTAATGAGTTTTATAAAACCCATATTCTCAATTGACATTATTTGGCAACGGCAGCTGTGACACGGTCATTTTAATATTTGAAGATAGATTTATATTAGAGATTGGAATTTGTTGTCTTTACAATTGATGGAAATGATAATTGGCTGCTTGAATGAGTTTACTATGGACGTAAAACATTTATGTGGATTTGACGGACGCATCAAAGATTTTTCCGTAAAAATTGTGCATCTTGTGATTGCTCATTTAATTTATATATATTAATTGTAGCCATCATTTTCTAAATTGCAATTGGAGGATGTTGGTTGACGTTGTCGACTTTTATATATATATATATATATGGAAGTGCTTATGTTGAGATAAATTGGTTAGAAATTTTTGTGTTGATTATACTGGGAGTGTTTGGACGATTTTGTGAGTTACTTGATTGATTGATTGACTATTGTTTAATGGCATCATATCCATTCTAGAGAGACTATTTCTTTAAGAAATGTCACCTTCTCAAGATTATTTTATTGATGAGAATCTAAAATATTTGGATGTATATATGCGTCATGAGTTATATTACTCCCCAGACCTACAAATCGACTTTATGGAGATTTTTCTAGTTTTTTTTTTTTTTTTGAAAGAAAGTAAACCTTCCCATTGATTAAAGCTGAAGAAACATATCCCTAGTGGGAACTGGGCAATTTCCTATTCAGAGGATAGGGTCTACACAATCTAAAGCAACTTTTGCCAAGTTATGCGCCCTGACATTACACCTTCTTGGCACATAAAGAATAGATGCCGTGTTCTGCCCTTTTAAACATTCCTGAATTTCTTCTATGTTCCATGATATTTCAACTAAGCTCCTCTTCCTTTTCAGAACAAGCTCCACAACTTCTTTAGAGTCTGATTCAATAACAAAATGGGGACAGTTTGCTTTCCTCGCTACTTGGATGCCTAGTAGCACAGCTTCAGCCTCCATGTCTGCAACATTGCCTTTAAGGGTAGTTCTCTGAGCTGCTGCAGCTACACAATCTCCTCTGGAATCTCTGACCACAGCTCCAATCCCTCCCCTTTGCTTAGATAAATTTGTAGCCGCATCTACATTTACTTTGAAACAGCCAGGTGGAGGGGGCTTCCAAACTTGCTGCCCATTTTGCTGCTGCCCAGCCAAAGCAATATTTTTTCCAGGATTTATCCTCCTATATGACTCCACAACGGCTTCTGCTCTTGTAGCTGAATACAGAGGATCTTCCATCTTTCCTTCAAAAACAAAGCAATTCCTCGAGTGCCATATTACCCAGCAAACTGCAATTATTTGTTCCATGTCTTTCTTCCCCCTCTTCATTGCTAACTCTTGCAGCACACTTAACATATCCTGATGAGCCATCCCCTTAATCTCTTCATAAAAATCTGTCATCTTCCAAACTTTTCGCGCAAAACTACACCCCACCAGAGCATGAACACATCTTCGCTCATCCTACAGCATCTCTGACACACTGGATCCCCCACAATTTTCCTCTTCCATAGATTTTCCACCGTTGGTAGCACATTTTGAGCAGCCCTCCACATAAAAATCTTTACCTTCTCTGGAATGTCATTTACCCAGATAACCTTCCACATTGTTTTGGATATGTCTGAGCAACTTGGCCTATCTGGGGAGATTTTTCTAGTTGAGTAGTAAAGATTATACAAAATTTGAAAAGTGGAAACGAAGTGTAAAATATTAAACAATGAGTAGGATAGTATTTCCAATCATATTTATTAAAGGTTTAAATGTTTTTTTCCACACTGAAATTGACATAAGATATCTTTTAACCTATTCTATTTTATAGCCTTTTTTGTAATAGGAAATAAAACTCAGTGTAAGGATAAATTAGCTAGGATTAAAGGTGGTCAACAGGCCGTGTTGTGCCCAATTTTTTTTCTTTAAGTTTGGCACGGCCCACAGCACGAGACCACACTTGACGTGCCCGAGCTCTGCTCAAAAAAAGATTGTCAACCTTTTTTTTTCTTTTTTGGAAAATTATTATTTGTATACCCTTAGTTTACTTCATTATCAAAAATACTACAACACTTTGAGGGTGTATCAATCGTCCACGTTGACAAAATGTATCAGCTGACCACCAAACCGTTAGCTGCCGTTTAAGTATGATGGCGTCAGAAGGGTAATTTGGTCTTTTCATATGATACATGTGATAAAAAGAGAATTTAAGGGTATACAAGTGATAAAAAGAGAATTTAAGGGTATACAAGTGATAATTTTCAAGGGTAAAATCGTCAATTCATTGAACTCCGTTAACTTTCAAACAGCAACTAACGGTTTGGTGGTCGGCTAATACATTTTGTCAACTAAAGGTGGACGATTGATACACCCTCAAAGTGTTGTAGTATTTTTTATAACAGAGCAAATATAGGGTATATGAATGATAATTTCTCTTCTTTTTTTAAGCCTATATTTTTTTTGTGTTTTTTCAAGCCCACGTACCTGACGTGCTTTATTTAAGCCTATGTGCTTAGTGTATTTTTTCAAGCCCATTAGCCCATGCACTTATAATAATAATAATAATAATAATAATAATAATAATAACAACAACAACAACAACAACAACAATAACAATAATAACAACAACAACAATAATTTTTATTAAGGGAATAATTAACATTTCATTATCAGTTTATCACAATTTTAACAACTATATATTTAATTTCACAACAACCAACTATAATACAACAATACATAATTTTAATTCCATAAATCACAGTAATGATTAATACAAATCTATAAACTCAAGCGGCTAAAATATAAAAATATTCAAATTTCATTTATTCATTTTATAAATTATAAACATAAACTAATTAGAATATTCCATTTTAAACTAAAACTTAAATTAATTTTTAAAAGCCTATGGTAATAAAATATATTAAAAAATTTAATTTTAAGATTTTCTAAAATCATAACATTTTATATTTACTTTTCATTAAAAAATTTTACTTTGATATATTTGCCGCATGCTAGCCTACTAGTGAAGCGTGTTTATTAGTGTCTTTTTTGCATGCTGTGCTTTTAAGGCTCTCGTGCGTAAAATTCTAAGTTCGGTCTAGCCCACGTGCATTTCGTGCTGTGCTGCGTGCCCTACCGAAACATGTTCATGTCATGGCATGTTTTATGGACACGTGTCGTGCTACGTGCTACGTGCTGCCCGCCCCGTTGGCTATCTTTAGATAGGACCACTCAATAAATACTGCAAAAAGCAAATTGTAGCATTTTAAGCAACGTTATATTAGCTCATGTTACTAAAAGTCTTACAATTTAGTAGCATTTATAGGATGCTACAAATTTGAAAACATAACTGGAAAATAGCTACAAATCATATGTGATTGCTTTAGATAAATGCTACCATTTTATCATCAATAACGTTCAAGAACTGCTGCTTAATGACATTTAAATCATAACGAAGGTGCTACTCTTATAATCTTTTGTAGTAGTTGGGAATGCTATTTCTACTACATCGAAAATATGTAACATTTTAGTATTTGTAGCAAATGTTGTTAATATTGAATAAAATGTTATATTATTCAGCTGAGTCCAATAAATTCTTTAATTTTATTAATAAGAATGAAGAAATCACAATTCACAACCCAAATAAATTAATTTAATTTAATTACTCAAACATTCAGCCCATTCCATTGATAAACAAAAATTAAGTACGAAGTAACAAAAAATCAACTTCATCAGCAGATTACAAATTATCAAAAAAAAAAATGCTAAAACATATACATGTAATTCATAATTTTTCAGAAAGACTACACACCAAACAAAAATAAAAACTATTTTTTATCTTCAATTTGCATCAGTACTTCTCCAAATGCTCTTTATCATGACAGCTGCATCATAAACAAGGGACATGGGAGAGTTACATTTTGGAGGGAGAAAAAAAAAAGTGATAGAGAATCTTATAATGGTTGGAAAAGGAAGCCCCCGCCTTGGTGGCGATTGAAGTAGATATGAATCCATGGGTATTCAACTCCATAATCTGAAATTTCACAAAAAACTATAAAATAAAATAGGCCAATGAAATGAAAAAGATAGAGTATTTGAAGAGAAAGAAGTTGGGAATTGGGATTTCAAAATGAACATTAAGCTATGATTTTTCAATGTGTGTTCTTCAAATAAAGATTATTCTGGTGCTTATGCCTTAAAATTTTAGTGAGGAGACAAGGGGAAGAATGAGAGATTTTGTTTTCTTTCCCTCTCAAAGTTGCATATTTTGAAGAGAACAAAATATTTGGTTGCTGCTTATTGTTTCATTTTGGTGGTACATAGGGTTTCATTTTTATTTCTCTCACTCTCTCATTTTGTAACTATTTTTGAGTGCTATTATATATAACAACATTTGGTAGCATTTTTAAAGTGCTATATTATTTATAAGTATGCATAGCATTTAGAAATATACTAGTAATTAGAGATAAAATGTTACAAAAAATTAAATGATACAATTTGAACAACTTATTGTAACTTTCTTCTAAAAATACTACAATAGATTGACATTTGGTAACATTATGAAAAAAAAAAATTGCTACTATCCAATGCTACCAAAATTCATATTTGTTGTAGTGGATAAGGATAAAGATCCTTTTATAGTTAGCCTTAAGATATAATTAAGGCTCTTGAACTCACACTATTAACAAGCAAGAATTACTACAACCCTTTAACTTCCTTCCATCAAAGAAACAAAATTATAAACTTTATCACTTTCATTATAAAAATTCTACTATCCTTAAAAACAAGTAAATGAGCCTAATTTTATTTATTTATTTAAACAAATTATTTCTTATAGGGACCACATTATAAAAAATTGGTAGTGGCTATGGTAGAGTTGCTCCATCATAGAGCACTGCCTTATAACTACAAGATTAAAGTAATAAATAGTAAAAAATAAATTGTTACTATGATCGTGTGGTTATTAACAATGCTCTACTGTGGGTTGAACCCAAAAATTTTTTACATGAAAAACATTTATCATATTGATACCTAATAACCAAATTTATAAACAAAAAGCACAAAACAAAGAGAGCTGGACTATTGGCAGTTTTGGCAACAATTCATTAATCCCATAATATTTAAAGACAAATCTAAATATAATTAACTTCATTTATATTTTTCTCGCTCTCCTCAATCGATTTTTTCTTGCTAATGTTCAATTTTTCTTTTTTTGTTCTCTTTTCTTGATTATAAATCCTATTCGTTAAAAGGCTTGCTTCTCTCTGTCTCACTCTCTTTGCTTTGTTTGTTGTATCATCTATACAACTGGGTTGTGTAAACAGGAGGATTTGTTAACCTTACGGTGGAGTATTGTCTGGAGGTGCTGTCGGGGAAAGAATGTCTTGAAGATTGGAAAGGCAAGAGAAAAGCAAGAACGTCCCAAGACTCAAAAGTTTAGTGAGTTTTAAACTATTTTGTTGTTTTGGGTGATGATATCGAATCATAGAATAAGTATATGGGTTTCTTAATTTGAACTTGTAATCTGCTTTTGCTGCATGAACAAAATTTTTAAAGCACTCTGTCAATAAAAGCATTGTGCTACAGTTTTTTTTTTTATAAAAAAAATCAGGTTTGATGCATTTAGAGTTCATTTGAACGATAATAAAATGACAATAATAAAAGAGGTTTTTTTGGTATTATGTAGAGTAAAATTAAAATTAGGATTTTAAGAGGATCTTGGAGGGGTGTTAATAGTCCAACTCAAAGAGTAAAAAATAAAAATGAGTAAGGCTATACAAATATTTTATATAATAAAGATGGTAAATATTTTACATAATTCATAAAAATTACCTGAGGCTTCTTGAATATTGACTTTCTTGATTGATTTGTGTAAACATTCTTTCTCATCATTTTATATAAAAATTGGACTATTAGCATTTACACATTAAAATTTATTAGTACCACTTAGTAGAACTTAAATTTAATAAAATTTAAAAAATTACTCTGCACATTTTAGTAAATGCCAAAATAGCCCTTAGTTGAATCACATTTAATTGTTAAAAAGAAAAAATCACCTTACAACACTTGTAGATATAGGGGTATGTATTTATTTAGTTCCTATGTTTCAAAAAACATCTCAAGACATTCTTGTTATTAAATATGTGACTCTTTCCCTTAATTTTTTTCTTTATTTTTACAATAATACCCTAACAACAATATTCTTGAGGACGTTAACGAAAAAATATTAATTTATCAAATAACACTTAAAAATAAAATAAAAATGAGTTAAATTTTTTTAGAGAGTTTGTATTTAGCTACATTAAATTTTTTTTCTTTTGTAACTATATATATATATATATATATATATATATATATATATATATATATTCCTTTAGGAAAATATTTTTCCTTTTATTCATGTAAAATTTAATATAAATAATGCTTTTTACAAAAACTAACATCGTTTTTTTTTTAATAGTCAAATATAGAATTTCAAATTTTCTCAACTAGTGGAGATCTTTAAAAAAAGGGTTGCACGAATGTCGTTGACTGAAATCAAGGAGGACAAAACTTGGGAAAACAGATGGGATAAAAAAAATGGGTCCGGTTATGTTACAGCAGCTGTAAGTAACAGCAATGACATGACTAATTGACTCATGTAACAGCGGCACGTGGCGGTTAAATAGGCATATAAAATTATTGAAATAAACCGATTGTAATCCAGTTGCACAAGCTGTCAACGGTAAGTCATTGTACCGTACCCAACAGCAATTTCAAATTTTTTTTTTTTTTTTCCTTTCGTCCCTCGGTGCACGATCCAAGTTAAATGGGTTTCAATATTCTCCGATTACTCCATTCATAATTTAAGTTGTAGCCATCATTTCAATTTCCCAGCAGCAAAGACAAAAAAAAAAAAAAAAAAAATTAAATTAAGCAAATTTGAAAATATCCATCTAATAAGATATAATTTCATGGTTTTATTTGTACAACTTCTGGTCCTAACACTTTAGTACATGTTTAGTATTATTTACTTAATGAAAAAACTATTTTTTTTCAAAAAAAAATACTTAAATAATTTAAAAAGCTTATTAAAAATTTTTGTGCTACATAGTTGTATTTTGAGTAGAGCTTTTGAGAATTAAATAAATTATTTTGTATCCACTATTAAAAACTCAAATTTTAAATTTCTTAGCGAGTTTTTTTTTGTAAGTTCAATTATCTAAGATACTCTTAATTTATTATATAATCTTATTTTATTTCTTTCATAATATATATAACTTTAAAAGCTTATTTATTAAAGTACTTTTTAAAATTTTTAATAAAATTTATCATTGACAATTCTAATTAAATTTTTTTCTTAAGAGCTTTACTTTTCTCTACACTTTATGAAAAGCCATATTAGACAGAGCTTTAAATAGAAATTAAAATTTCTCAACGCATCATTAACCGTGAACCTTGGATAATTTATTTAGTAGAGGAACATAAGTATACCATTAATATTAGATTTGAGAATCGACATCTCTATCTTCTCCCATTATCATCCCTACTATTTTTCCTCTTTTCAAATCCTACATATACAAGATATTGGAAATAAATATTTAATCAATGAAAAGAAATTTTTCTTAGATATTTAGGGAAGCATTAGCTCTAATATAGATCCAAATTATAAATTAGTATACACATTGAGACACCATGAAAAACAAATAGATTTAAGATGGAAATAGGATCTATAATCTATAATTTGATTTTTTTTCCCTTTTAAATTTGATTAGCGACTATTTCATCAGCTGGTTTTTTTTTTTTGTTTTAAACTGTTGCCTCAGGTTGCCCACCTTTTGTTTGAAATAAACTTGGACTAATGCAACCTGTAATCTATTTTTTATTAAATTCAATATTATCCATTGGATTTCAGATTCCCAAATCCAACGATCCATGCAGGCCGTTTGTTACTTACAAAAGATGTAACATAGTGGCTGCCAAAAAAAAAATCTCAAAAAGTTTTACAACTTCACCGTACACCTTTTTACCTCCAGTTAAACCCTATCCTTCCTTTTTTAACTCCTCCTTTTTCTTCTGTGTTTTTTATTTTTATTTTTTATTTTTTTCCACTTTAACCGCTCTGTTCAGACAACACTACAAGTAGCGCTAAACACCTTATAATGCGCACACCATAACTTATGCTCTGTTAGATCCTAATCATCTTTGGTAATTATTCTCTAACCAATCGCCGTCCTCTTCCTCCAAAATTTTGAGGTATTATTATTATTGTCATCTTTTTTTAATTCTTTGTTCAGCTTCTGTCTTCGAATCCTTTTGTTTTTGCTTTTATCATCTGTAACAACATGCTTGCTCTTAACCATTATGATTGAAATAATCATCCGGGTCGTATTGAAATTGCTGAATCTGTAATGGGTAAATTTAAATTTTCCTTTATGTTTCTTGCTTCTATGCCTACAAATCTGTCGATTCTCTTTATCTTTTTCTTTCTCTTTATATGTTGATAGTTATAACCATACATGATATGTGTAATGAAAGCAGATACGGATATTCATAATAAAAGATGAATAAAGTAGCGATTTTTTTTCCTTCATTATTTGTTTCCTTTGCTTTTGCAAATCTTGGATATGGTGTTCAGGGTTATTTTGAATTTGTTTTAGTGACTGATGGGGAAAAGGGCTGAGAGGAAGAGTAGAGCTGCTGCTGCTAAGCAGAAGCAGGCTGCTGCCCGTGCTCCTAAGAGTGTTCTTCAACAATCAAAACCTGTTGAGAGTACTGATGATGGAGTTCCGGTCATGAAAGAGAGAAAACCATGCCCCCATCTTGACAAGGGTATTGATTCAGATAAAATTTCAGTTAAAATTGGGTCTTCAGATCCTATTAGATGCGAAGATTGTAGAGAAGGTGTAGGTGATAGACGAGGGAAGAAGGGAAAGGGTAAACATGGTAAGAAGAAGGGCAGTTCCTTGGTGGATTCAAAAGCAATTTGGGTTTGCTTAGGTTGTGGACATTATGCTTGTGGAGGGGTCGGACTTCCTACAACCCCTCAAAGCCACGTGGTTCGGCATGCTAGACAAACCCGTCATCCCTTGGTGATCCAATGGGAAAATCCTCATCTCCGGTGGTGCTTCCCATGCAATACACTCATTCCAGTTGAAAAAACGGAGGAAAATGGTGAAAATAAAGATGCTTTATCGGAGGTTGTAAAATTAATTAAGGGGCGATCTACAGAAATTTCATCGGTGGATGTTGAGGATGCTTGGTTTGGAAGTGGCAACGTCAATAGTGAAATCAAATCTGAAAGTACCGTAGTGAGTGGGAGTGACTTAGATGGAAATGCTTGTTATGTGGTAAGAGGGTTGGCTAATCTTGGAAACACTTGCTTCTTCAATTCAGTGATGCAAAATCTTCTTGCCATGAGTCAGTTGCAGGATTACTTCTTGAATGCGGAGTTAACTTTTGGACCTCTTACTATCGCTTTGAAGAAGCTTTTTGCTGAAACAAAACCAGAGACGGGATTGAGAAATGTGATAAATCCAAGATCCTTTTTTGGGTGCATCTGTTCCAAGGCTCCCCAATTCAAGGGATATCAGCAGCATGACAGCCATGAATTGCTTCGTTGCTTACTTGATGGACTGTGTAGCGAGGAGTTGGCCTTCAGAAAAAGAAATAGCCCTTCCGAGGGAAATGGAATTTCCTCAAATCAGGGTCCTGTTTTTGTGGATTATGTGTTTGGAGGCCAAATTGCTAGTACTGTTCGTTGTGTGGAATGTGGACATTCCTCAACAGTGTATGAGCCATTTTTAGATCTTTCCCTTCCGGTTCCTACAAAGAAAGCTCCATCTAAGAAGACTCAACCCGCCTCTCGAGCCAAGAAAACTAAACTGCCGCCAAAGAAAAGTGGAAGAATTCGATCTAAAGGTACCAAAGATACTCATGCAGTAATAACACAAAGTATTTCAAATCTATCAATCAGCAGCAAGTCTCAAAGCCTGACGGAGTCTACTGCACCTCTTAGTGAAAATGTGGTGAGTTCTTCTGGCGGTTCTCAATTACTAGATTCAGTTGGCTCACCTACCGTGGCCACCCAATGTGGTTCAGCTTTACAGAATGTCCCAGCTGATCCACTCCCTCAGCATGACCAAGTTATTGATATTCCAGTTGAACAAACAGTGGCTTCATTGGATGATTTTTGGTTGGATTACATTGAACCTAAAACTACTGGAGATGTGCTGGATTCGACTTGGCAAAAGAGTGATGTGTCAGTTATTCAAGATTCTACAGATTTTGCATGGTTGGATTACATTGAACCAGAAACTATATCAGATGAGCATGGCTTGACTTTGCAAAATAATGATGTTTTGTTTGTTCAAGATTCTGGAGAGAAGAATGAGGTGTCAGATGATTCTTTAATTAATTCTAATCAGATTCCCTTACTTGATTCAAAGCCAAATCTACAAGCAGATTCTTCTTCTGGGGATGCTGGCGAGGATGAGCTACCACTAGTGGTTCAAGATTCAGAAGTTATCTTGCTTCCATACAATGAAGAAATTTCAACTACTGCAGAGAAAATAAGTGGAGAAGGTGAGGCCTCCTCATCAGTTGTGGGCTGTAGACAAGAGGAAGTGGACTTTGATGGTTTTGGTGACTTATTTAATGAGCCTGAGACTGCTATAGGACCAGTTCCAAGGCCATCTTCGGGTACTGAAAGTGTGGGGAGTGGTTTTGTAGTAGGAAACAGCAGTGACTCCGATCCAGATGAGGTTGATGATTCAGATTCTCCAGTGTCTGTTGAGAGCTGTTTGGTTCATTTCATAAAACCAGAGCTTCTCACTGATGATAATGCTTGGGATTGTGAGAGCTGTTCAAAGACTCTGCAACGCCAGAAGTTGGAAGCTTTGAAGAGGAGGGCCAAACTTGCTTCTAAACCTTTGATCAATGGAGGTGAAACCAGCAACCAAAATGATATACAGGGTTCAAGTCTTACGGATGTTGACAGTCTTTGTAATGGAGATGCCAAAACTAATAATGATCTGAACACTTTCTGTGAAAGCTTGGTTTCGCAGAGTGGGAAGACTGATTGTTTTAATCAAGATTGTGCAGAAGTTGAAAGTGGCCTAACAAATGACGTGAATCCAGCTGTTCCGCAAAGGGAAAAGGGAAAAATGAAGATTAATGATGCAGTGGAAATGCAATCACGTTCTTTGTGTTTGCGTGATTCTTGCAGTGAAGAAAGCATTACTGATCAAGATGAAGGTTCTTGTAGTGTTGATGGGGCTACTAGTAGTGGGTATTCTGCGGAAAAAGTTTACCAGAGTGATTCTCAGCTTGTTGCTGGAAACTGTGAATCAGAGGAAAGCAAAGTTGAGGAGATAAATTCCAAAATTGTAAAAGTGAAGAGAGATGCAACCAAAAGAGTACTTATAAATAAGGCTCCACCTATTTTGACCATTCATCTAAAGAGGTTCAGCCAGGATGCCCGTGGTCGCTTGAGTAAATTGAATGGCCATGTCAATTTCAGTGAAATAATCAATCTTAGACCTTATATGGATCCCGGGTACCCCTTTACATTTATCAAATTTATTAAAGAAGAAAAATGTTATCTCTTTTTTCTCTGTGGTTTTATCCATTCTTTTGGTTTGGGCACGATTATCTGAATATATACTGATTACTTTTTGGATGCCTTTTTTTTTTTCCTCCCTTGATGCCTTTTTTTTTTCCTCCCTTGATGCAGATAATTGTTACTGTTGTGTGATACCTGTAAGTAAATGGTCTAGGATGTTACGGATAACATTGTTTTATTCTGCGGGCAGATTGATATTGTAAACTAAAAAGGATCGTCTGATGTTTAAAGTGGCTAGAATCTATAGTTATATATAGGCTAGGTTTTTAATGGTAACATCTTTTGTGTCGGTCATAGGCAAAAATGCAAGTTCTGTGCATAAGGATTATAAGGACTGTCTGGAGTTAAATATTTTAGTCTAAATCAAACTGTCCTTCCAATAAATGTACAACTTCCTTTGTTGCAGTTGTTCTCATATAAGACCTGGTTGGGTGTCAAGGGGATTTCCTAGTGAATATGCCAATCCTGAAACCCTTTTGTATTATGGTATTTGTCTGTTTATTCATGATCATAATATGCTTTAAAAAAAAATTAACTTAAAATTAGAAGCTTGGATGATGGTTGTTTTAGTTGAGCTAATTGGAATAGAAAAGAAAATTCTCTTTACATGTTTTGGTTGAGTGAAAGGATTCTACCTTCATTTCACAGGAAGTGTTCTTCACTAAAAGAAATTTCTCTTGTTCCCGCGATAAGTCTTGTATGGCCTAATATTATATGTTAAAGCAGGTTATGTTAAAAAACTTCTAATTGCTAAAATGAAACTTGGCTATTTGTTATATTGTCAAAAGTTTCATAATACCTATGTTTGATTGGCTTCCCAAAGAAAACCTCTTCTTAAGTTACATTTCAGGAGATGCTCATGCAAACTCTGAATAACTCCTAATCTTTATTACATACAGTGCACATGAAAGTTGCTGGTACCTGAAAAGAAGGGTATCGTAGGGTAGATACTGCTTTCACCTTAGCTACTGTTACACCTCTTCGGTTACTGTAGGGTGGAAACTGCTTTCCCCTCAGTTACTGTTACACCTCTTATTTGATATCTTATCTTTTGTTGTACTCTTTATCTTTTTGTTTTCGTACAAGTTTATTTGGCTGCCTCTGACTTAAGTAATGTGAAAATTAGTTGTTATGTTATCATTTTGGAGGAGAAACACATTATTGTTAAGTTACCTGTAAACCTAAAAGCTTAAACAGATAGGAGTATACCCAGAATATTATATTTACCCTTTAATCCTCACTCTGGTGCAATGCGGATGCAGATGCAAATCAAAATCCAGACATAAAATGAGATTACTAAATTTATTAAGGATTGTTCAAAGAGGTATTGCTACCTTGTTAGGTACCTACAAAAACCAAAGCTTAAACCGCTAGGTACGCAGGAGTGCAATGACAATATCGTGTTAACTTAGGTTAGCGAGGTGACTTTGAAAGATACAAGTTGCCTTCTTGAACTTCTTTAAACCTTTTAGCAAGCCTGAGGCTGCAGTACTCGCCTTGGTATTCACCCAGGCATTTTGACCCAAAATAATTTGCTGCATCGAGTAATTATGTAGTCTAGATAACATGTTATACCCTGTTTGTCACAGCTTCCATTTATATTTTCTGAGCTTTAAGCTCAGTGATGTATTTCTCCTCATTTGAAGATCAAATGTTCTTTTCTGCTGCACATTTTACGTTAGGTGACCTGTTGGACTCCAGTAGTTCACTTTGTTAAAAACAAAAGTTGAAAGTAAAAATTTTAACGCTGTGGCAATCATATGTTTCAACAGCTGAATTTATGTTCATTTCCGCAATTTGCAGGTGCACAGACCATGATAACTATGATTATCGTCTAGTTGGCGTAGTGGAGCATTTGGGAACCATGAGAGGTGGTCACTATGTTGCATATGTGAGAGGAGGTCCAAAAAATAAAGTTAAGGCCAAGAAAGAAAGTGTTGGTGGTGTATGGTATCACGCTAGTGATGTCTATGTTCGTGAAGTTTCTCTGGAAGAAGTTCTTCGCTGTGAGGCATACATCTTATTCTATGAAAAAATTTGAAACAATTTGTTTTTAATACATGTGATGTTACTTGGCCCAAAGTCAGCTCCGACAAAGGGGAGGAAGAGATGCATGAAGACCGCAGGTGAGTGTATAACAACGATAACAATATATCTGATACCCATTTTTTTTTAATTTAATTACAGGAGTTCAGAGATGTATATCATTGAGCCATGTCATCAAAAGATGTGTAATTCTTTTTGACCCCATTTCATAGGGATCTTTGGTGATCTGAATTGTGAGGCTTTTGGTAGGACGCAATGCACCTTACCAGATTAGCAGTCGAATAGCATACCAATCTTTACCATCTCAACCGATTTGTTTGAATGTACAATTGGATCTCATTCACATTGCATGAGTTGGCTCATTCTCACGTTTCTTTTTCGTCAAGCAACTTCACAATATCTGGCAAATATATGCTAGGATTGGTGTCTTTCCCCTATAGCTTAAGTTCCGGATACACAATTGGTGCATTGTGTTAGAGGTCAGCAAAGCATCTGTCAACTACATCTTTGCAGTCACCAAGAAGTAATCCACTGTTTCAGTAGAATTTGAAATTATACATAGCATGGCTCTGATTGTGTTTGGAAATCACAAGTTGGCTTGATTCTGATGGAGCTCTAATTTTGGAAAGGACCTGAGAGATTGTTTAACATGTCAAGATGTTAGTTCAAACATCATTATTGATTGGTAATCATGCACTGAAATTTCAAAAAAAAAATTGTTTTTCTTTTGAATCTGTGCTCTCGAGATGTTTATTTAAAGGTTGAATTATATCTTTAGAACCCATCCATGTGTACCTTTCTGCATTTTGCTACATCTAATTATTGGACACCTCAATTAGATCAAATTCAGCCACAAGGCCCACAAGTAGTTTAGAAAATGTTTTTGGATGGTAGCTTAATAATACCCGAAAAATTGGCTACGTGGATGATAATTTTTCATTTAAATAAAGTTGATACAGTTCTTTCAAGTAGTGATTTTATCCTGTTTGCGTCAACTTATTTATTAAGCGCATTATATTTCCATTAGACTTCAATCCGTGAACTTGTTTATGATGTGAATAATCATGTCATATCAACACATTAACCTATTTACGACCAATTAATGGTATAATGATTTGATTTAATGATTTTTTGTTTTTATGATTAAAATTTTATATCTTGGATTAGCTAAATTTTCTTCTTGTTTACTATCGTTGCCAGGAATGTATTATGTATATGTTTAATTTTTTGAAGTTGCATTAGGATGAAATAATGGGTAAGGATTTTGACACCCCTCTAAATTTCTTACAAAACCTCTCTTCAATGGAAATCACCTAAATAACCAAAGATTTAGCTCTTTTTTTTTTAATGGAAATTCAATTAAACACTTAAATAAAATATTTTTTAATGATTTCTTACGCCACCATATTTCATAGTTTATATTTATATTCTAAAATTTAATATAGGTTTTTTTTTTCTTTCTAGAAACTTTTAAGAATTAAGAATTATAGAGATAGAAATTATGTAATGAGAAGAAAATAATTTAAAATTTTAGAATTTGCATGGATTTATAAACAAAAACTTGAAAGTTATACACATTTTAGGGTGACAATGATAAGGTGATTGATTTTAATTTATGAGTTAGTGTTTTATAAATTAAGATGGGGTATTTTAAGGAATAAAATTCAAAAGGTCCACTCTAAAATGGGTCAAAGTCATAATTGTGTCAAATGCGAAAATAAGCCGTGTAATATTTGTGTAATCGTGTTGTGTTGTGTTATCCTTTTTTTTTTCTTTCTTTCTTAGGAAGTGTTATTCGTTTACTAGATTGTTTGTGTGTGTGTGTGTGTGTGTATAATCTTTTGACATGACTATAAAGAGATGTTAGCTTAAATTTGACAGTCTGATAACACAAGCTTCCAATCGATATACATCATAACTCACCATGCTCTCCACTGAAAATTCTAAATTCTTAATTCTTCTAAAACTTTTGTACTCAATACTTCAATTTTTGCATATCTCACATAATACACCATTAGTTGTGGATTAGAAATGAAAATTTTGGGATATGAGTAATCTGAAGTTTTATAGGGGGAGTAATAATCTAACGGGTGATAGTGTTCATCTTCTAGTGAGTGACAATCCCACAAAATACTATCTAGTTAATCTATGCCTTTAACACTATTCATAATAAGTCATAGAATTCTGTCACAGGTGCTTAGGCCATCTCTAATGTGACACCTAAACTAACACTAAACCACCTTTTACACCATTTTTAGTTTAAAATATTTCTCCAATGTAACACCAAAACAAACACCAAAATGGTGTTATGAATAGTATTGCACCAAATACGGTGTAACACTATTCATTTGGTGCTAGGAAAAAAAGTCTCAAATATCCTTATTACTTTTCTTATTTACATATATGTCTTATTTTATATAATATTTTAAGTTATTATTATTATTATTGTTGTTATTATTTTTATTTCATTTTTTTAATTTTTGAATATTATACTAATATTTTAAATAAAAATTATTCAACACAAAAATTAATAATAAAAATAAAATGCCAATAACATTAATTACTAGATTACATATTACAAATGAAAAATACAAAATTAAATTAACACAATTAAAAAGCTACTACTACTAACATAAATTAGAATAATTATTTAATAATTTGGGAGATCATTATAAGATCCTCCAATATCATCAAAATATTAGATATAAAATTATTATTATTGTTATTGTATTTTTCTATATTAATGTAATGTTTAATTTTCATAATGTACTAATTTAGTTAATTAAATGCAAATTTAATAATTTTCTATTTTTTTTGTTAATCAATATAAAATTACTTATTACTTAATTATCTATATTAATAGTAATATTTATTGTGTTAATTGAATTAATTCTTGAGAATTAAAAGAATAAAAAGAAGAATATTCTTTTTGGCGTAAATGGGTTGGAAATGAAATAGTAGTTTGGTGTGAAAAATGTATATTTTTAGTGTTGGTGTTACACCAAAATGGTGTTAAGCATTGGAGATACCCTTATCATATGATAAACACCAATATCCACTAAATCATGTTTCTTATAAGAGAATGTTATTAACCACTAATCTATATAAAAGTTAAATAATGACTATAATTTCGTTGTCGTTGGACTTCATTTTTTGTTATCTATCCAACGATAGCATAAAATCGACACTTCATCTTATCAGGGCTATTTAACAACAAAGAATCATTATTTGTATTTTACCAACACACTTGAATATTAATACTAAACCGAGTGCATAAACAATTATAAAGAGGGTCTCTTTAAGTTATTTAATGTAACTTACAGTTGGATAAATTTTATTCATTGCTCTATCTAACCCTACTATTTTGTTAATGGAACTTATATCCAGGTAAAATTCATCTTCTAGATTCCATTATTTTGTTACTAATTTCTGTAACAATTTAATTATAAATAACAATAAATGCAACTTAATATACCTTATAGAGAATCCAAATAAATGACAGGAACAAGATAAGTATGAATTCATTGGGTAATATTTACAGCATGCTGAAATGTGTAAGAACTCTCTCTACCCAAGGAATCAGTGTCAGTGGTGCCTCGGTTCAAATTTAATTAAAAAAGTCAAATGAATCTTTACCATTGAAGCTTCATACTCAACAGTGTGGAAACGGAATCCAATTCGGTGAAAGTTATAGTGGAAGTATGGACCAAAGGACAGTCGATGAGAGAGTAGAACACCAGGATCAAAGTGTAAATTCACATTAGAAGCAAAATACTAACGGTCCCAGAGATAGAGACTATGAAGCAGAGTGGCTGTCAATGACTATAAGGTTAACTTACAGTGCAGTCCTTGCTGTTTAACTAAAATTCAAATAGGTACATAATCCCCATCATCAACAAACAAAGTCCTCTATTTTTTCAATATTACTAAAATTACTATTAAAAATTTACAAGGATAATTAACGGAACGATGACGAACATAAGAAGTGTATAGTTGATTGGCATAGTCAATAAACAAAGTCCTTAATTTCTTTTTTATTTTTTAATACTATATATAATTCTACTTATATTACAATT
This sequence comes from Citrus x clementina, assembly GCF_000493195.1. Lineage (NCBI taxonomy): Eukaryota > Viridiplantae > Streptophyta > Magnoliopsida > Sapindales > Rutaceae > Citrus > Citrus x clementina. Next base: position 15,387,073 of record NW_006261964.1, read on the forward strand.
AATAAATTTATCAAAACTTTTGGTCAAAACAATAACAGGGATAAAAGTCTAAAACTCGAACAATCTTGATCAGAACAATCATAACTTAAAAATAAGCTCCAAAATCGGAAGAAGCTTTTCAAATAAATGAGAATTTAATCAATTTTACCATTAAACTGGATCAAAACCATTCTTTGAAAGTTGGGGAAGGGAAGTGAAAAATAAATTATCAAAGGTGGTTCTCAAGTCCTCCTTAGTTTTTATTTTGTCATTTTAGTCCTTAACTTTCAATTAAAATTAACTTAGCAATACGGCTAAATGTCCGATTTAATCTCTTTAAACACTACTAAACTAAATTTCACACAAAGTGGTTCAAGAAATTTTATATTCATATTGTATAATTAAAATGAGATTCACTACTTTCGTATCCCAATAAAATTAGTATTGTCCAATCCCAACTGGTCCAACTCGTCCCATCAAATCTTGTTTCCATCTCTAGCATGGACTCCATACCACTCCCTAAACTTTTGAGTTGAGGCTGTGGGCTGGTAGGGCCTTAAAAATAAGCTACAAGAAATGTAACTTAAAAAAAAAACCCTTACAAAGAATCCAAATGAATGAAAGGAACAAGACAAGTATGAATTCATTGGGAAACATTTCGCATGCTGAAAAGCGAAGAACTCTCTCTCCCCGAGGAATCAGTGAGCCAGTGGTGCCTCGGTTCAAAATTTAATTAAAAGACAAATAAATCTTTGCCACTGAAGATTCATACCCGCAGTGTCAAAACAGAATCCAATTCGGTGAAAGTTATAGTGTAAGCATGGACCAAAGGGCAGTCAATGAGAGAATCCAACACCAGGATCAAAGTGTAAAATTCACATTAGAAGCAAATAGCTGTCAATGACTATGAGGCTATTTACAGTGTAGTCCTTGCTGTTTAACTGAAATTCAAATAAGTAAATAATCCAGATAATCAATAAACAAAGTCCTCCATTTTTTTTTCAATATTGCATACAATCCTACTAAAATTAAAATTAGAAATTTATAAGGATGATTAACGCAACGATCACGAACATAATAAGTATAAAGTTCACATAGTCAATAAACAAAATCCTTCTTAATTTTCTTAATATTACATATGATTCTACTAATATTATAATTAAAACTTTGTCAGGGTCCTTGATTAGCACAATGACAAGTAACATATTCTGAAAATTAAATGACCTTGATCAACACAAGCATAACTTATAAATAGGTTCTAATGTCAGAGGAAATTATTCCAAACAAAAGAGAAATTTAACCAATTTTACCACTAATGACAATGGTCTCAAGGTTGAGACGTGAGAATTACTTAACGAAACAGTGGTTCTTAAGACCTCCTTAATTTCTATTTTATCATTTTAATCCTTAACTTTCAATTGAAATTTGACTTAATAATATGATTAAATGTCCAATTTAATATCTTTAAAAACTACTAAGCCAAATTTCACATGAAATTATTCAAGAAATCTTATATTCATATTATGCAATGAAAATGAGATTCATAATACTTTCGTATCCCAATCAAATTAATATTGTCCAATCCCTGCTTGTCATTTCTTGTTTCCATCTCTAGCAGGGGGTCAATACTGTTAACATGAATATTTTTTTAATAATGATTTTCATGATAACAAACTAGATTAAGATTGATTAAGTCTTTAAATGCTCAAACGTTTTTCATACATTTTAAATAAATCACTATTTTGAAGTAGTAAAGGTTTGTACTTAAATGAAAATTGATTTTATGAAAGTTGTCTTTTAATTTCATGTCCTTATTAAAAATACCTTCTGGACACTGTTGGCGATTCGATAGTATGATAACGGCTAACCGATATCAAACAGACTTGGTGATTTAGTTTCTGGACACTGTCAGCGATCCGACATCTTGATAACGGCTACCCGATATCAAATAGACTTGGTGATTTAGTTTCTGGACACTGTCAGCGATCCGACATCTTGATAACGACTAACCGACATCGAACAAAATTAAGAATTAGCCTCTGAGCATTGTCGGTAATTCGACTTCATGATAACGGCAAACCGACTTCTTGAAAACGGTAAGCCAACATTTTCTTTGTAGGTCACTGGAAGATAACGGCAATCCGACATTTTCATAACAGTGATCCGATAATTTGAAAATCTATCCAATAGTCACTTGTTCAAATCAAAACGACGATCCGACTTCAAGCAAAAAGTTAATAACGGCTAGTTTTCAGCTCCAACTATAAATAAGCTCAATCAAATTCAAATAAAGGTTGATCACAATGTTATCATTAAGCAAATTATTGATCATACAACTTTCATTGAGTTTTAAATTCTTGTATATATCTCATTTACTCACCCTTTAGAATTTCATTTGTAATCAAATACATTGTGCGTGAGAGATTTATTTTGTAATCTTTTTGAAAATCAAATTAAGAGGTTATAAGTGTTGGGATACACTTGGGTTAAGAGATTGAGGATAATATCTTATTGTAAAGGTTTATTGACACCTTAGAAGTCAATTGTAAGAGTAATTGAAGCCTTGGAGGTTTGCTTAGTGGAATCCTCAAGTCTGGTGAGCTTGAAGGCGTGGACGTATGCACGATTAGCCGAACCACGTAAAAATCAAGAGTTTGATCTCTCTTCCCTTATTCTTTTATTATTGTGCTTGATTAAATTTATTATTTTTGTTCTTATTAAGACAATAAATTAAATTGTTTTGTGGTTTGTTTTGCATAAGTTTTAAAATCTTAATTCACCCCCCTCTTGAGTTACTTAGATAGTATTTCAAATACCACTCTCTAAACTTTTGCCTTATGCCCAAAATGATAGGGAGGATTTTTCTGATTGAACATGCAAACTATATTTTTATTTGAATTATAGTTAAACAACAAGGACCTTACTGTAAACTGTTCCATATAAATATATAATAATCCCAAATAGCAATACGTTCCCACTGGCAAATCCAAATCAAAACCAAAAAGCAAAAATAAGAAAGAAAAACAGCTGAAAAAAAAAAGAGAGAAAAGAAAACTCCACACTCTCTCTCTCACTGGCTCAATATTCTTTCATTCTCTCTTCTCTCTCTTCCTTTACTAAGCAAAAGCCAAAGCGAAATTCACTATAACTCTTCTTCTCTTCCATGGCATCACATCAAAATCTCACACTACTATCCTTCACAATAATTTTCTCATGCATGAACATGATCATGCTGAATGTCATGGCAGCAAATGTCCCAGTTGAAGGAACTGGCAATAGCACCTGGTGTGTTGCAAGAAGCGATGCAAGCAACCAGGTCTTGCAGACGGCTCTGGACTATGCATGCGGGACTGGCGCTGACTGCACCCCTATACAACCCAATGGCCTCTGCTATCTCCCCAATACCATCCAAGCTCATGCCTCGTATGCTTTTAACAGTTACTTTCAGAGAAAGGGCATGGCCCCTGGCTCCTGTGACTTCTCTGGCACTGCCACCATTGCAAAAACTGATCCCAGTGCGTTTTCTTAATCTCTTATCACCTTTTTTTTGTCTTTTTAAAGTGGGTTTTTGCTTATTTTTGTGTTTTGTGTTGTGTGTTTCTTAGGTTATGGATCTTGTATGTATCCGTCTTCTCTGAGGTATGTTCTGTTTTTCCCTTGTTTCGTAAAGATTAAAAAAGTTAACCAACTCGATATTTTCCTCCTTTTTGGGTCTGTTTATATATGTTTCTTCATCTTTAAGTTATTGGGTATCTTTCTTTCCCACCATCTTATATTCTGTTCTTGATTGAAAAATTGGAGGACATACACTGACTTTGATAATGATGAAATGGATGCATGATAAGTGTCCATTTCTTCAATGACCGTTCATTCGAAGTTGTGGTGGTCCCAAATCCCATTGCTCAAATTACAATGTCCTTTTTTTAAAAAAAAAATTTTGGGCCTTGGGTGCGTCATTTTGCTTGTACCACTTGTCTGCCTCGGGCATATTTCAGATAAAACCTGTTGCTTAAGTTTACACCGTTGGATGGTCCTCCTGGTCCAAAATATCCGGCGGCAAGGACAGCACTGATAAATAACCCGTTGCAGTGACATTGGGAAGTACCTTGTGTAATTGTATGATGTAGTGTTTGTTTTTTTTTTTTTTTTTTGAGGCCTGGTAACTGATGCACATGGAGTTTTACTGTTGGAGCTTTTAGGTCCGCCAAAATAGACTGCTGTCATTGTCATTTGGTCAAACTAGTTCAAGAAAATGGTCTGGTTTGTGGGGCAGGGCAAATTTCCAGGTGAAAAAAAAAGTTGATAAATCCTTAAAACTGCGGACGCTTCTTTGGGAAATAATTTAAAAACCCACCAATCCAGTTGGCCAAAAACTTTGTACTCTTTCTGAAATGTTTACTTGAAGATTGCATGTTGCAGGTGAGATGTCATGTGCCTTATGGTCGGACTTTGCCTCCCACACTGTAGCCATTTGCTCTTAAATTTTAAGGAACCATATGAAACTTTATATGGACCATGTCCAATTTTATCTTGCGTGTTGCATAGGTTGTATATAAGTTACTTTAAGGCTGGTGAGAACTGAGAACTTGGCACACATAGTCTTTAGAGTCTAGAGATCTCTGAAGTTGGGCCTACTGGCCACTAGCATTCCATCTTTTGCTACATCGCTTGGCTTTAACTTTTCCCCAAGATAATCTTGCAGGCTATATTTTTATTTTTTCTTTATTGTATCTGTATGTTGGCACTCATATAATACACTCATCACAGAATCACTTTGTAAATTAACTTTATTTCAAAGTTTGTATTATAGTACTTGTTCAAAGAATAAGTGGTTCATCTGAAGAGTACTAAAAGATGTATTAAGTGTGCACTATTAAAAATCTGCTTTAACTTGGGACCGTGTTTTTAAGTTATTTAGGTGATCCTAATATGGGAACTTTACCAAGTATAACCGAGCCAAAATTATGTTTGGCATTTTTATGTATTGACTTATTTATGATTCATTGTTTTCTTCATGTAATTTAGCAGCGAAACACATTTCTTCGATGTAGGTCTATCCATCCTTAAATGTATTAAACCGGCTTTGCTCTAGGGATGGCAAAAATCCCTACGGGAACGGGTACTCTCGGGAATTTTTCCCATTCGGGGAGGGTATGAGGATAATTTCATACCCAATTTCTTATTCGGGGAGGGGACGAGAAAATTTTTTTACCCAATTTCTTATTCGGGGAGGGGACGGGGATGAGGTGGAATCCCCATCCCCTACCCATTTCCCCATTTTAATTTTTAATTTAATTTTAATTTTTTAAAATTACTAGTAAATAAATTATAAAATTATAAATATTGGTAAAAATAAAAAATATCAAAATATTTATATTATTAAACTTTTAGGCCTAATTAGCTAATTAAAGTTCTAAATTTTTATTTAGGACATTAAAAAGACCGAGTAGATTCTATTAGCCAAACATTTTTTTTAATTTTGATATTCTTTAAATATTTTAAACTTAAATCTATTTTTTATTTAATTTTAGATGTTATAATTGCCCACAACGAATCACAATTTTAATATCTAATCTAATCTAATCTAATATTTACTTTTGATTTGCTCCGATTTAACTATTGTGTTGTAAAGAGAATAGTCCACATTTATAAAGTGCCCACGCCACCATTGAAAAAGTTAATTTTGAATCTAAATTCGATTTTATTTGTAACAATTTTGTATTAAACTATTAATTTGTTCATGATAGTTTGTAAAATAAGTTTGTATCCCTTGCATGTTGTGTTACTTACTAATTTAATGTATGTGACTTTTGTAATAGATATTAATGTAAGATATATTTTGAACTTTACTTTTATTTGAATTTTTTATTTTAATATGATTAACTCAAAATAAAAAAAAAATGTATTAGTTATTCGGGGATCCCCTGTTATTATTCGGGGAGGGGATGAAGATTCTCTCAAGTAATTTTGACGAGGACGGGGAGGGGATGGGGACATACGCAAAATATCGGGGATGGATACGGGGAGATCGGTCCCCTCCCCTCCCCATTGCCATCCCTACTTTGCTCTATGTTTTTTGTTCAAGAACTTGCTTATTTCATCTCAAAGCACTATTAACTATTTGAATTATGCAAATTTTCAGCACTGCTGGAGGGACACCTACTCAATCGTCCACACCCACAACAACTACCACGACCAACCCTAACCCGACAACACCAGCGACCACTGCTCCTCTGAATAATGACGGTGGTAATGGAGCCAATCCCGGAATGGGCCCTCCAATGCCCACCACAGATGACTCCAAAGCTTCATCAAAGTTTATTGCCATGAAACTCATTACGTATGTCTCTTCCAGCCTAGTTCTGTCATTGACATCTCTATACATTTAGCATTAATTGTAAGCTGGAGTGGCCCTGCAACACCTTGGTATGAAGGAAAGAGGCTTATACAGTTTTGTTAAGAGTTGAAGCTTTTGTTTAGGACCATCAAGGTTTGTTGATGACCATTCGATTAGTTTTATTAATTTTCTTATATTTGCTGTGAAAAGGACAGTTAGCAAGCTTCAAATTGGCTGCTGATTCGTTTTGGAGGAAATGAACTTGGTGAAGGTTAGATAATTAATCTTTGCTATATGAATTAACAATGTAGGCAATATCTATTCAATTCAATGGTCCAGTCAATTCTTGTAATTTTCTTCTATACTTGATTTTAGTGGTAATGCTAGATTCTTATTTTAATAGCTTAAATTCTGGGATCAAACGATCAATTAGCATTGTATCAGAGCGGACAATTTTCCAATTTCTACATTCTACTCCTGCTTGGTGGAATAAATAAGAAATATTGATTTTCCAAGATATGATGATTAGTCAAAAAGTCTATGGTCACAAATGTAATCATAATAATACCAAGATCAATAGCAAATGTGATGATTAAATGATAAATGCAAAAGCATTTGGCATTAGGAAAAACACCTTTCATGGCTTTGAGAAATGACTGAAAAATCTTACGCTTCATAATGCTTCTAAGATTCAACAAAAAAGTTATATGCCCCCATGTCTGAAGGCTCTTTTGAGCTCTATTAGAATTGAAAAAGTATCTGGCTCTCCCAATTAGACGATCATGTTATATTTGGCCAAATTCGCCTGTGTTTGGGGTTCACAGTTCCGTTTTATAACAGTGGTATGCCAAATCCCCAAAGCTCAATTACTTTGGTTGAACAGGGCACCTATTTGGTTCCCTTACTATGTAAATAATATCACCAGCAATCTCGTAGAATTCCTGATTACGGTGCCACGACCATAATGCATGAGTCTCGTTCTTCACCTGGATAAGAAACTGCCTATTAGTTTGTCATCTTAGATAACCAATGTGTATATAAACACATACATCACAGCCTTTAATGCAACACAGTGTTCAATAAATGTACTAAATCTAAAACAACTTCAACTTTTGCTGCAAATACATCAAGAATTTATTGAAACTTGCTTTCAAAGTTTGGCAGAATGTAATTTTATGTTGAACGTGTTACTGACTCCTACTGGCGGTTGAAAATAAAAAATTTGTAGGGATTCATTCTCACGAAGTTGACTTTGAAATTCTTTACGTTCAATTTCAGGCAGTAGTAGGAAAAAATACTGATTCAAAGAATTTAGTATTCAAAATGTGGTTAGAGCAATAGAGAGAGAGATAAGTACCTCTAAAATTCCATGGCCAAAGCTGCTTTCCCTGTATGCACTATAATCAGGCTGCCGGTCCCAGCAAAACTTCCCAGATGCGGGGCCTGATGTAAAGTTAAATGCACAGGAGCCACCCATATCTGGTGTTGTAGATGGCTCTGGACAGTTCCCAGGTTCATCAGCATGTACTATATCCAGGCCTTCTACATTTCCTCCATCACCAACCAGTATGTAAACTGGGCCACATGGATCCAAAGAATAGTTGTAAACGCGATTTGACCTCTCATAGGCATGAACCTGTTAATCAAATAAGATATTCGACATTTTAGCTTGTCAGAGTCTGAGGCTGTCCATAAATTTGAAAACGATTTAATGTAGTTGTAGAAAGAAAATAGAACATAACCGGATTGCTAAGAAAGGGGGAAGATTGGGAGACAGCATTTATGTGGCAATAGTAAGGCACACAGAATTCAGAAGTACTCTTACATGCCCATTGAAAACTATGTCAACACCATAGTAATACAGTAAGTCCTCCATCTCCACTCTCATACACTCTACTTCTCTATAGTGTGCTGAGTAGGTACTGTACCAAGGAGGATGCCAGGCAGCTATCAACCAAGGAGTCACTTCTCTGTCAACATCACCCAGGTCGCTTTCCAGCCACTTGTATTGATCCGCTGTAACAGTAAAACTAGAGAATCTCATTAAGAGGTAGCTAAGCAGAACTAGCCATAAAGAATCAGTTCCAAAGGCCAGACACTTGTGATAATACATAGTCAAGAGAGAGGCAAATAGAAGGAAGAAAGTTGATTTGATGAATGTACATGATTTGTCATAGTCAATATAAGCACTAAGCATCACAAAATGTATGCCTCCTGCATTAAAAGAATAGTAGAGTGAAGATGATGATCCACTTTCTTCAGATGGAAATACAAAACGGGAACTGTAAGCAGCAAACGTCTGATTTTCAGCCTGCCGTTCTATTTCATGTTCCCCTTCTATCACCATTGTCGGAACATTAGAAACTAGAGGCTGCATATACCTGATCATATTAACCCCACAACAACTTTATAAGCTTTATTGCTCCCAAGATTGACTCAAAAAATCATTAGCAAGACCCAAAGGAAATGAAGAGGTTAAACTGAACTGAAAGAACATAATTAAAAGTAGCAAAAACCAGTTTGCAACCACCAAATTATTTGGTTTCAATTTTTTCTATACTACTGCAACCACTCTGACTCAGAAAGGTTAGAAAATAAACCAGATTGTTGTCAAAATAGGTTTCGATGCCTTAAAGCATGTCACTTAAGGTTGTGATTCACATGCCAAACCTCACCGTAGCTTTGAATAAGTTTGAAGTTGAAATTTATACATTTCATCCCTAATTAAGCCAGAAAGATGTCTTTGCACCTCTATTCTACAATAAAAATTATCAAAATTCAATTTTTTTTCATCAAGCAAATGTTGCTAGCTCTCCATTTAAATGGCCCAAACTGGTTATTTTTCCTCTTTGACAAAACATTTCAGTTTATATCTTGCTCTAACATCACAGCCCTAGGTAGAATGAAAAAGTTAAAAAGAAAATTTTAAACATTTTAAAAGTTATGTAATCTGACCTTCCCCAATAATCCCATCGAGGCTGGTACGTTTCCTGGATAGGAGATTCAATTGACTGGCACAAGTAGCAACTGGACTTAGTTCCATTTGTTAAATACAAATCTGCATAACTTAGATCTCCAATCAACAGAAGAAGATCAGGATGGTTGCTCATCAAGTGAGCAACTGTTGTAGTCGTATTGTAGGTAAGGCCCAGGTCTCCCACCACTGCTATTCTGTTGGGATAGTCACTGGGTCCTGAGACTGGCATAGTCCTGAAATAATGACTGCTACTCATTGCCGCTATGGAAGGATCTCCACATTCATATTCATATAGCGTGTTTGGTTGCAATCCTGCAGCAAAATATTATTGTAATGTGAAATTAAATAAGAAACATATATTAAAATCTTGTTGTTTTAATTGAAACATATGAGTTGAGACTAGATTATACCTGTAATAAGAACATGATGTATAATACCAGAAGTGTAGTTCTGGAGGCCATCAGGTGGATAAAGTTGGTTGTAAACAAGGGAGTAACCCTCCGCCTGGTAAGTCAATGACGATCTAAACACTCTGAAGTAAACAATGCTTTGAACCAGTTCAGGATCCAATGGACTAATATTGTCACCAATTTGGAACTCGCCTATAAATTGAATCCACATAATCATCAAATTACCAGTTTAGAGAAAATAACATCAAAACAGAACAAAGATTAACTTCAATCTACAATGCAAGTTGTCCTGATTAACACTGTTATAGCGACCAAAACTTCACCAATTATTCACCATTTCCAGCAACAAAAAAACAATATAATACTTGCATACATTCATATAGCAAAAGGGTAATTTTTTTTTTTTTTGGTCAGATTAACTGCTTTTTGCTTAAAAAGAACCACATACAAAGTGAAATTCAGCTTAATTAAGAAAAGTAAATAAAAAAATGAAGGAAAAATGAGACCTGTGATCCAAGAAATCCAAACGGAGTCATATCTAGCAGAGAGAGAGACAAAGATTTGTTCAGGCTGAAACCCTTCACCTTGAGCATTGTTTTGAAGTACATAAGGCAAGTCACTCACATTTAGTCTCAAATTCTTGTCAAGTGGGGCTGTCACTGGCTTGAATGGCCCTTCAAGTGTTGTAGGAATTCCAATTCCATCGCCATCAACACACCTCAACATCAAACTCAGTAAAAATGAAAGACATAATGGAATTAGTACAAAAAGCTCTGAGACAGACACTGAGTCTGAGACTGAGACTAAACCCATTTGTCATTTGTGGGGCTCAACCCAACCAATCACCATAAATGTAGTAACAAAACAAGTAAAAGAACGTTTTCACGTGATTACAGTGAAAATCTAAAATTATCAGTTTAAAAGTTTTGAACTTGGAAGCGCCCATACCCACAGCAGTTAGATGAACTGGTGGCTGGCTGGCTGGATGCCACTAGTCTTTACAAGATTCCCTGCGTCACCATTTAGCACTTAGCAGTAATGTTATGCGTTAAGGTTGTTACAATAATAGTCATGGTAACGACTAACCGTAGTTAAGTTTTCCATTAAAAGAAAAAAGAAAAGAAAAGAAAAGCAATACTAAATATAGTCGTGTGCTTCCCCGCTAGGCCGCTGGCTTAGCTTTTTAGGTTAAATGGTTTCCCTAATATGGCATTGAGTCGAGGCTTTAAGCTAGATTTTTTCTATGCCCGTGTAAATTCTTTCAATTCTTGTATTCATTTTCAGGCTCATCTACAAACTTTCGTTAAAACATGTAATACTTCAATTCTCCTAAGGGTATTTAAGTATTTTTATTTTTTAATGATTTTTTTACCCTATTATAAATAAAATAATATTTCTTTCTTATTATAAGAGAGAGAGGGAAAGAGAGATCGGTTGAGGAAAAAAAACGACAAAAGAAAAGAAAAGAGAGAGAGAGATGGAGAGAAAAGAAAAGAAAAAAAAAGAAGAAAATTTTCTTGTTCTTAGTTATGCCATAGGAATCACATGGGATCAAGTTGTGTTGTTTGAATTGGATATTGTTGGGAGAAGTTTTGGAGGTAAGTTTTAATTTTGGTTGTCTTTATTAATTCGTTATGCAGAATCATGATTAGATATTTGCAATAGAAGTAGAAACCTAAAATTTTACAGGAAATATGCTGACAGTGCATTATTACGAAAATTATAGTAATTTGTACAAATTGATTTTGATTTTGATTTTTGGATCTATTAAACTAGACATCTTCTAGAATGTTTTGAAACTTGTTTCAAGTTAATCGGATACGATTTCAATTAATTAAAATTTTTCAAACTTAAGTCTGAAAACCTAGAATTTCTAATTTCAGTGAATAACATGCATTACGAAATTATTTTTACCTTAGTTAGAATTCTTCAAAAATTATGAAATTTGGATCAGTGATTTTTATATATGTCTACTGTGATTCTGTAAATTTTCATGATTTTATAATAAAACAATAAATTTTTTTGTATTTTCAAAGCAAGTATGTTCAAAACAGAAAACTGTTTGACAGTATTGATGGTGTTTGAAACGTAAATTATTTTCAATAGTTTTTGAAGGAATTAAGTTATGAAATTTTTATCAATTAATTTTTGATATGTCAGCATATGGTCTGTAAAATTTGAGATTTTTTCAAAAAGGAAATAATTTATTAAAAATCGGAGAACATTGACAATTCTGTTTTAAGGGCCTAATATTGAGGACATTTGAGGTTGAGTTTAGGAGCTGTTTAAAATAAGATATTTGAAGACATTAAAGTTTATGATTGAGACTTGATTTTATCTTATGAGGATTTTATTAATGATTTTAGGTCGGTGATATCAGTACGCATTTGTTAAATGATGATGCCAAGAGATAAGTAAACTAGACTTTTAAATGAATCACAATAAACAATATATATATTTGACTTGTGTGAAAAGCTTATTTTTTATATATACGATTATGGATTTATATATCTAGGCCCATGCGTTTATGTGATGTGTTGTTATGTGTTGGGCATGATTATGTACGTGGGTATATGTATGTATGAAATTTCATTAGCATAAGCACGAAAATGCATTGAGTTTTCCATAAATGAGAAAGTGGATTTTAGCAAATGAAATTTCTGCTTTATGAGATTTTGCATTGGGGGCCACCTCTTGAGATTGTACGGGGGCCACCTCTCGAGGGCCGACGTGCCGCAAAGTACCACGCATGCCGCAAAGTGCCACATTGCAAAATATGTATTTTATTGAAAGAAAATGTTAAAGTTTGAAAATGACAGAATGAGATTTCGATGATTTATTTTACAATGTTTTCAACTACCATGGCACGTCATCCATTTGCATTATATATATGAATGTATGTATTTTGATATATGAAAAACTGATTTACTTACTGAGTTTCATACTCATTATAGTTTATTATGATTCAGTTCCGATAAATCAGGATTGATTCATGATGAGTGACGAGAAGGACATGAATCGAGGAGGATAGATGGTTTGGCATGAATTTTAAATTCTTCCGCTGCAGTTTGTGTAATATATTTGTATTTTGAGGCTTGAATTTTTGTGAATTGTAAAAGGATTATTTTTTTAGAATATGTATTTGAGCTATAGATGATTTGCTCTGTGGATGATAACACCCCAACCCAGACTCCAAGGGCAAATCTGACCACAACTCACATATAAATTTAAATAACCATTTACAACCAATAACAATTCAAGCCTCAAATACAAAAGCCAACAGAATAATTTAAGAATTTAGCCAAACCATCTACCATCCTTAATTCAAGTTCATCTTCTCACTCATCACGAATCAATCCTGACTTCTGGAAAATAAATTACCATAAACTATAATGAGTACAAAACTCAGTAAGCAAACTAGTTTTTCTTATACCAAAATACATACATACTTATGTATAATGAAAATGGATTATATGCCATGATCTTTTTAAAATACTTGAAACAAATTTATAAAAATCTCTTTATGTTGCTTTCAAACTTTTTCTTTCAATAAAATACATATTCTACAATGTGGCACTTTGCACCATGTGTGCCACTTTACGACACTCCGGCCCTCAAGAGGTGGCCCCAAATGCAAATTATCATAAATCACAAATTCCATTTGTTAAAATCCATTTTCTCACTCATAGAAAATTCAATGCATTTTCGTGCTTATGCCAATGAAATTTCACACATACATATGCCTATGTACATAATCGCGCTCAAAATATAACAATACATCACATAAACACATGGGCAGAGACATATAAATCCATATTCGTACATATCAAAAATAGGCTTTCAAACAAATCAAACATATATATTGTTTATTGTGATTCATTTAAAAGTCTAGTTTACTTACCTCTTGGCATCATCATGTAACAAATGCGTACTGATATCACCAACCTAAAATCATCAATAAAATCCTCATAAGATAAAATCAAGTCTCAATCATAAACTCTAGTGTCCTCAAATATCTCATTTTATACAGCTCATAAACTCAACCTCAAATGTCCTCAATATTCGGCCCTCAAAACAAAACTGTCCATGTTCTCTGATTTTTAATAAATTATTCCCTTATTAGAAAAATCTCAAATTTTACAGACCATATGATAACATATTGAAAATTCATTGATAAAAATTTCATAACTAAATTCCTTCAAAAACTATTGAAAATAATTTACGTTTCAGACATCCATGCAATCATAAATAATTGAATATTTTGCAAGCCTAAATTGTACGGCGGCCACCTCTTGAAACTATGTGAGGATGTATGAAACTTAAATTATTTTCAATAGTTTTTTAAGGAATTAAGTTATGAAATTGTTATCAATGAATTTTCAATATGTCAGCATATGGATATGTAAAATTTGAGATTGTTCCAATAAGGGAATAATTTATTAAAAATTAGAGAACTTGGACAGTTCTGTTTTGAGGGCCAAATATTGAGGACATTTAAGGTTGAGTTTAGGAGTTGTTCAAAATGAGATATTTGAAGACATTAGAGTTTGTGATTGAGACTTGATTTTATCTTATGAGGATTTTATTGATGATTTTAGGTCGGTGATATCAGTATGCATTTGTTACATGATGATGCCAAGAGATAAGTAAACTAGACTTTTAAATGAATCACAATAAACAATATATGTGTTTGATTTGTCTGAAAAACCAATTTTTGATATGTACGGATATGGATTTATATGTCTTTGCCCATTTGTTTATGTGATGTGTTATTATGTGTTGAGTGTGATTACGTACATGGGTATATGTATGTGTGAAATTTCATTGGCATAAGCATGAAAATACATTAAGTTTTCTATGAATGAGAAAGTGCATTTTAACAAATAGAATTTCTGCTTTATCGTATTTTGCATTGGGGGCCACCTCTTGAAGTTGTGTGGAGGTCATCTCTTGAGACTGTGCGGGGCCTCCTCTTGAGGGACGGAGCGCTACAAATTGCCACGCACAGCGCATAGTGCCACATTGCAGAATATGTATTTTATTGAAAGAAAATGTGAAAGTTTAAAAGCGACATAAAGAGATTTTTATGAATTTGTTTCAAGTATTTTGAAAAGATCATGGCATATCATCCATTTGCATTATAAATAAGTATGTATATATTTTGGTATAAGAAAAACTAATTTGCATACTGAGTTTTGTACTCATTATAGTTTATTGTGATTTAGTTTCCAGAAGTTATGATTGATTCGTGATGAGTGAGAAAATGGACTTGAATTAAGGATGGTAGATGGTTTGGCTAAATTCTTAAATTATTCCGCTGGCTTTTGTATTCCAGACTTGAATTATTATCGGTTGTAAAGAGTTATTTAAATTCATATGTGAGTTGTCGTTAGATTTGCCCTCGAAGTTCGAGCTGGGGTTTTACAAAAAACTTACATAAATATTAAATATTATTGACCATTCTCTATCAATTTAAACTTCGAATTAATCAATTTCACTAATAAAAAAATGATCTATTTGTGGATATATAATCAAATATAGCCTCATAAAAAGAGAGCTAGACTTGGTGACATCTATTTGAAACATTATGGTTTTCAAACCTCCACGAACAATAAAGTTTTTGAAATTATTTTTTTTTTCCAGGGAAGAGAGTAATGAATGAATAAGGCTTATTCATAATTGGGTTAAAAAATTTATATTTCAACTAACGCGACATCTTATGTGCCACTCATTAAAATTTTTTATACAAATAGTATGTATCTCAAAGACTTGTATACTTATCATCTAATTATTTCAATACATGATCAAAATTGAAACTTGAATTTGAGGTAAAGTGAAGAAGTTCCCACCACTCAATTAAAAAGTGATCATTTTAAAATAAATTAATACTCCACAATTATTTTAAAAGTCTACTAAAATTCCACCATGTACTATCCAAAACCACTTTATGTTAGTTAATAAAATCTTGTTTACTGTAGAGATGGTAGTTCGTGTCAAGATTTTTTTATTCGATTCCATTGGGGTCAAATGAACAGGTTTAGCTTTAAAAAAATTGATTCGTTTAATTTTGATTCGCTAAATAAATGAATTGATTACGAGTTTAGGCCACTGATTTATTTATTCATTTAGGGTATGTTTAATAAACAGTTCATAAATGAGTTGAATATTAGTCTATTCATTTATTATTTGTTTGATTCAATTAAATTTTTATGCATAAATTTAAAAATTTGCAAGATAGTTTCGTAATTATAAGTTATAATAAAAGCAAAAAATAAATAATTTTACAAAAACGAACTAATGGAATTGTAAATGAATTTAATTTGTGCAATAAATGAATATTGTTTAATAAATGAATCAAATTTGAATCCTACAATTAGGATTCATTCATTAAATGAATCGAATTTAAATTTATTGAAATTTGACCTGATCGTTTACAATTGGATTCATTTATTCAATTTGCTACCCCTACTTTGCTGTCAACTTTTCTTTTACTACTTTGCCATCACAGTCTTGTCAATGCAGTCATGTGAATAACATAATTTAGTTTGGCTCCATTTGAATTTTTTTTTAATCTATAATTTATGAATTATACATATGTGTCGAATGAGGGATTCTTTGTCTCCAAGGTAATGTTTACTTTTTCGGATTAAAGTGGAAATTATGAGGTGTTAGAATTCTAGGATTGAGAGTGTGGAGTGGGTTGAGAGTAAATTGTTTACTTATACTGAAATGAGAATATGGAATAAGAATCAAAATCCTATTTATGTGTTTAATTTTGTCTTAAATTGAAAGTGAATTATCTTAAATTATAGTTTTACCCATATTTTAAGAATTTTACTTTTTAATTACAAAGTAAAAAAATATATTTGTAAAATAAACTATTTATCTTGTTGTTAATTTTAATTATATAGATTGATAACAATTATTAATTTCTTAATAATGTAAATCACAATTTTTTATTAATTTTATTTTAATAATGTAAATAAATAATTATTGATGAGTGCAACACAATGAAACATTATTATTAATAATATAGTACAAAACTAATATTTTCTTAGAATAAAATATTTGTTGTTATTAATTGTTAATATTAAATAAATATAATAATATTATGTTTAAATAATTTTATTTTTAATAAATGTAATATTTATTAAATAATATAATATTATTATTTAATTAAATATGATATTATTATTTTTAAATAAATGTGACATTATTTTATTTTAATAAATATAATATAATTATATTTAATAAAGAAAGAGCAAACTCCCACATTTCCCTATGGGAATCAGAATCCTGCTCCTTGCTGTAAAAATAAGCCAGAACCATAGAGTGGGACTCCCATTCGCTTTCTTAAATGTGCAGAAAATATTAGAGTGAGAGGAATCTACACTATTCACTCTCACTTTGACAAGTAAACGCATGATAAAATAAGGCTAGTGTTGTAATGTCGAGACGTAAGTCGCCAGTACCATGCCGTGCTTTAAAATTAACCGTTTGATTCATTTTAAATGAATCTAACGGTTTAGATAGAATAATAAAGTTGAGACAAGAAACAATACATGAAATTTTAATGTTAAACATGAGACATCACTATTTATTTATATTATTTTTCTAAATTTTTTAATTAATATATTATTTTAATTTAATATTTAAAATTTAAAATTAAATTAAACAGAGCAATCGAGTCTTTGGCTGGTCGGGCTCTAACCATGCCGCAACAAATAGATCATATGTTTTTCATAACATTGTGAGTCAAGTAGTGAATGATGCCCCTTTGGTGTTCCACCATTATTTGCTTCTCTATCTTCTCTTTGCCTTTTGTGGTTTTGGTTTATTGAGTCTATATGTCTGTGTTTCACCAAGGATTACAAAAATAACAAATTAAACCAATAATATTACTATTTACAGAAACAACTAATATTCTACATACAATTAATTCGACACAACCAACATCTTAGAGCATTTTATATGCAACTACATTTCTTTCTTTGTGAAATAAGAAACATTATGCATTAACAAACTCAAGTGAACTTAGTGGACAAAGCCATATTTAATGTATCTAAAGCTTCATTACCTCTGGTTGAACTGGGCATAAATCAGGCTGCCTTACTATATAAATCTGATCACCGGCAGCTTCATAAAAATCCTGATTCCGATGCCAAGTCCACAAAGCATGAGTCTTATTTTTCACCTACAAGGCAAATATTGCCTTCAGTATTCAATTGCCTGCATGTACACAATATTAAGACAGTAATTGAGAAAGAGACCTCTAGGATGCCATGGCCAAAACTGCTTTCCCTAAAAGCACTATAATCAGGTTGCCGGTCCCAGCAGAACTTGCCAGCTGCTGGCCCTGATGTGAAATTAAAACCACAGAATTTGCCACCACCCAAAATTTTATCCGGCGTGGTTGATGGTTCTGGACAGTTTCCGGGTTCATCAGCATGTGGTACTGCCATTTTTTCTCTATTACCACCATCACCAACAGTGATATGTACCGGACCACAGGGATCCAATGTGTAGTTATATACTCTGTTTGACCTCTCATACGCATGAACCTGCTAATTTTTCCCCCAAGGCAAAACCCCTTTAATTAAATGGATAACTTTAGTTACAAGGCATTGCAACAGGATGAGGTTTAACTTTCACTTACATGTCCATTAAACACTACGTCAACACCATACTTGTATAGCAAGTCTTCCATTGCTACTCTCATACATTCCGCTTCTCTGTAATGTGCCTTATAGGTGCTGTACCAAGGAGCATGCCATGTCGCCACCAACCATGGAGTCACTTCTCTATCAACATTGGCCAAGTCTTCTTCCAACCATTTGTATTGATCCCCTATTATATATATAGAAATGTCAAAATCTAACCTACGTAATTTATGATCGGGCTTAGCTGGAGTAACATCATATACACAACAAGAAGGAAATTTTGATTTTCACCTGATTTGTCAAAGGAAACATAAGCACCAAGCATTATAAAATGTATCCCACCTGCATTGAAAGAATAATAGAATTTCGACAATGATCCACTCTCTTTGGATGGGAATGCAAATCGAGAAGTGTAAGCAATAAAAGTCCGATTTTCAGCCTGCTCTTCGTACTCATGGTTTCCTTCTACCACCATTATTGGAACTTTAGACAATACAGGCTGCATGTACCTGTTAGCAATTAAGCAAATGTTTCCAGGATTGATACCGTGAGCTAAACTATGCCTCCATATTTGATCAAAATATGATATACATTTGAAAAACTTGAAGTTCTACCTTCCCCAATAATCCCAACGAGGCTGATAGGTTTCGTGAATGGGAGAATTTGCAAACGAGCAAGCGTAGCAATCGGATCCAGTTCCATTAGTTAGATACAAGTTGGCATAAGTTACATCACCAACCAATAAAATAAGATCAGGACGGTTGCTAATCATGTGACTGACTGTTGAGGTTGTATTATAGGTGAGGCCTACATCTCCAACAATTGCAATTCTGCTGGGGTAACTTGTGCTACTGGAATCCGGCATTGTCCTAAAACAGTAGGCACCGCTCATTGCCGGTATAGAAGGATCTCCACATTGATAATGGTATAGAGTGTCAGGTTTCAAACCTGCCAAAGAACATAACTAGTAAAGGATTCTGATAGAGAACAATTTGATGCTCTCTATAATTGCATATCAATCGGGAACAGAATTTTGTTAAGAATCAGATTATATATACCTGTGAGACGAACATGGTGTATGATTCCAGAGGTGTAGTTTTGGAGGCCTAAAAAAGGATAAAGTTGATTGTAAACTAGTGAATGGCCTGTTGCTCTACGATTCAATTGGGATCTTAGTGTTCCATATCGAACAACACTTGCTACACTTTTGGGATCTAATGGTTTTAAGTTGTTACCAATTTGGAATTCCCCTGCAAATTCATTAATCCAAACAATATACATCAAAATTTGAATAACAATGACAAAATATCAAATTTGATTTGAGTTAACCTCTCAATTTCAGCATTATGCAGATGCAAGCTTATTAATTATGTATTTTGATGAACATTTTTCTTATCTATATATACATCAGAAGGCTGCAACTAGGTTCACAAGCAAGCAAATTTCAATTCATTTGTCTTTCTTTTTTCCAGTGTCATGCTTTTCCTAACTACATGAATAGTAAAACCACCTTAATTTAATATATGCATATATAGAGAGAGAGAGTGTGTCCTCAATTTTTTTTTTTGAGGAAACATTAATAAATCGTAAGGTTTAGTAGAATAAATTCAGATGAATTATTAAATAATATGATTTAATAATGTATTCGCATAAACAAAAAATAATATATATATAAAGTAGATAATCTTATCTTAATCTAGAACAACGATAATGAGCAATGAAAAGGAATATCTGAGGGCTGCAAGTCGCTTAATTTTGACCTCAAATTTCAAAAACAAAATAAAAGAGTCTCCGACTCTCTGCCATGGTCCACTCATGCGTCATGCCTAAACAATTTGCTTTCCGACTTTGAAAGCAAAAGTTTCATTGTTTTGCTTCCAAGAACAGAAAACTCCAATCTTATATGTTATCCACAAGCAAAAGAACAAATAAAAAGATAATAACGAAGTCAAGCTTATTTTAAAAAACAAAAAAATAATAACAAAGTCAAGCTTATTTTCAGCTTCGTCTGCCCTCAAACTTTCTAAAACACTATCTCATTGAAGGATAAGGATTCAGGCTTAGATTAGAATATTTAAAAAATTAAATCTCTTTTCAAACTAATTATAAATGTATGAGGGATAGGAAATTATTAAAACATCAGCACTGAATCCAAATTCCTTATTAAAACAACGAGGTGGAACTAAAACAAGTCAAAAAATTAGGAAAAAAGAATAGATATATACCTGTGATCCAAGAAATCCAAACAGAGTCATGGGTTGAAGAAAGAGAGACAGAGATTTGCTCAGGCTCAAAACCTTCAACTGTTCTTTGAACTCTAGGGTCTGTATCAGGCAAGTCAATGGCGTTTCCTCTGAAACTCTCATCAAGTGGGATAGTAACAGGCTTGAAGGGTCCGTCAAGTGTAGTTGGAATAGCCATAGCCATAGCTCCATTGGCTAATAATATTGATGTTATTGTTAACGTTAGGACAAGTGAAAGAATATTATTGAGTTCAAATACATTTACAGGCAATGAGATCGATGGTAGTGATGATGAAGCCATTTAATGCCTTAATAGGGTTCAGTGTTTTGCATGAAGGTGCAGGAAAATATGAGAGAGATAGAGAGCAAAGAGAAAAAGGTGACGAGGGAAAATGAGAAGATTTTTCTGAGAGAAGGAGCCTTTGGATGCGCAAGAGTTCATATCTACCTTCAAATAAAAATATTTAAAATAAAAGCTTTTTTATATATGGGATACGAAGGGACTTAAACACTTTATAATACTGTTAATAAACGAGTCGTTTTGTATAGGTTTTAAAAATTATTATTATACTTTTATGGACACAATCTGAAATTGTTTTTATTCTTAGGTACCACGGAATATGCTGTTTTTCATTAGTGGATGTAACAAAAATATATTTAATTCTAATCAATACGTAAAAGGAAACATAGTTGACACAATATCCCCTCATATTTTCCACTATTTTAATTTGTTCACAATTTTTTGTGCCATTTTTCTTCCTTTTCTGGTTTGCCAAAGTGGAGTTCATGATTTGTTTTCCTTTGCTGCTGGGGCCTTGGCCGTGTAAACTTTCTTTTATCTAATCATTTCGGTTATATTGTTAGAAAGTAGGCCGAAGAAAACTAGAAAAATGGATTCATACAAGCAACTTAATAAAAATAAATATTATACATGTACACAAATTTAAAGGGAAAAAAAAATCTAATGGGTCAATTGCAGAGTATGAATAGAACCGCCCCGAAAGGTAGGGGTTAAAAGAACCAATTCATACTTTGCCCAATCCCGAAGGTAATTTGAATATATTATTTTGAAAAAAATTTCTTAAACTTTAATTGTCACATCATTTATTTATTTATTTATTAGTAAGTAACCTTTTTTTACTCAAAATTTTCGTTAATTTTGCACTTAATTTTTTTTTATTCTTCTTCTAGAAGGCTAAATGCCGTTGACCAAAAGAAAGAGTGTTATGGCTGTCTTTGGTTGGAATCACATTACTATTATTGTTGTTAACTCTTTCAAATTCAATATTTTAATTTCACATTTTCAAATTGTTGACCGTTCATGTTAATTTATAATTTTATGTAATTGCGAGAATCGTGCCTTGGACTATTCATTTCTCGTTTTTGTCCTTGTTCATTCTTTTCTTTTTCTTTTTAAATGTAATTATGTAAAATATTAATTTGACTTTTGTTTACTAAAAGGATTATTTGTCTCATTTTTTGAGCCGCCGTTTCTGTTTACACAAATGAAAAAGTCAAACTCAAGGAATTTTGGAGACCGAAGAAATGAACTGCGAGGACCTTATGCCTTGTATGCATTTAGATTTAATGTTGAGTTAATGTGTGTTCAATTTTGCCTAATTTTTTATCACATCTGCATGTATAGCAATATACAATTATGATTTAATTAGTTTTATATTCTCATTCAATACCTATCAATTGTAACTTTTGAAAATTAACAAAAATATCAATTCAGCACTGATTCTAAATTTGTATTGTATCTATTGTTCTTCAGTCTTCTTTGTTATTTTTAAAAATTTTTGGAAATATAGAATTAATTTAAATAAGGTTTCCTCTATGATGTTGTAAAAATTTTACAGCATCAATAATGTATTAATTGTGAACCATTAGATTTAATCAATGGTGTACAATATTTGTACTAAAAAAATAATTTAAAAATAATAGTAAACAGTATGTTAACCGCTCAAGTGGGTGGAGAATTTTTGTAAAATAATTGTGACCACCCTTAGAGTTTGAAACAATTTCACTTAAATAGCATATTTTATTTAAAATTACTTTTCAGCCCTCCTTTAAATTTGTAATATGATAATCTTTTTTAAATAAATCTTCCAAAATCAATTACCATTAAATATAAATTATAATATCAAGTAGGTTATTTAATACAAAGTCTTATAATAATTTGTATTGTATGAATTTAATTACAAACCATTAATACCTAAACAACAATGATAATAAAAGACATTTCAATAACTATTTTATATTTGTTTTATTAATAATACTATATGAGTCACAACAAATGAGAAATATTTTATTTACCAATTATTATTGAAATATATCTATGTCTATATAACTATAGAGTGAGAAATATTTTGATTTAAATTTTTAACAAAAAATTAAACTATTTATTTCATGCAATTCAATGGTGGAGGATATAACATTATGAAATATTGCTTTGACTTTCAATATCAACAATTAGATTATGATATATTAGTGGCTTAAATATTGTGTCAAAATTTTAAGTTAAAGTATCCCAAACCATATCTTTATAATGGAAATATAAAAACATGCAATGATTTTTTTTCCTCATTTTGTCCATTAAATATTATTTGATGTGATATTTTATTTATTGTCACTATTAATTATCATAATAAAAGTAATGACTCTTCGTAATATAAAAATTTTATAATTACTATCAAAGAATAACAATAAAATAATCTTTCATAATTCATAAACTAAAATTAATTAGGAATATGTGTTAGATTTAACTTTTATGAAATTAATAAAGTGACATTTGAAAATAAAATGAAAACAAGCTTGTGAAAGTTAAATTTTGGCTCAGATAATTTTCTACCATGTCAATAAAAATCTAAAAATATAAATAATTTTCTTTCACTTTTTTTCCCACGTAAATATTATCGGAGGCAATATTTTATTTATTGTCACTATTAACTATTATAACAAAAGTAATGACTCTTCATAACATAAAATTTTATAATTACAATTTAAGGATATCAATAAAATAATCTTTCACGATTTATAAACTAAAATCATTAGGAATATATATTCGATTTAACTTTTATGAAATTAACAAAGTGATATTTGAAAATAAAATGAAAATATATAAGCTTATAAAACTTAAAACTCCCACTATGTAAGGATATTAACTGTAAGATAAATATAAAGTATAGAAAATAAGTATGTTAAATGGGTGTTAAAAATGATATATACTTCATGATCAGTTATACAATGACCCTTAATATTATATAAAATAATGAGTATTTTAATATACGATATTAAATTTTATTAAAACATGTGTGATCAAATAATTTTTATGTTACAAGCAATCTCAACAATGAGTTTATTGATGTAACTATGACATTTACTTAACTATATGTACTTAGTTGTGTTATTTATCAGTGTTATATCATATATAAATTTTGCAATTGCAACTTATTTATTTGATTTGTGTTAAATAACCTACCATTATATTTTATACTTAATGGTAATAGATTTTGGAAGATTTATTTAAAAAAGATTATCACATTTCAAATTTAAAAGGGGATTGAAAAATAATTTTAAATAAAATATGCTATTTAAGTGAAATTGTTTCAAACTCTAAAGGTGGTCATAGTTATTTTACAAACTTCTCCACCCCTTACACGTTTGTTAACCGTTTCCCATTATTTTTTATTTTTATTTTTACCTATAAATATTGTATACCATTGATTAAATCCAATGATACACAATTAAAAATATTATTGATGTTGTAAAAAAAATTACAGCATCATAAAGGAACCCTTTAAATAAAGGTTGCCTTTTTATCTCCTTCCAATTTGGTCCCCCTTAGCCACTGATCTGACTTATTTATTTCATGATCATTTTGTCAGTACTAGCTGATTTCATTAGGTTTGAGACTATAGTTTTAAATTCTGTTATTTTATCCATCTTAAGAATCTTATAAAATTTGAAAAGAAGTCCATTAATATTTATCTTAAATTTATATTTTAAATAATACCTATGGATTGTGATATTAAAAGATGCAAAATGGCAAAAATCCGAATATTTTTTATCTACTAAAAGTGATGAATCGGTAAGTTTAAAATTATTGTATTTTATGTTATTTGATTTAGTAGTGGCATCAATTGAAGTTGTCCCTTTTTTTAGAAGATTTTCTGTTTTGCAGAGATAAAATTTTAGGGATCCAAACTTTGATTCTCAACTATTATGATAATTTATCAGTATATAATTACCATATCATGTTAAACATTAAAAATTAAATATTGATTTAATTATGACAGGTAATTTAATTAGTAATATCTCTTGAATGGAAACAAGAGGTTTAAGATTCAAATCCTATTCATATTAGTGAGGAAAAAATTAGGTTGCCAACATATTATAACTAATATATATATATAAATAAAAATAAATTAAATTAAATAATGCAGTTAATAACTAACCTGGTAATTCTCACATAATTTGAAACTTAAATGTTGAAATCTCTTGCATTAGTTCTTGATCAAAAGTGATGATGAAGAAGTTTTAGACTCAAATGATTAAATCAAACGACTAAGAAAAACCGAAGGAAAGGAAAATTTGGCAAATAAAGCCAGAAACTTTGGACTAAAAGAGTGATGGCACTGTGTATAATCCAAAGTCCGCAGCATTTTCATGTGATTTTTGAAACGGTTTTTAAGTTTTAATATTTTTGGCTGTTAAAGTTGGTTCGTAGGACTTTACCTTGCCCCGCAAATTAAGCTGTTTTTTCGTGGGTGAGTGTGAGTCTCTTCTCTTGCGTGTTATTTCATTCTCAACCCAGAATGGGTATAAATATATACAAAACACACGCATACGTTCATATATATACGAGTCAACCTACCATGGAGCGCTGCATCTCATACAGCGCATGCATGGTACCGGTACATTATCCGGTTAATAAATAAAAAATTACATTTTTTAATGTGAAAAATTTATTTAAAAAAAAGGGAAAAAAGTGAAAATTGCACTTAAATGAAGTAAATCATTGTGATAGTTTTAAATTTATAAATGGTACAAAAACTTATAAAAATACTATGAATATGTTATAAAATAGTCATATTTCTATTTTTTTAAATGGGTTGTTCGGGTATCATTTATTCAATTTAAATGGGTTGGGTTTTGAAGAAATTAATTCATTTAATAAATGGGTAAATTTAATTTGATTCAATTTGCTAAATAAACGAATCGAATATGAGTTTGAGGTCATTGATTCATTTAATATTTTTAGAATTTGTTTAATAAATAGTTCATAAATTAGTCGAATATGAGTCTATTCATTTATTATCCATTTAATTCAATTAGTTATTTAACATTAAATTTTTATGCATAAATTTAAAAATTTGGAGGATAGTTTTGTAATTATAAGTTATAATAATAAGATAAAAGTTAAATAATTATTCATACGCGAATTGTAAATGAATCCAAATTCGATTCTTTTCATTTAATTTTGTACAGTAAATAAATAAATGAATCAAATTCGAATCTCAAGATTTCATTTATTAAATGAATCGAATTCGAATCTATCGAATTTTAATCCACTTCATTTACAATTCGATTTGAATTAAATTTGTTTATTCAATTTAACACTGCTAATTTGCTGTCAACTTTTCTTTTACTAATTTACCGTCACAGACACGTCAAAGACATACTTCTATAGTTTGGCTCCATATGGAAATGCTTTGAAATTCCTTTTTTTCTTTTAATTTCTGAATAATATATATGTGTCCAATGAGGGATTCTTTACCTCTAAAATAAATCATATGTTTTTCAGGACTTTGCAAATGAAATAGTGAATGACGCCCCTTTGGTGTTCCATCATTATCTGCTTATCCATCTTCTCTTTGCCTTTTGTGGTTCTAGTTCATTGGTTTTGTGTTTGTGGTTCATTGAGTCTGTATGCCTGTGTTTTCACCAAGGATTACAAAAATAACAAATTAAATCAATAATATTACTATTTAGAGAAAACAATATTCTACATACAATTCTACACAACTAACATCCAAAAATTAGACTATCACATAAACATCTTAGAGCATTTTTATATGCAACTACATTTCTTTCCTTGTGAAATAAGAAAGATTATGCATTAACAAAAATAGCTCAAGTGAACTTAGTGGGAAAAGCCATGTTTAATGTATCTAAAGCTTCATTACCTTTGGTTCAACAGGGCACCAATCAGGCTGCCTCACTATATAAATCTGATCACCGACAGCTCCATAGAAGTCTTGATTCCGATGCCAAGTCCACAAAGCATGAGTCTCATTTTTTACCTGCAAGCCAAATATTGCTATTAGTATTCAAACACTTATTGTCTGCGTGTTCACAAAATTGAGATAGTAAGTGAGAAAGAGACCTCTAGTATGCCATGGCCAAAACTACTTTCCCTAAAAGCACTATAATCTGGCTGTCGGTCCCAGCAGAACTTACCAGCTGCTGGCCCTAATGTAAAATTGAAACCACAAAATTTGCCACCACCCAAAATTTTATCCGGCGTGGTTGATGGTTCTGGACAGTTTCCAGGTTCATCAGCATGTGGTACTGCCATTTTTTCTCGATCACCACCATCACCAACAGTGATATGTATCAGACCACAAGGATCCAATGTGTAGTTATATACTCTGTTTGACCTCTCATATGCGTGAACCTGCTAATTTTCCCCCCAAGGCAAAACCCCTTTGATTAAATGGATAACGTCAATCACAAGGCATTGCAACAGGATGAGGTTTTACTTTCACTTACATGTCCATTAAACACTATGTCAACACCATACTTGTATAGCAAGTCTACCATTGCTACCCTCATACATTCCGCTTCTCTGTAACGTGCCTTATAGGTGTTGTACCAAGGAGCATGCCATGTCGCCACCAACCACGGAGTCACTTCTCTATCAACATTGGCCAAGTCTTCTTCCAACCATTTATATTGATCCCCTGTTATGTATATAGAAATGTAAAACTCTAACCTATATAATTTATGATCATGCCTAGCTGGAGTAATATCATGTACACAACAAGAAGGAAAAATTGATTTTCACCTGATTTGTCGAAGGAAACGTAAGCACCAAGCATTATAAAATGTATCCCACCTACATTGAAAGAATAATAGATTGATTTTTTTTTTAAATAACAAAGTAGATTGAAGAATAATAAATACAATGGCGATTTGGAATCAATGCTGAAGTGATATTTTTACTAATTTTTCAAAAGTTATAATTAATAATTATTTAATAAGAATATAAAACTAATTAAATTCTAATCGTATATTGTTATACATACAAATGTGATAAAAAAAATTATAAAAAGTTAGTATATTCTAATCTAATAGTTATTAATTATATCAAAATTAGATTAAGGCTGAATTCTTGACCTTCAATGAGATAATGTTCTAGAGAGTTTGTGGGCGGACGAAGCTAAAAATAAGCTTGACTTTATTATTTTATTTTGCTTGTGGGTAACATATGATAATGGAGTTTTCTGTTCTTGGACGCAAAACAATGAAACTTTTGCTTTCATAATCAGAAAGCAAATTGTTTAGGCATGACATACGACTGGACCATGGCAGATAATTTTTTATTTTGTTTTTGAAATTTGGGGTAAATACAATGGCGCAAAATTAAGCAACTTGCAGCCCTCTGATACTCATTCTCGTTGCTCATTATGATGTTGTAGATCAAGATAAGATTATCCACTTTATGTATGTATATTATATATACAAACACATAAATATTCTCAGGCGTCTTCATTTTTTCTTTATGTGGATACGTTATTAAGTCATATGATTTAACAATGTGTCCTGATGAAAAAAAAATGATGGTGCCGCATGAGAGAATGACTCTATACACACACACACACACACACACACACACACACACACACACACACACACATATCTATATATGTATACATGTTAAATTAAGGTTATCGTGACCCAACCCTGATTAGGCAAGATATTTTCCGCTTTGGGCCTTAACAATGTCCGCACGATTTTGTTCCTGGAGCGCCCATACATCCCAAAATGCGTCTTGCCAATTAAGGTGTGGATCACCCCTTATGAACTCAACATCTCTCTAGTGCTTTGCTGATGTGATATTCGCCTAGGGTGTTACATACACCCCCCATGGGGACTCAGTGCCTTCGCTTAGGTTTGCCCCACTATCGCTCAAGAGGATACGCGAAACCGCTTTGATATCATAATGTCATGACCCAACCCAGACCTGACAAGATATTGTCTGCTTTAGGCCTTAACAAGGCTCGCACAGTTTTGTTCCTAGGGCGCCGATACACCTCAAAATGCGTCTTGCTAATTAAGGTGTGGATCACCCCTTATAAACCCAGCATCTCTCCCGTGCTTTACCGATGTGGGATTCGCCTAGCACAGTTTTGTTCCTAGGGCGCCGATATACCTCAAAACGTGTCTTGTCAATTAAGGTGTGGATCACCCCTTATAAACCCAGCATCTCTCCTGTGCTTTACCGATGTGTGATTCGCCTAGCACAGTTTTGTTCCTGAGGCGCCGATACACCTCAAAACGCGTCTTGTCAATTAAGGTGTGGATCATCCGTTATAAACTCAACATCTCTCCCATGCTTTACCGATTTGGGATTCGCCTAGGGTGTTAGGTACTAATGTCATGACTTAATCTTGACCTGATAAGATATTGTTCGCTTTGGGCCTTAACAAGACCTGCATGGTTTTGTTCGACTCGTCTTGCCAATTAAGGTGTGGATCACCCCTTATAAACTCAACATCTCTCCCGTGCTTTGCTGATGTGGGATTTGCCTAGGGTGTTACATACACTCCCTCTTAGGGACTCAGCGTCCTCGCTGAGGTTTGGCCCACCAACGCTAACACGCAGAGCTGCTCTGATACTATAATGTCATGACACTGGACAAAAGAAAGACACAAATAAATTGAAATTTCCTTGCTTGTGAACTTAGTTGCAGCCCTCTGCGTATATATAGATAAGAAAAATTTTCATCAGAATACATAATTAATAAGCCTACATTTGCCTATACTAAAATTGAGAGGTTAACTCAAATCAAATTTGATATTTTGTCATTGTTATTCAAATTTTGATTTTGGTGGCAGACTGATGATGTATATTGTTTGGATTAATGAATTTGCAGGGGAATTCCAAATTGGTAACAACATAAAATCATTAAATCCCAAAAGTGTAACAAGTGTTGTTCGATATGGAACACTAAGATCCCAATTGAATCGTAGAGCAACATGCCATTCACTAGTTTCCAATCAACTTTATCCTTTTTTTAGGCCTTCAAAACTACACCTCTGGAATCATACACAATGTTCGTCTCACATGTATATATAATTTGATTCTTAACAAAATTCTGTTCCAGATTGATATACAATATATAGAGCATCAAATTGTTAATATCTTTGTCAGAATCCTTTACTCGTTATGTTGTTTGGCAAGCTTGAAACCTGACACCCTATACTATTATCAATGTGGAGATCCTTCTATACCGGCAATGAGTGGTACCTATTATTTTAGGACAATGCCGGATTCCAGTCCCACGAGTTACCCCAGCAGAATTGCAATTGTTGGAGATGTAGGCCTCACTTATAATACAACATCAACGGTTAGTCACATGATTAGCAACCGTCCTGATCTTATTTTATTGGTTGGTGATGTAACTTATGCCAACTTGTATCTAACTAATGGAACTGGATTCGATTGCTACTCTTGCTCGTTTGCAAACTCTCCCATTTACGAAACCTATCAGCCTCGTTGGGATTATTGGGGAAGGTAATGTTGGGAAAATATGTTATTTAAAAGCATATGTGTTTATTTAATTGTAATAAATATTTTTTTCTAATTAATAAAATTAATGAGGTATTTTATTCATGAAATACAAGTGTGCAACCCAAGAGGGGGGTGAATTAGGATTCTAAAAATTATTTTATTCTAAAACAAATTATCAAGCAAATCTAAAATGAATTTAATGGAATATCAATTAAATCAATTACAATATAAAAAAATAAGGGAAGAGAGATTCAAACACAGAGATTTTTACGTGGTTCGGCCAACCTCGCCTACGTCCACGCCTCCAAGCTTTCCGGGCTTGAGGATTTCACTAAGCAAGCCTCCAATGCTTCAAATGCTTACACTTGACTTCCAAGGTGTTAATGAACCTTTACAACAAGAGATTATCCCCAATCTCTTAACCCAAGTGTATCCCAACACTTACAATCACTCAAAGTAAAAGATTAAAAATTATTTTTCTCTCACACAATATTTAAGATTACAAATTAATGCCCAATGTGTGAATAGATGAAGCAAGAATGTGTTTTAAAGCTCTATGAAGATTGTATTCTCGAATATAAGCTCAATGGTCGTGTTGTGATCAATCTTGTTTGATTTTGAATGAGCTTATTTATAACTGGAGCTAAGAAACTAGCCGTTATAGACTGTCTACTCGAAAACGGTTCGCCGTTAGACATTAACACTTAACCGTTTCATCTGGTCCATGTTACCGTTGGGCTAATTTTCAAATAAACGATTTGCCGTTTAGGGTTAACCTTTCGCCGTTAAATTCCAGAGACCTGCAAGATGAACATCAGTTATCCGTTTACATTAAACGGTTAAGGATTTGCATGAAATGACCTCTCTGAAAATTATCGGTTAACCATTTGTAATAAACGGTTCGCCGTTTGTTTCCAGTAACCTGCAAAACAAAATAGCCTTATCCGATTTTGTTAAATGGTGCCAGATGAGTACAATCTTCAATTCTGGATTTTATCGGTTAACCGTTTAAATAAACGGTTCACCGTTAAATTCCAGTAGCTTTCCCAGCTTTTTGTGTTTTTCATTTTTCTTAATCGGTTAGAGCTTAGGTAATATGTTGCTCTATGGTTTTAATCGGTTAACCGTTTAAAAGAAAACGATTCACCGTTTATTTCCATAATCACATTTTAAACCAGATTTTGCAGAGAATCATTTTCTAATTTGAAAGTCCATCTTTTATGAATATAATTGGAATGATTATAAGACATTTGTTTATTTAAGAAATAGCTCCAACATTTTATAAAAAACTATTCAAAGTTTGTTATCACCAAAATCAAAATTATTAACATATTCATGTTAAGAATTCAAATATCTTAATTGCATTAATATTTTGATCAAAGTCCATTTAATCATATTATATGTATTTATGTGATCACCATGTGGATTCACAGAAGACATAAATATAAATTATCTTATGATTAAATAAATTTAGTTCGCAGTTGATAAATAAAGTTAGGCACTTTATTTAGGTATAGACTGTAATGAATTCATTGAATGATTTGTCTTAATCATGTATGAATTTAATTAACCTTGAAATGACTATCAGACTTATTAAATCTCATAGGCATTGATTTTACTGTAATTTTAATCTTGATTTAATTATGATTTCATGATTGTAATTGTTATTTCATTTGAGTTACCAATGGACACGACACATTCTTGTGGTCAAGATTACCCAGTATCTTGGTGGGAGCAATTATGAGTATTGGAGTTATGCATTAACAATATAGAATTTGTACAACACATCTCTTGATGGGTTTTTGGCACTTGATCATAGAATTTTCTGGCCAGAGTGTGTCAACATATTTAGTATGTTGAAAATGATCATTAGAGAAAACCAGTAAATATCAAAGAACAAGATGTAATTAAATTGATTGGACAGTTGAGATATCGATTTAATTAATGATGTGGTACAAATGATTGTGCAGTAAAGAAATCAATGTGGCTTGGGATGAATTATTATTCAAGCATACAATTATGGAGGTCAATTGCAATCTTTTAGTGGAGTAGATTTGGAATTAAATAATTAGGCTATTTTAATTACAGGCCTAATTGTTATAACCACTATTGTATGTTCCCAAATCATCACCGGGTTAGCTCATTTAATTGACTGCATCACTACTAGATTAATAAGCAAGATAACTAGCTATTTGGGTCAAAAACTTAAATATATCATTTAGTGGGAGGCTCTATTTAATTAGCTTGTGTGTAAGGGGCTTTATGTTATTTTACAAGGTGGGTCCCTTATAAAAAAAATAAGTAACGTGAGTTTTGATTTTCATTATTTGGAGCTTGGGGTTTTCATTAAAGGGAGATATAAAAAGGCTTATTTTCTCTAAAGAAAAAGGGAGCAGCCACTTTATACAGATCAGAGAAAAAGATTTTTCTCTCTATTGTTGAGAGAAAAATTTTCTCGTGCTAGTTGCTTTAGTAGTGATAAAGGGATCACACGTCAAGTGCAGATCAAACCTAAGTCATAACCTGGAAGATCATTGATGACAGTTCGTGATCTGACAAGCGTGGTGGTGACGGATCGTGATCTAACAGGAGTGGTGGTAACGGATCGTGATCTGGGAGCCTAAATCACTTCAGCGGAAAAAGCTAAATCGAATTTTTAAGGTACAATTTATAGATTACAAATTCTTATATATTGCATGAGAGCGATCTTAAAAGGTTTTATAAAAATTTTTAAAAAAACTGATTTTTCTCTAACACGTAAAACTTCAAGTTTTGAAATGTACATCATATTCTGATCAAATGTGGAGGCATAGTTCAGCTCACGGTATCAATACTGGAAACATTTGCTTAATTGCTAACAGGTATATGCAGCCTGTATTGTCTAGAGTTCCAATAATGGTGGTAGAAGGAAACCATGAGTACGAAGAGCGGGCTGAAAATCAGACTTTTGTTGCTTATATGCTTCTCGATCTGCATTCCCATCCGAAGAGAGCGGATCCTTGTCGAACAATGGTGGCCTTTTTATCTCCTCCCAATTTGGTTCCCATTAGCGTTCCCATTAGGCGGCATTAGCCACTGATCTGACTTATTTATTTCATGATCATTTTGTCAGTATTAGCCGATTTTATTAGGTTCGAGACCATAGTTTTAAATTCTGTTATTTTGTCCACCTTAAGAAGCTTAGAAAATTTGAAAAGAAGTCTATTAATATTTGTCTTAAATTTACATTTTAAATAATACCTGTCGCTTGTGATATTAAGAGATGCAAAATGGCAAAAAGCCAAATATTTCTGATCTACTAAAAGTGATGAATCAATAAGTTTAAAATTATTGTATTTTGTTTTGTTTTATTTACTAGTGGCTTCAATTGAAGTTGTCCATTTCTTTTAGAAGATTTTCTATTTTGGAGAGATAAAATGTTGGGAATTTAAATTTTGATTCTCAACTATTGTGACAGTTTATCAGTACATAATTACCATATTATGTTAAATATTAATAATTAAATATTGATATGATTATGACAGTCTCTTGAGTGGAAACAAGAGGTTTAAGATTCGAATCTTGTTCATATTAGTGAGGAAAAAATTAGATTGCCAACATATTACAATTAAAATAAATATATAAATAAAATTAAATTAAATGATGAGTTAATAACTAACTTGATAATTCTCACATAATTTAAGACTTAAATGTTGAAATTTCGTACATTAGTTTTTGATCAAAAGTGATGATGCAGAAGTATTAGACTCAAATGATTAAATCAAATGACCAAGAAAAACCGAAGGAAAGGAAAATTTGGCAAATAAAGCCAGAAACTTTGGACTAAAAGAGTGATGGCACTGTGTATAATCCAAAAACTACAGCATTTTCATGTGATTTTTGAAACGGTTTTGAAGTATTAAATAGTTTTGGCTGTTAAAGTTGCTTTGGAGGACTTTACATTGCCCCGCAAATTAAGGTGGTTTTTCGTGGGTGAGTGTCTTCTCTTGCGTGTTATTTCATTCTCAACACACACACACACACACACACATACAAACACGCGCTCGCACACACACACACACACACACACAAAGTTGACTCAACTTCATTAATGATAATTGACAATTCTAACAACAAATCTATTAAGGTTTAACTAGAGGTAATAAAATAGGTCATGGCACAATAACATGACACAACTATGATGTGAATTTTTTATATTCGAGTTGATAAGCATTGATATAATCATAAGTCATGTCGTGTTCGTGTCAACATATTTATTAATAATGTCATTTCATGTCAAGAGATCTCGAGAACTAGCTTATGACACAAATAATTATCAATGTCATAAACATATTTATAGTATATCAACCCATTTCTAAGCCATTTAAGAATAATTTTACCACATATTTGTCATGGTTTAAATTAACTTTAATTTTTTTCGGCATTAAGTGTGTTAACATGATTAGACACGTTTAATAAATGGATTGAATTTGGTTTATTTTAAATTTGATACCTCACAAACGTGACATGATGACATGATTTAGCACTCCTAATTTTTTTTTTAACTTTTAAGTTGAGCTCCTAACACCCCTTTGAAATTGTTATCAAATACCAGTTATTATATTTACATCTTTACCTTTGTTAAAATTATAAAAAATGACAAAATATTATAATTGAGTTAATTAAATTTCAAATATACTTTTAGTAATAAACTTGGGTGATTTATTACTTCATTGTCATATAATTATTTTAATTTTATTAAAAAATTAATTATATCATAAATCAAGATTTAAAAGGTGGACAGTTCATAATATATGGGTGTAAAGATATTTTAATCATTACTGTTGTTTTACATAATTTTCTCTAGCAATAGGTGCGAAAAGCATTATTATGTTTTTTTAAGTAGGGGTGGGCAAGACATAAAATTGATTTTCAAACCCCTTATTTTCCTTATTTTTTAAAAAAATTTAAATTTGGTCACCTGTAAAAAAAAGTTAACTTAAAAATCATCTGGTTAAACCTTTTGGGGGCTATTTAAAGACGCAGGTTTTTGAGTAGCTCCACCTAAATATTTATATATCATCTGAGTTATAGGCCCAAGCCTAATACGAAGCCCAATCAATTGTCATTCCTCCTAAAATCGTGTAAAAGAAATGGGCTAAATTGCAAAAACACCAAAACCAGAGGCAAAACTGTCGAGAAAAGCTTCCCCTGGCTGTTGGATCAACCGGAGATCTGAGGAAATTTCATCTTTACATTTACCAGAAATCACATTCCGGTGATCCAAACACTTTGTAATATTACATTTTTCCAAAAAAAAGAAGTAAGGAAAAAGAAAAAAAAAAGATGAATATATTCAGGTTAGCAGGGGACATGACCCATTTGGCCAGCGTCCTTGTTTTGCTCCTCAAGATCCACACCATCAAATCTTGTGCTGGTACTTTCATACCCTCATTCCTTATTTATTTTTTTCATGTGGTTTTTTTAAATATTTAATCTCACATTGTCTAATCTGTATAATAGCTATGAAAATAATTGAAAATGAGATTTTTAGTATCTGGTTGCTATATGATTTTTATACATTTGTTGTTTTTGAAGTACTAGAGCTTTAAATTTTGGTGGGTTTGTGTCTAATTTTGATAATTTTGCTTTTCCTTCGGTAGTTTTTTTTTTTTTTTTTTTTTGAAAACGCTCTCTAATTCTTGTTTCCATGGCCAATTATCCGCCTTAGACTAAGCTCAGTATGCTGAGGGCAAGTCTCAATTATCATGTCATTACATAAACTAGGCTAGTCAGCTTGCAAGTGACGATTAAAGTAAGATTTCTGAGCTATTCCTCAGTATCTAATTGGAGTTATTAGAGTTATGTTGGTTAAATTGGTAGAGGATCTGGGTTACGATATTCCAAAGACGTCCCTAAGATTGGGAATAAACTTGTTTGGTGCAAAATTGTGCATCAGACTACCAAGAGAGGTTGCCATGCATAGAAATTACGGATCATATAAGCCAGAGCAGCTAATATTTATTTAATATAGCTTGTGCTATTATAATTGCAACATTGCTTTCCGTTACTTCTTTACCATTCCCATCTTTTGAGATGTTATTGAGGATAGTATTTCTTTGTTTATCAATTTTTAATGGCAAAAGCTTTTTGTAGAAACCCTGATGTTACATGACTAAGATCTTTGGTGTTATATGTAAATTTTGTTTATTTTGGATAAGAATTTTATGTTGGCTTGCCATTTTCACCATTATTGCTGGTCCATTTCCAACCATTGTGATGTCTTAACATTTCAAATAAGATTATATTTGGGCTCATGACTATAATAAAGCTGTGTTTTACTCTTAATTTGGTGTACTCCATAGGTTTCTACTTCTATGCTTTATGTAGGTATATCCCTGAAGACTCAGGAACTCTACGCTCTCGTCTTTGCTACTCGCTACTTGGATATATTTACAAATTACATTTCATTCTATAATACTATAATGAAGTTAATATTCCTGGGGAGCTCTTTCTCAATTGTTTGGTACATAAAGCGCCATAAGATTGTTCATAGATCTTATGATAAGGACCAAGACACATTTCGCCATTGGTTTATCGTGCTGCCTTGCCTGGTTCTGGCCTTACTTATAAATGAGAGGTTTACCTTTAAAGAGGTATTACTTTACATTTAATTGTTGGATATTTCTGCGATTCTCCTTGCAGTTGCTCGCATATTCTTCTGATTTGAAGTATTTATGTCAATTTACTTAGAAGCAGTGTTTGGTAATTATATGTAAATTACCACCCATTATGAAGTCAACGAGTTAATCTTTTCCTTCTTTTTTTGCCTTTTTCCACCACTCTTTCTCATCTAATAGAGTTGTTGGGCAGGTAATGTGGACATTTTCTCTATATTTAGAAGCCGTTGCCATACTTCCTCAGCTTGTATTGTTGCAGAG
Organism: Citrus x clementina; assembly: GCF_000493195.1. Taxonomy (NCBI): domain Eukaryota; kingdom Viridiplantae; phylum Streptophyta; class Magnoliopsida; order Sapindales; family Rutaceae; genus Citrus; species Citrus x clementina. Next base: position 15,424,397 of record NW_006261964.1, read on the forward strand.
AACAAGAAATATCGATAACTTGACAGGACAATATGTTTTTCTCCTCGGGTATATTGCTGTTCTAAATTTTGTGATTGACGAGATAGTGTTTTTTTTTTTTTAATAATTTTGTGATCAATGAGGTACTTTTTTTTTTTGGGGCCTTTAATATGATATCGCTTGGTATCTTCTGATTTATGATTTTCATTCCCATCTTGGTGCTATTGTTATACTGTTGGATTGAAGTTTTATAATCGTGATGTTGCTAGGCCTTTAGAATTCTCATCTGATATCCAATTATTTTAATTTATTATACTTCTTTCAAGTAGTATTGATAGTGTTATTCTGCAGGAATGTAGTCAATTTTAGATTTTCCTATGTCCTTCTTTGGTACTCCTCACTATCTGACTATGATGATATGCAATCAGAACTATGTTCTCCTATTCTCTAATTTCTTGTTTTAGTCTTAGCGTTTAGTTGGCTTCTTCAAATGCTTTCAAAATCATTTCCTTTTCTGAATGAATGTACTACTGTCAGAACAAGATAGGTATTGAGGGTAATAAAGTTTTCTGGAAAATGGAATCTTTTATTGGAGATTAAACTCACAAACACTTAATTCAGTAAAAGAACAGATGGCATGACAGATTAATGTACTATCTTAGGCCCCATTTCGTTAATCAAGGATGCTAAGAGCTCGCATCTTACTTACAGTTAAAGTGAGGCAACAAAAAAATTGTTTTGAAAGTGTGTTTAAAGCACATTTCTTTGTTTAAATTCCTGTGTTAAAACTCATTTCACATGAATTGCAATTGATCATATTCCATATTACTGATGATTTGGGGAAAGAAAAGGTAAAGAATTATGTTGTTCAGAATTTATATCAACTATGTCAGAAACAGTATTGACTCTATTCTATGATTTGCATGTATCACTTAAGATATGGCTTTTCATTTTGCAATGGAAAATTTTCTTGACCGTAACATTTTTTTTCTTAAATAACTAATATCCAGTTTTTTTGATCAGTAGTATTATATCCCGCTATTTGCTTGTGTCCTTCCAGTGGTACAAAACTAGTAAAAGTGTGCCTGTTTGATGTTCACCCTTATTTTTGCAATGTGTTGAATTTGCATGTCTGCTACACACAGGCATTCTTTATTACAGCCAATTATCTCATTAATCACTTAGGTTCGGTCTTCTATAACAGGTTTATCCGTATACCTTGTCTTATTTGGTATATGTGATAAATAGGAAGAAATTGTAGTCATATTTGGTCATTTCCGTTTTAGTACCATAGTTATTTGTCCTGCAAAAGTATATAAAGTTGTGAGAGCATGATGCGACTGATTATGTCCGAACTATTGATATTCGACCATCCAATAGTTACTGCAGTATGCTAAATAGTGTTGTCATTTCTCTTATCTACTCTGCAAGCAGTTTTCTTTTCTTTAGGTTGAATATGGTATCTTATCTTTGTTGCTTCTCCTAGTGCAGCGCATACCGAGCATTGTACATATTAAACTGGATTTATCGCTATTTCACTGAGGATCACTACATCCATTGGATAAGTATGATTCTCTCCCATTCTCCCTTACTCCTTTTTTCTTTGTTTGTGAGCTTTTGCAACCGTATACACACTTGCTATTTTGATGTTATCTTATTGTCACACTTTTTCAAAAGTCTTTCTCTCTTTCCTTTCTTTTTATTTATTTATTTATTTTAATTTCTCGCTTCATTGGGTTTGGAAGAGGTATTGATTTCAGACAATAAGTTGGTTATACTCATGTAAGCACCTTAT
>NW_006261964.1:15426270-15438632 GCF_000493195.1 Citrus x clementina
TTTTGGGTGCTCACGTGCTCCGGTGAACATGGTAAATGTTGGTTCTTATTTACTTTCCTCATGTCAAACTCAAATGGGTTTTAAACTCCAAATACCATACATGTTATGTTGTGGATTCATCATGCAAATTGTTCAACTACAATGTAGCTATCCGTTACTCGCTAGTCTTTTTATGTGGTTTAGAGCCAGCATTTCAAACATACATGTTATATTGTGGATTCTTTCAGTCCATGCCAAAGTTTTGGAATTGATTATTTGTTCATACTTTTGGTGCATGAACCAGGACAATGCTCGAATCTTTTTCTTCTTACTTTTCATTTTATGTCATTATATGCAAGGATTTTAGATGTTAAGGCCAAAATATGGTAACCAGTAAAGATAAAAACAAACATCAAACAATAATCCACAGTAGTGTTATTTGAGTAAATAATTGCATTTTTATCTTCAAACTTCTATCTAGTTGATACAGCAGGAGTCACAAAAGAGGACGGCATGATAAATTAGCAAGGGAGGGAAAACAGAGTGATTATGCTCAGCACAAATATACAAATAGACTTTGAATTATATATTCTTCTTTAAATTTGGACAAAGGAAATAGCATAAAATTACACTTAGCATTGTTGATTGATGCGAAGCTATCTGTAAACTTATTGAACTTTTGGGTAGCATATAATAGAAATCAAACGTGCAATGGTTGTTAATAAACACAGTTTCAATATGCCGCTGGAGACCTTTACAGAAGAATGATCTTTTAGCTGATGACTTTCATTCTGCAACATGAATCCTTCGTGGAGGATTCTGACGTGCAATGAGAACCCCCCGTTGATGCTTCGTCACAGATGAACAATCTTTGGCTAATGACGCCGGTGTCCAACACGAATCCTTTGCCGGGATTCTGATATTCGATGAGAACCCTCCTCAGATGCTTCATTCTGAGTCCGGAATCTGAAGATGCCTTCATTCCAGGTTCAGAATCCTTTGCAAACGTCTTCCATATGCGGCCACGACCTATCCGATGACAATGACCTACAGAGGCCACAGGCCATGGTACTTGACCATAATTATGATAATACACGCATAGGTTAGCAAGATCTTTAAAATTTTATTTGTAAAAACTGAACATAACCCAAATATTTTTCGAAAACATTTCGTCAGTCTTCGTACGTTTTGGGTAACAGAGAGTTGAGTTTCTGAGTTGAGAACAATTTATTGTTTATTTCCACCGACATCCAACTTCATCTCTTCCTCTTTCTGCAATTTCTCTTCATTAGCCACTAAATCTTCTCTTTTCGAGCTCTTTAACTCACGTTGCATCTCCTGTAACTTGTCATGATTTTTAGCACAAACATGTGCCCAAATCTTATTACAATCCGATCGGCGCTCCACCAACTCTTCTACCTTCTGCTTGAGGCTTTTCAATATAACAGGCAATGCAGTTTCTGGATTTTTATGCAAATTGTCTATCACATCAAGGCCATGCTCTGCGTACAAGCGCTCAATGCACCTCAAATAACTAATTCCCAAATGCCCTTCAATTTCGATCTTAGAACTCTTCTCATTGTCTAGATTCTGATCATCAATCTTGATCATCAGCTTCTCTACATTCTCAGCAGCTGAATGCATCCACCCCAACAACAGGTCAAGCTCAAATCTATCATCTTCGCATTTAAACAACACCTCCTCTTGCTTTGTTCTTCGTCTTTGTTTGAAAGAACTCCTCTCAGTTCCTGTACTCGCACACACTAAATTATCATTCAAAACTTGGTCACCGATCTCTGAGCTATTGCTAGCCATCGGCATCCAATAGTACTCTGGCAAACGCCAATAGCTAGGAGAAACTTGTTTGCATTTAGAGAGATCAAGATCTTGAATTGATTTTATAACATGCTTCTGCTCTCCACACTGTGCTACATATCTCTCAAACTCCTCATACAAATCGCCATGCTCATCCCCAAAAAGCTTAGCAACCTCCATTTTCAGTTCCTGCAACAAGAACCGCTCTCCTCGAATTCCCGCCAACAGTTCCCAGAACTTTTTATAGACTTGTTCTTCGTTTTGAAAACGTGCCTTCACCTTTTTCACTAAATCAATCGCGGGTACAAGTGTATTTACTGGTTCGTGATTGTCGTCGTCATCATGATCACTACCACCACCAGCACCATCTTCCTCATCATCTGCTTCATTGCGCACAAACACATTATACTTGTGAATCAAGTCATCGTGCCCTTTAAACAACTCTTTTACTTCCAGTCCAAGACTATCACGGTCGATTTTGCTTTTGGTGAAATCACTCAAGAGCTGACAAAATCTGAAAAAAATACCATCATGTTGCTTTCGAAATCTCTTCCTCACTTCCTTGAGAAAAGCCACAGCGGCACCTCTTAAATCAGCTAGAGCGAAAGCTCGAAACTGTGAGTAAACACCATTAAGATCATCATCATCATCGCGATGATCATCTCTGCTTGTGCTGCTCATCATCTTATTGCCTCTGCAAATTTGTGTACATTGCATGGTGAAAAAACTGAACATGTTAGAAGTTTAAAGTTTTGAAGTAAAGGATATTGCTTATTAACATTAACAATGGATTGCTCCATCAAGTTTTCTTGCTCCTAGTAGGACAATGCATGTTAAAAAGTAAAAGAATTAATTAAATTAAGAAGGTACCTTAGTAGTTAATAGAGAAGCTTAACGAATCCTTTTAGTGGAAGGAATTAGGGTTTGTGAAAAAGTTTCTACTTATATACATAGCTGATTAATGCTTGTTACATTAATTTGTTAATGGGTTAATTAAGAAGTTAAGTCGGAGTGAAATATTTAAATAATGTTCCCCATTAAACTCTTCCCTTCTGATAAATCACTTACTGATTTTTCAATATTTTTATTTCTTTAAAATAGAACTTTATTATTGATTGGGATTTGAGATGCAATAACTAGAGGGAATTGCAGCATATATGCCACCAAAATACCATAAATGTGCCTCAGACTTTTAGGCTCTCTAATTTTACAAACATATACCCAAAAATATTGAGAAAATATTATCATCTCCATTCTGAAACATCTGCATATATAATTACATTTCTTAAATAAAAATCATCATATACAACAACACAATATTGCCGGTTTAATTTAATCAAGTATGGGGAAACCTTTGATCTTAAAGTACCTAGGCAAATTATAAGCTGCTTTCTAAAGAATAACCCCGGGCTTATATGGTACTAATAAATAATGCATGCAGAATTACAAAACATTGATTGGACAATAACCCCACACACTAATTCAGATTTGAATTCAACAATAACTAATGCCTACATAAATTGAACATGTGGACACATTTGGAAAAGCAATTATCTTCATATCCTCTGTTGTCACATACACGTAAACAACTTACAATTAACAAATAGGAAATACCCAAAAGCCTGATTCTTCTTTTGTTGTTGCTTTTTTTTTTTTTTTTTTTCTGTTTAACAATTTTCTTATACTTTCCCGGAAGCCAAACAGTACACCAATCCTTTGAAACAAAAATAAAGATAGAAAGAACTACAAATTTTCGAGAATCTTTCGAATTCACAATATACAAATAGGTACATCAATTGAACATGTGACCACATTTTTAAAAACAATTATTCATCACGTTTCTTAACACACACGTTAACAACTAACAAATTAGGAAAATACCCATATGCTCTGATGTTTCTTTTGTTGTTTTTCACTTCCTTTAACTTTCACAGAAGCCAAACAGTGGCCCAATCCACGAATCAAAAATAAAGATTGAAAAAAGAAACCTAAAGCTTACCAGATCTTAATTTCCTGAATCTTTTTCTTTTTCTTGAGTTGTCTAGCGATTGGAACAGAGTAATGTGCTTTGATTGTGAACGTTAGAAAAGCCCTAACAGTGAGCATAAACCGCAAACCAAAAGAACATTAAATGGGTAATTGGGCATGATCATTGTCAAGCAACAATTAAAAAGGAAAAAGAAAAAAAGAAAGAAACGAAGAAATTTTTGTGAGTGTTTCTTAGTCCTTACTTAGTCTTTAAAAGCAGAGCAGAATAAGAGCACTATGTCACAGGATGAGTGTTTTGCGCAGCTAACCCGTGTGGCACTTAGACAACTTTGCCGAATGTTGCTAAGTAAGCCTAGAGATTCTCGAACAAGAGAAGAGAACAATTGAGCCAAAGAAACTTGTATTACACAAAGAGAGATTACAATGCTTGTTGGATACAAATGCCTAATGCCATTCCATATTTATAGGGGAGGCTTTGCCTAACTTTGCCTAACTTTACCTAACTTTGCCAAACTTGGTCAAACTCTAGAGTATTTTACAATTTCCTAGCTATTTGCATGTGCTGGAATTGTATAAAGTATTCTAGAATATTTACATGTTCACATGTGCTAGAGTTGCCTAGAACCTTCCGAAATTGGGCCAAGCTAGCACTCTTGGCCTTGTGTTGGCTCTCTAGCTCGAAATTGTGGGCAATTGGGCTAGCGGATTGGGCGGTCCGCAACATCCTCCCCCACCTAAGTTCGCGGCGTCCTCGTCGCACTCTCGTGCTTGAAGTGCTGGATGTGCTCAGCGAATTGCCACAAATCATCTTCCCGTTCCCAAGTGGCTTCGCTCTCGGGGAGGTTTTTCCACTTCACCAAGTACTCGCTATGTGCTGGCACCCCCCTCCTCGAAACCGTTCGGTCCGTAATGATGTAGTCCACATCTTTGTTGAACGCGGTGACAACGGCAGTTGGCGCGCGCCTCGATTCTCCACGACTTGGTTCTCCCATGTCTTCATGATATGGCTTGAGAAGGCTCACATGGAAGACCGGATGGATCTTGAGTCTTTGTGGAAGTTCGAGTTGATACGAGACGTTGCCTACACGTCGAACAACTAGGAAGGGTCCCTCGTAGCTGTTGTGCAAATTTTAATGTACTCGCAAGCGCACGAATCTATTGTAGTATAGATTTATGGTGACGAGTGTCGATCCCACGAGGAGGTGGATTTTAATTGTGTATAGAATTAATTTTGTAAATGGGTTGTTGGATTTATGGTGGAAATGATTTGGTATATGCTAAAACTTAAATTAAAATGGCGAGAATAAATTCTAAAATTGGAATTGCAATGGCGAGAATAAATTGAAGATAATTCTATTGAAATGACGTACTTGGGTATCTGGATCCGTATCAACATGCATCATGGGCTAAATAATCCGTATTAATGCCAATTAAATCATGAGGGGGGAATCCACACCTCATGAACCACGCTCTAATCAATATGGTGCTAAGGGCTTATCGTGCCAAATAATAATAACCTTATACTAGAGAGCCGGTGTAACACTAGAGAGCCGGTGTAACCAAGGCGGTACTAGACAAGATTAGTATTATTTGTCGACGAGAAGTCAAAACATCCACAAAAACTAGAGGGGAAGAGAAAGTAAATTTACCAAATTAAGCCCATGACACATGTTGAGACTTCACCTTCAACCCAAGCTTGAAAGAAAATTAGCCACTCATAATTGAACTAGGGGCAAAATGGGAATTTATTAAAATACATAGAAAATACAAGATGGAGAAGGAATTACAGAAAATGGATCCCAAAAATGGATTCAGAGATATCAAATTAGGGGGGGGGAGGCCCCCTTTTTATAGATACATGGAGTAAATCATGGCCATCGGATTAAAAACAGTTTGGACGCTCAGGATTGCGCCACGTCATCAGTCAACAGTCCACGGTTTGACCACGCGGATGAACAGTAACACGGTTTGACCCGGATGAACAGTAACGCGGTTTGGTTGAAAATAATCCTGTGTGATGCATGCACCGTACACGAGATTTTTCGTCCACTGATATGCTGCCACGTCACCATCAACAGTACATAAGAATTTTAGCCCAACAGGATCGTGACACCTCATCAGTCAATGCCACATCATCGGTCAATGCCACGTCATCGATCCATCTATGTGAACAGTGTCGTGAACAGTAACGTAGACAGTACCGTATACGTGAATAGTACCGTACATGTGAATAGTGCCATTTTTCCTTTTATGCTCCTCCTAAGGTTTTCGACCGTCCTGAGTTCAAAAGTGATGTCCGTTTTGCCGTCTGATCTCTCCTTTATTGTGAAATGGCTATACTGCCCCTAAAATACATAAAATACTTAATTAAAATAACACACACGTAATTACATCACAAGAAGGTTAAATACATAAAAGTAAGGGTTGTTAGTAAGACTTGAAATGTAAAATGACGGTTTTCTCCTTTATAAATATGCATTTTCTAACACTCAACACACCCCCCAACCAGCTTATTGCTAGTCCCTAGCAAATAAAGCGAAAACAAAATTCAAATTCAAAATGATTTTTTTTTTTTTTTTTGAAACACTCATATTTATTCAATCAGATTAATGATAGCAATCAAATAAAAGTATAAGCATTATCTCCAGTCTAAAGAAATATCACACCCATATTAACCATCCACATGAATCAGCCCAGTAGACTTTGTTATATCTACTTTCAAGAATGATATGTCAAACCCCAAAATCTCACTGGAAGTGGTGACACTCTCACAAAGAAATTAAAACCCAATAAACATAGTCACTCCAATGAATGGTAATTGAGAGAGAAAATAATAAAGAAATGATATCACATGCTCTCACCAAGATGAAATAAATATGCCCTCAGCTTAGAAATAATACGATCTCAAGTCAAATAAAATGTTAGTCAACCCACTTTATTTATCTTTTTTTTTTTTTATGCATCACTACATCTTTTTAGCCCATATAACTAGCTTCTACTTCAAACTATAGTTCCCTAAAATCAAGAAGGACTTTTATTAGGACGTAACGTAGGCTAGGGATATGGCTAACAAAGAAAGGAAATAAGGAAAACAAAGTGTATGTTTGAGAAAAATGCAGATTTTTTTTTTTTTTTGGAAGTTGCAAGGTGGATTTCACCTATTATTGTTATTTTTATTCTTTTGAAACAACAACTTTTGTTTTGTTTTGTTTTTTTTTTTTTTTTTGCTTTTATTTGGCATAACTTCACTGAACAACATAATTATTTACATTTTCTCAAACATAAATAGGGATGGAACTTAAAAGACATTGGGTAATACTCCAAATCGGAGTGGGTCAAGATGATAAGTTGACAAAGAAAAGGTTTTTTTTTTTTTTTTTTTTTTTTTTTTTTAAAGGCTCAAAAGGGGTAACTATGGATATTTAATAACAGGGATGACTAGAAAGGCTCAAACGGATCAAAGATGGCCTTTCCATCGTCTTTTAGGGCTCTAAATAATTATCCATATCTACTAGTTAGATGGGCCTCCCAATGTAGTAACACACATTTTTTTCTTTTTTCTTTTTTTTTTTAATTTTACCATTTTTTTTAAAGGGTTAACTCAAAAGAAATCTAGAGATCGTGTATAAAATAATAAACTGCTAAGCTGTATAGAGAATGGGCAAAAGGGTTACTCTCCAAGAAAATGATAGGCTCAACAACTCACTTGATACTTATTTATGACATGTTCATTCCTTCAAGCAACTCATATTTGTCTCCGACATCAACATGTAAAGTAGCAAACATAGCGTAACATCACTTAAGACCAAAGATAATACAAATACTAAAATTTGAAATTAATCATGTCATCCAATGTTAAAAAAAATAACACAAAATTTTTTTTTTTTTAACAACATTCTACCCCCCAACCTATTCTAAGCATGAAAGGAAAATATGCATGCAGAAATGTGAAAATGATGTAGAAAAACTAATTAGAAAAGTTACACTTAAAATGATAGGAAAAGAAAATGGTTTTTTTTTTTTTTTAAAGATGCGTTTCTAGAGGCACTACACTCCATATTCAGCCATCTTAAACTCAAAAGTTGGAAAATGTATATTTATAGAGGAGAAAATAAAAAGAAGAAGAAAAATGAACATCAAAACTTAATAAAGAAAAAGAATTTTTATTATTTTTTTTCGAACAATGAAGATGCGTTTCTAGAGTAACTACACTCCATATTCAGCCATCTTCAACACAAAAAGTTAGCAACAGTTAGTTTCTACAACAAAAAATTAGTAAAAACTTAACCAAGATTCCACAATTGTCGACTATTCCCTCCCCCCAACCTGAACGAAACATTGTCCTCAATGTTTGAAAGGAAATAAGTAGAGTTTAGAAGACATCACCTGGGTGGTGCAACACAGAAGAAAATATTTACAGGCGGAGAGTTAAATCTAATTTGTACTTCTTACTGCGGCTACTGTTACCATCATTAGTTGGTCGCTCCAACACAAAGGTCCAGGGGTCTGGCTCCGGTTTATAAGCTTGTAACATATCAAGTAGCTCATTAGCAGTGTGAGCACAAATAAAGAGTTTTTTCACATTAGAAGGAATGAAATAGTTTTTTATTGCATGGTTAAGAAATGCGATAAAGCCATCATAAAAGTTATTGACATTTAACAAACCGATGGGTTTCTGGTGAATGTGTAGATGGGCCCAAGATGCTAGTGTCATAAGTGCCTCTAGTGTTGCAAGATCTCCTGGAAGGAAAATAAAAGCATCAGCATGATTAAGCATTTCAGTTATTCTTTCTTGCATACCTGAGACGACTAACTCTTCTCCAGTTGATGAGTCAGACGAACTGCCCAATGGTTTTAGGACTCTTGGGATGATGCCTAACACTTGACTTCCTCTGATAAAAGCTGCTTCTGAGACAATTTTTGATAACCCTCGGTTACCTCCTCCATACACCAAATGTAATTTTCTCGCTGCTATGCTTCGACCAAGATCTATAGCTGCCTCAATGAACTCTTTATGTTTGCCATAGGTAAATCCAGAAAGCACACAAATGTTCTTGAATTGTCTATTGGGAGTAGCTGCCATTGTGATACTTCTCGAAAACAATTTGTGAGTGCTTGACAAAAAGGAAATCACATTTAAGAATCTTGGTGACAGTGGATCACAGTTATGTATGAGGTAACATGTCAGTGTCAAATAACGCGTAAAGCACGTGGCTCGCTAGTCAAAAAGGAAGCAGTAAAAGGGAAAAAGAAAACAGTAATAAGGAAAAAGCAAACAGTAATAAAATTTTTAAAGACAATAATGCACACAATAAAACAATAGTGAAATAAAATAACAGTAAAGTGAAAGGATATTTACAGGTAGTTGCGACTGTGGCTCACATCTTCCTCTGGTTCTACGTCCAGAAACGGCTTGAACGCCCTCTATGGGTCGAGGATAGGCTTCCTATCCAGTTTTCTTATAAACTGGCAAACAGGGTCGTTTATAGTCAGATTCCCGAGACTATATCGTGCATGCTCTTTCTGGAATAATGGCCATAACTGGAGAATCGCTCCTTGCACATATCCACTGGGATGCGTTTCAAGAGACAAAAGGATATCATCCAATGACTCCTTATTCAAGCCATCCCTAATGAATTGAATCTTATCTTCCCTGTTATCAGACACCATTCCTAAAGAACATGGGTTTCTATTGCAACTCATTCTGGCACACTTATGACAAGCAACAGAAATTCTTCGAGCTCGTCGTTTTCTTGCATAATTTCCTTTACCACAACCAGGCATGAATGCAATAAATTTTGGAGGTAACTCACCTGCCGATCGTACTTTAGCCTCGATTAACCAACGGATGTCAGCAGGTATGTTATTCCTCATGAGTAATCGCATGCGTTCGGACCGAGCTTTATAGATCGTAAGGAGGGCATTCTGAGGAAGTGAAGGGAATCGCTTGTGAAGCTTCGCTAGAATCTCGTTTCTGTCCATACCTTCGCCTCAGAATATCAGTTATTATGGGAAACTGAAGTAACCGACTTGATTGTCACGGAGTACCGTTATCCGCCACTTCACCGGGGTAATAAACTAAAGCACACAAATAGAAAAACAAATTAAAACACACAAAGAAAATTAAAATCGTCCTCTTATTGAATTTACCTCAAGCTCCAACTGGATGTCGTAAACACTTCTCTCAATGTCTCTGAGTTGGCGTTCTAAACCCTCAACATAAGCTACTAACTCTGGTGGTTGTAGAGCCCAAATGCGTTGTGTTTTACAAAATTGAATCTGCTTTTTGAGATGAGTTTTGACACGTTGAAGTGGTTTAAGAATGTTCAGGAGGAACGGTCTAAGTATGGTACTCATGATTAACAATGATAAGAAAAAAAAAACTTAATGGTAAAACAAACACACTTATGCAAAAATAATTTCAATTAGCAAAAGAATAATAAAAAGAAAGAAAGAAAAATCAAATCAACAAAAAGAAAAAATCAATTCAAATCTGGTGGGTCACTCAAATTTATTTTGGTGTCTTCTCCATGTGGTTGGTATTCTAGATATGGCTTTAATCTTTGACCATTAACTTTAAACGTGACACCGTTCTTTGGGTCCTTAATTTCAATTGCCCCATGTGGAAAAACAGTATGAACAATAGGGACCAGACCAACGAGAGCGTAACTTACCTGGGAATAGGTGCAAGCGAGAATTGAATAAAAGCACTTTCTGACCTGGAGTGAACGATTTTCTCATAATTTGCTTATCATGGAAGACTTTCATTCGTTGCTTGTAAATCTTGGCATTTTCGTATGCATCATTGCGAATTTCTTCAAGTTCTGCCAGCTGTAATCTTCTTTCTGAGCTGGCTTGCTGCATGTCAAAGTTGAATTTCTTGATGGCCCAATATGCACGATGCTCGAGTTCCACAGGTAGGTGGCAAGCTTTTCCATACACTAGCCTGTAGGGTGACATCCCAATTGGGGTCTTGAAAGCCGTTCTATATGCCCATAATGCATCATCAAGTCTTAATGACCAATCTTTTCTATCGGGCCTCACCGTTTTTTCTAATATGTGCTTTATTTCTCGATTGGAGATCTCAACTTGGCCACTGGTTTGCGGATGATACGGGGTCGCCACTTTGTGTGTGATTGAATACTTTGTCAAAAGAGCCTTGAATGCTTTGTTACAAAAGTGGGCACCACCATCACTGATTATCGCTCGAGGGAATCCAAAGCGTGAAACAATGTTGCTTTTCAAAAATCCTATCACCACTTTGTGATCATTGGTCCTACATGGAATTGCTTCTACCCATTTCGAGACGTAGTCAACACCAACCAATATGTATTGATGGCCAAAAGAAGGGGGAAAGGGTCCCATGAAGTCGATACCCCATACGTCAAAAATCTCAACCACTAAAATTGGATTTAGTGGCATCATGTTTCTTCGTGTAATGCTTCCCATTCGTTGACACCTATCACATGAAGAACAGAAAGTGTAAGCATCTCGAAATATAGTTGGCCAATAAAAATCACATTGTAAAACTTTTGTAGCTGTTTTCTTAGCACTGAAATGGCCTCCACACGCTTGTTCATGGCAGAATGAAAGAATATTCTGAATTTCATTTTCAGGGACACATCGTCTAACAATTTGGTCTGCACAATACTTGAACAAATACGGGTCATCCCAAAAGAAATTCTTTATCTCTGCAAAGAATTTAGCTTTGTCTTGCTTGGTCCAATGCTCTGGAAGTTTACCTGTAACAAGATAATTAACTATATCAGCATACCAAGGTAATACTTCCACATTCATTAATTGTTCATCTGGAAATGACTCATTCAATGGTAATGATTCTGTAATTGTGTCAAAATGGAGACGAGAGAGGTGGTCCGCCACAACATTCTCTGTGCCTTTCTTATCTTTGAATTCCAAGTCAAATTCCTGCAAAAGTAATACCCAACGAATTAGTCTAGCTTTTGCATCTTTCTTTGTGAGAAGATATTTAAGAGCAGCATGATCTGTGAATATAATTATTTTACAACCAATGAGATAAGATCAAAATTTTTCTAATGCAAACACTACTGCTAGCATTTCTTTTTCAGTAGTTGAATAGTTCAACTGTGCATCATTCAATGTCATACTAGCATAGTAAATAACATGAGGAATTCGATCAACTCTTTGTCCTAAAACTGCTCCTACTGCATAATCAGATGCATCACACATAAGCTCAAATGGTAAGCTCCAGTTTGGGGCCTGAATGATGGGTGATGATGTCAACAATTGCTTTAATTTTTCAAAAGCCATAAGACATGAATCATTAAAGATAAAAGGTACATCCTTAGCAAGTAAATTGCATAAGGGTCTAGAAACTTTGCTAAAATCTTTAATGAAACGTCTATAGAAACCAGCATGCCCAAGGAAAGATCTTACTTCTCTGACTGTTTTAGGTGGAGGGAGATTAGAAATGAGATCCACCTTGGCTTTGTCAACCTCAATACCTTTGCTCGAAATGATGTGACCGAGAACAATACCTTGTTTTACCATAAAATGGCACTTCTCCCAATTTAAGACTAAGCTCTTCTCGGTACATCTCT
>NW_006261964.1:15438732-15463102 GCF_000493195.1 Citrus x clementina
GGTAATTATTTAAATCATCATGAAACTAATTCAGAGAATAAACAAATACCCAAAAAGTAATAAAACAATTAAAGCATAAGAAAGATCTCACAGTAGTGATAAATCAAAGCTTCATTATCCTTCAACCAGAAAAATAGGTTTAGTTCTTCATAGAGAGAAGAGAAAAATTAGATCTAGGGTTTCTTTCTTTTTCTCCAATCCAAAATCCCTCCTTTCTTTCACAATAGATTCCTCCTTAAATACTCTCTCTCTTTTCTCTTTTAGAGTTCTATTTAAAATAAAATACTAATATCTTAAATATTAAATTCGTAATTACAAAATAGCCAAAAATACAAAACACGTTAAACTAAAAATTGCAGGTCCGCAGTTGACAGCACGCGCCCACGCCTTATCAATAAAGTTCTTCTGACTCTCTAAATTTCTCCAAGAGAACAATAATCCTTAAACATCATCTTATAGCTCAATTTTATCACCAATCAATAGAATTGCACCTACAAAAGTAAAACATAAGTAAATCACTATTATTAAGTGCAAAACATCGATATTAAGGGAAGTAAACAATGCAAAACTAGTGCATAAATTGCACTCTAACAAATTCCCCCACACCAAGATGATGCTTGTCCTCAAGCATCTAAGTCAAGATTAATTCCAAATCTCCACTCAATTCTCATCTCAACTCATCCAAAAACAATTTTAAGCAAGCAAACCTCAAGAAATTAAGTCGATCAACATTCAAGAGACAAGGATTTTAGAGCATAGAATTTCATAAGATAGAATAAGAACATTCAACCACCAAGAAGATCCATTCAAAATTCAAGTGCAACAAGATTTAATAGCCCTCTCAATAACTTCACTCTATGCACTCAAAGTGTTTAGGGTGTCATTTATTCATTCAAATCAAATCAAAGAATGCTATTACCATAAGCTTGCTCATATATCACATCTCAATCCACAAAACATGAATAAAATGCAAAAATCTAAGGGTCTTAAAATGGTTGTAATGGGGTTAAATAGGTTAAATGAAAAAGAAAGGTCCATGAAAGAGAAAAAAAAGATCAAAATGAGAAGAATGAACTCATTGAATAAACTTATGATATCAAAATGCTTATTTCTACTCAAGTCACCAAGAATGTAAACTTCTTCTTTTTTTTCGATTTTTCTTTTCTTTTTTTTCTTTTTTCTTTTTTTTTGTTTTTTTGTTTTTTTTTTGGAATCAAAACAAAGAAACGAACCTTGCACAATTTAATTCAAGCATAATGCTTGTTAATCTAATTGAGAAACGTTAATACAAGGTAGAAAAAGCAACACTTTGTTCTTTATTTTTCTTTTACAAACCATGAACTAAATTTATTTGTGGTTGAGTGATAAACAATCTTGATGGTTTATTGATTGGATATATGTGTTGCTGCATGTTTGCTGTAGCAGTTTGTTTTGATAGTATTTATTCTATTCATTATTTCAGTTGATCACCCATTTAATGATACAAGTTAGGAGAGAGCAGCAAAATGACCTATCTTAGTGGAACATATTAGAACAATACTTGATCTTAAATTGAGTTTCCCAGATTGAGTTTTGCTTGAGTCCCAAAAGGGCCATGCTTGATTTAAGATTAGTGATGAACTAGACATAGGGATTCACCTTGTAGGGTAAATAGAACCTAAACGTGTAATACTATATCTTATATTGGCATAACAATTGATCACTGTTAGGTTGCATATAGATATAAGATATCCAACATGTGACGGCTGAGGATACATAAGGATTCTGCCCAGTGCTGTAGCAAATACTGCAGCAACCGAGCCAACCATTAGAAAATAGTCAAGACCATTAAGAGAGTTTATTCACTCAACTACTATATATTCTCATTAGTTTTATCCTTGAGTTTGACGTGATAATTTACTTTGTTGCATTTTATTTATTGCGCTTTTATTTTAATTAGTATAATGTTTTCACCAATTGTTTTATTTTATTTTAGCACAAAAATCTGTACTGTTAAGATTGCTGTAGCAAATCTGATAACATCAATCCCTGTGAAGACGATCTTGAATACTCATCACTTTATTACTTATTGTGTACACTTGCACATTGACACCAATAGCATTAGTATTTATACACCAACATCTTTCTTAGAGATTGGTGAAAAGGTCTCTTTGTAGTCAACATCGTCCTTTTGAGTAAAACCTTTGGCAACAAGTCTGGCCTTGTATTGTTCCACGTTGCCATTGGAATCGCGCTTGATCTTATAGACTCGTTTATACCCAATTCGTTTACAACCTTCAAGTAATTCAACAAGGTCCCAAATATCATTGTTTTTTATTGATTTTAACTCTTCTTTCGTGGCGTCTAACTATTTATCAAAATTAATACTTTCCGTGGCTTGTGAAAACGAATCTGGATCTTCATCAATTCCCAAGTCAAATTATGACTCTTTTAAGTAAACTATATAATCATCAGAAATAACAGATCTTCTTTGTCTTTGAGATCTTCGTAATGCTATTTCTTGTAGTTCAGCTGCCATAAGTTTATTATTAACTACGTCGTTATGGGGTACTGGATTATTTATTTGTTCTTGAAAGTCGTTAATTATTTCAACAACTACGGGAACAACAACTTTAAAAGAAGTTACACACAAGGGAACTTGCATTTTTTTTGGATTTCCACCTTTCGTGGTTTCGTACTCCCACTAATTTCACCATTTTCAATGAACCTAGCATTTCCAGATTAAAAAATTCTCATACTACAGTTAGGACAATAAAATCTATACTCTTTAGACTTATCTGGATAACCAATGAAATATCCACTGGTTGTTATTGAATCCAATTTCCTTTCATGTGGATTATAAATCTTTACTTCCATCTGACAGCCCCAAACATGCATGTGTCTTAAACTGGATTTCCTTCCCGTCCACAGTTCAAAAGGAGTCTTTGAAATTGCCTTGTTAGGAACCCAGTTTAACAAATAAAAGGTGGTCTTTAACGCTTCCATCCAATAAGGATAAAGACGAGTAACTTAACCTACTCCTAACCATATCCATTAAGGTAAGATTAAGCCTTTCTGCTATACCATTATGCTCTGGTGCACTGAAAACTCTATGAAATGAGAGTTATCATGTCACTTTTAGACTTAAATCAAGATCACTTAGAGTAATTGACATATTTTTATCGTATTTTAATTATGCTTTGCATGAACATCCATTTGAGTTTAATTTTAATAAAGTTTGTTTGATTTCGAATAATTGTGTTTAAATCATATGCATAATTGTAGGTAATTGGAAGCTCAAATTTCGAGGAAAGGATATTGTTGCAATAAGCTAGCAAAAAGAATAAAAGACCATGGCTGTAGAAGAATTAAAGCAAGTCTGGAACAGTATAGATGCTGTAGCTATTGCTGTAGCAACCGTTGCTATAGCAATCTTGGAGCATTGACAAAAAAGATTTCGCGTGAGATACTTAGCAGATTGCGATCTGAAGTTTCCTAATTTGGAAGATGCTCGTCCTAGACTTCCGTTTACTCTAATTTTTAACTATCAAAGAAACAAACAAGCAAAGGAGAAAAGAGGGCCGTCAAACAAGAATAAAAACCGAAAAAAAACAAAGGCAAAACAGAATTCAAGAGCAAGAATTAAGGCTGAACCAAAGGAAAATTTGCAGTAGTCAATTAGAATTCAGTCCTTCTTATTCTTCTCTTGTTGTCTTGATTACTCTTAATCATAGGGATGTATTTGATGGCTAAACTCTTTTGTTTATTTTACTTTTGTAAATCATAAACTAATTTAATTGTGGTTGAGTGATAGACAATATTGATGGTCTCTTGACTGAATTTATATGTTGCTGTACGTTTGCTAAAGCATTTTGTTTTGGTAAAGTTTATTTTATTCATTATTTTGGCTGACCACCCATTTAATTATACAAGTTAAGCAAGAGCCACAAAGGACCTATCTTAGTGGAACATATAAGAGCAATACTTGATTTTAGATTGGGTTTCCTGAGTTAAGTTTCACTTGATTCTAAAAATCTAGAATTAGTGATGAACTAGATATATGGATTCACCTTGTAGGGAATTTATAACATGAGCGTGTAATGTTATATCATATGTTGGATTAATAGTTGGTCACTGTTAGGTTGTATATAGATATAAGACATCCAACATGCAACAACTGAGGATATGTAAGGATTCTGCCCAGTGCTGCAGTAGATGCTGTAGCAACCAAGCCTAAGATTTGAAGAAATAGTTAAGACCATTAAGAGAGTTTAATCACTCAACTACTTCATTTTCATTGGTTTTACTCTTGTATTTGACTTGAGTTTTATTAAATTGCATTTTTAATTATTGCATTTTATATTTTATATTTTAGTTAGTTATTTAATTTTATCAATTTTCTTGTTTTAATTTAGAACAATCATTGCATTGTTATAGATTACTGAAGCAAATTTGGTAACATCAATCCTTGTGGAGACGATCTTGAATGTTCATAATTATACTACTTGTTGTGTATACTTGCACATTGAAACCAATAGCATTTGAATCTATTGCAACATGTACCTGGCATTGTCCATTTTTGGACTCCATTTTCTGTAATTCCTTCTCTATATTATATTTTCTACGTATTTTAATAAATTTCCATTTTGCCCTAGTTCAATTATGAGTAGCTAATTTTCTTTCAAGCTTGAGTTGAAGGTGAAGTCTCAACATGTGTCATGGGCTTTATTTGGTAAATTTACTTTCTCTTCCCCTCTAATTATTGTGGATGTTTTGACTTTTTATCGACAAATAATAATAATCTTGTCTAGATACCGCCTTGGTTTTACCGGCTCCCTAGTACAATGTTATTATTATTTGGCACGATAAGCCTTTAGCACCATATTGATTAGAGCGTGATTCATGAGGTGTGGAAACCCCCCTCATGATTTAATTGGCATTAATAAAGAATATTTAGCCCATGGTGCATGTTGATACGGATCCAGATACCCAAGTACGTCATTTCAATAGATTTCTCTTCAATTTATTCTCGCCATTGCAATTTCAATTTTAGGATAATCTAAGTCACTTTCATCACAAATCCAACCACCCATTTAGAAAAATTAATTCTACACACAATTAAAATCCACTTCCTCGTGGGATCGACACTCGTCACCATTGATCTATTCTACAATATATTCGTGCACTTACGAGTTCAATAAAATTTGCAAGTGGCACAAGTTCCCATGTCTTATTCTTGTGTAGAGCTCTAATTTCTTTCTACAATAATGTCATCCACAAAGTAACATCTGAGTTGTTTAAAGTTTCATGGAAAGTTGATGGCTTTCCATCCTCTATTAGATGACAGTATACAACATTGATCTCTATAACACACTCTGAGTGCCACGCTGGTGATCGTCTCTCATGAGTTGACCGTCAAACTTCCGGGGCCTCGGACTCGACTGGTTCTTATTTTTCATGTTCTGGTGCTGCTTTAGAAGAATCGAAATCTTCTGGATTATTTTTACATATACCGGCACAATCTCTGACTTTTCTTTTATAGTGCTATCATTCCCAGCTCTCCTTTATAGTTGATCTTCAATAAAGATAACATCTTTGCTGATAATGATCTTGTGGGCAGTGGGGTCCTACAGACAATACCCCTTTACTCCATCAACATACTCTAAGAAGATACACCTCCTATATTTTTAATCAAGTTTTGTTCTCTCTTGGGTATTGTACATCACATACACAGGACGTCCAAATGTATGTAGGTGAGAGTAATTAGCTGGCTTTCCTATCCATATCTCCATCGGTGTCTTTAACTCAATTGTTGTGTATTGCGATCAATTGACTATATAACAGGCAGTTTTGACTGCTTTCGCCCAGAATGAGTTAGGTAGACCAGCAGTCCTCAATATATCTCTTATTCTTTCTGTAAAAGTCATGTTCATCTACTCTGCCACTCCATTTTGTTGAGGAGTGTATGCCACTGTAAACTGTCTCTGGATACATTCTTTCTTACACTATGCAAGAAACTCATCATTTGTATACTCTCCACCATTATCTATCATCAATCACTTGATCTTTTATTTTGGGATTTAAGTTCCAACAGTGCTTTGTATTGTTTGAACACTGGAAACACATCTGACTTTTTCTTGATTGGATACGCCCAACATCTCTTGAAATAATCATCAATAAAAGTCACCAAGTACTTTGTACCTTTCATGGACATGTCTGGTGATTCCTAAACATAAGAATGAACCAAGTATATAATGCATTTACTTCTAGCATCAGATCCGCTGAATTTCAATTTATGTTGCTTACTTGTAACACAATACTCACAAAACAGTAAGTTCACCGATTTAAACCCCGGAAGCAATTTTTGCTCAGAGAGAATTTTGAAATCTTGTTCTAACATGTGGTCGAGTTTGAGATGCCACATCATCGTTGATTCTTCTCCATTTGACGTGACACATGCATCAGCTTCTTGTAGTATAATAACTCTATGAAATGAGAGTTATCATGACACTTTTATACTTAAATCACGATTACTTAAAGAGTAAATGACATGTTTTTATTGTATTTTAGTAATGTTTTGCATAAACATTCATTTTAGTTTACTTTTAATAAGTTTTGTTTTGATTTAAAATAAATTGTATACTTAGATCATATGCATAATTGTAGGTGACCGAAAGCTTAAATTTCAAGGAAGGTATGTGGTAGCAATGGGCTTGTAAAGATGAGGAAAGAACTTGGTTAGAGAAAAATTGAAACAAGTCTAGAACAGTGTAGATGTTGAAGCCAATGTTGTAGCACTGTTGCTGTAGCATCCTTGTTGTAGCAATCTTGGAGCAACGATAGAGAAGATTTAGCGCGAGATACTTTGAAGATTGTGATCTAGAGTTTCTTAAACTGGAAGATGCGTGCCCTAGACCTCCCGTTGCCCTAATTCTAAGATATAAAAGGAGAACAAACGCAAAAGAAAAAAGGGAGCCATCATTAGAGAAAAAAAATAGAAAAACAAAACAAGAGAAAACAAAGATCAAGAGAAAGAATTGGGAGCTGTAACTAAGGAATCCGAGAAGAATATCAAGCATATCTCGCTCTTATTTCTTGTTCTCTTGTTTCTATCTCGTTATAATGAATTGTTTGATGGCTGAAACTATTTTGCTTTATGTTTTATTGCAAATTATGAACTAAAATTACTTGTGGTTGAGTGATAAACAATTTTGATGGTTAATTGACTGACATTTTATGTTGCTGCATGTTTGCTATAGCACGTTGTTTTGATAATACTTATTTCAATTCACTATTTCAGCTGGCCACTCATTTAGTGATATTACCTAAGAAAGAGGCACAAAAGAGCTTGCCTTAGTAGAACATATCAAAGTAATAATTGGTTTTAGATTGAGTTTCCTAAGTTGGATTTAACTTGATTCGAAAAAGGTCATACTTAGTCTAAAATTAGTGATGAACTAGACATAGGGATTCACTTATAGGGTAATTAGAATCTAAAACGTGTAACATTATATCTTATGAAGTTACCTTTAAGTATAAGACATCCAACATGCGACAACTAAGGATACATAGAGATTCTACCCACTGCTGTAGCAGATGTTGTAGTAACCAATCATAAAATTAGAGAAATAGTCGAAACCATTAAGTAAGTATAAATACTCAATTACTTCAGTCCCCTTGGTTACATCCTTGTATTTGCAGCGATATTTTACTTTATTGCATTTCTCTTATTGCAGTTTATTTTGATTATTTCATTAGTTTAATAATTTGTTCAATTCTAATTTAGAATTAAAATTGCACTAATAAAATTATTGTAGCAATTCCCATAACAACAATCCATGTGGAGACGATTTTGAATACTTATCATTATATTACTTGTTGTATATATTTTTGCATTGACACCAATAGCTTTAGAAAGCGTACAACATGGTGTTTTCCCTTTAAGCATGAACAGATTAGTACTGATCTTTTCTGCCTTCATCAATACAAGCACACCTCTAGCAATCTTCATGATCCCATTTTCAACATGAGTTTTGCACCCATAACTATCTATTTGTCCCAAAGACAATAGATTTTTCTTCAAGCCTTTGACACGTCGTACCTCCTCAATTATGCGAATTGTTCCATCAAACATTTTTATTTTGACAGTACTAATACCAACGATCTCCAAGGCATGATCATCACCCATGTATGCAAATCCTCCTAAGATAGGTTCATATGTGTGGAACCATTCTCTTCAAGAGGTCATGTGCCAGGTAGCTCTTGAGTCTATCAGCCAGACATTAGGTAGTCGTTTTCTACCTTCTGAACAATTGTTGCCTCGCTGTAGAGAATTTCACCATCATCCGAGATATTAGCTACACACCCTTGAGTATTTGATGACTCAGGATCTTTACCCTCTCTTCTCTTCTGATTATTCCAACACTCTTTCTTGACGTGCCCTTACTTGACACAATTATAGCATTTGATGACTCAGGATCTTTACCCTCTCTTCTCTTCTAATTATTCCAGCACTCTTTCTTGACGTACCCTTTCTTACCACAATTGTAGTATTTGACATTCTTCTTACTTCTCTATTTTGATCTACCATGATTGTGACTCCCACTGAGACCACGTTCCATTGATCTCCCTCTCGTCACCGATAGTGCTTCTGCTTGCCGCGAACTTGCTTGTCTGTCATCCTTATTTTTCCTCATGCTCTCCTTATTTAATATGGAGGTTGTAATATCGTCAAAGATTAGACTATTCGGTTGGTTGTTTTTCGTTAGATTGATGATGAGTTGATCATAAGAATCTGGTAGACTCTGAAGTAGAAGCTCTGCATGCTCATTTTCCTCTATTTTATGACCCAACGTTGTGAGTTGTGAAATAGAGTCTTTAAGGTGTTAATAGTCTGTCATTGATGTAGATTCTACCATTCAAAGAGTATAGAATTTCCTTTTCAAGAAGATTTTATTGTGTAGTGACTTGGCCTCATATATCCTATATTTTCTTTCTTCTCTTTTTCTCTGCTACACTGGATAATACCCCATCTGTAAATGCCAAGTGTAAATTAGCAATGGCATTGTCGTCCATCTCATTCCACTTGTCATCATCAGTTATCTTTGTGAGCCTTTCTTCAATTGCTGTCAAGTAATTATTTTTCCTTAATATAGCGTTCATCTTCATTTTCCACAACGAGAAATTATTCTCATTGAACTTCTCAATTTCATACTTTACTGCCATTTTGTTGATAAATACCGCACACAAGCTAGTGTACCACTATGAATAGTTGTGAGTATGTGTGAAAATGCACACTAGGCAAGTTCCCAGGAAAGACTAGAGGGGTCACCATGGTCCCACTTAAAACCCAGAGTTCTTAAACTCTTATCGTCTTTGTGACAGAACTTTTCTATACATGTATAAAACCAAATGATTACTCTACTCACACCGTTATTCCCTACTTTGCACAGTAAAATTCTTGGATCGCTCCCACCATTTCTCGTGAACAGTATCGCATACGTGAATATTGTTGTATATGTGAATAGTGTCGTATAAATGAATAATACCCGACACAAAAAAATACAACTAATAGCTCTGATACTACTATTGTAAATTTGATGGGTAAAATAAACACACAACTAAAGTGAAATTAAGAAATAATGAGATACTAGAATCACATAGGGACACCAGAATTTACATGGTTTGGCTTTGAACCTATGTCCACGGGCGAAGATAAAAGGAAAATATTTTATAAGTGAAAAGAAATTATAAGTATTGTAGTATTTTAGCTCACTACCCAAAACTCTAATACACCCAAACTCTCAAATCACTAAACTCTTTAAAAACACTCTCTAAATAAAGAAGAGGAACTAAAAAATTGGATGATGAAAATGAGGGAAACGCCCCTCCTTATATAGCCAAATTTCAGCTATTATTCATGCAATATTTATTTATTTATTATTATTTTATTATATTTTTTTCTTTCCCTAAGCGGCCCGCTACCTTTTCTTTCCTCTTTTTCTTCTTCCTCTTTTTTCTCTTTCGCACACTAACTTTTTGACAATTTGCCACTTCTTTGCTTTTTTAAAGAATAATCAAGAAAAAGAAAATGGATTTCGAGCTCAAATAGTTTAATTTTGTAAATAAGGTTATTTTCGTCTTTGCCAGGGTCTTGTCATATAAATAAGGGTTTTTTTTTTTACTTTGCAGTTGCGCTTTTGATTTTGGCTTTTTTTTTAATTTAATTTGTAATATTTTGATAAATTTGTAATATTTAAGGTCAGTATAAAAAGGCTTTAGAATCCTAACTTTGTCATTCAGACTTTTATCAATAAGATTTCATTCTTTCTGGAACTTATACTCATTTATTTTTTTAAAGTTCACGTTTGCGTTCCGTAATTTGAGGTTAACTGAATCACTCCTTTTAACTATTATTCTTATTCTTGCCTCAATGTCTTGCTAATTGCTTAATCATAGGAACTGTGTCATAAGATCTTTTCTTTTATACTTCACAAGCAATATTATCGAACACATTTGATCAGGTAATTTTTATAAAAATTATTAGTTAGTTAACATTTACAATTTATGGAGATACTACTCTGATTACCATTTCCACACCCAGCATTTGTCATTTGTACCACACAAGACAAAAAGTTTAAATCAAAATTTTATTTAAAATCAAAGATAACAAATTCATTTGTAAATTTATTTAGAGAGAGATGAAAAGTCCACCGCCACCGGGAGAAGAATTTTTCTAACACAGGAAAAGAATGAAAAGTCCACCGCCACCGGGAGAAGAATTTTTCTAACGCAAGAAAAGAATGCGCGCAAAATGAAAAAGAATATTATAATGCACGAAGAGAATGCGCGTTATATTACAATGCACGAAGAGAATCTCTAGAGAAAATTGAGAATAAATGTCAAAAGTATTGTACTGAATTTAATCCTTATTTGCTGATTTTTCACATTAAGATACCCCTGGTTGGTGTGGGAAAGTTATTAACAAATTGGCTCGGATATTTGAATTGTCAATAATTTTGATTCTAGTACAAAAGTCATATTTGTTTATGCATTTTCTTGGTCCTCAATGGCGGGAGTAATTTTCATCGAGTAGGAAATTGACATGTCCTCGTGATTTCATGAGAAATTTAATCCAAACCATATACAAGTACTTTTCCAATTAAGTACACTTCACAGTTCAATTCAATTCAATTTAGTAAACTTGCAGAGTCAATCTTTGAAAATCATTGGACTCAAATTAACCGGCGCCTAGCCTCCCTGGCTGCTTTCAATAGACTCTTTTTTAAAACAAAATTTCAAAAAGATTAGAAGTGTCATTTCTCATTAATAAAGAATGCATCGAAGAATTATTTTATTGAATTTTGCATATACATACATACAATACATTCATAACGTGATGAGAAAATTATCGTTTTCATGTGGATTGTTTAATTTATTAATTATCAAAATTAATTAATCCCAGATTTTTACGAACTAATAGATAAAATAAGTTTTTTTTCTTTTGCATAAATAACTCCAGATTTCAAGCATTTCCCCTCCTTGTAATTATATGACGTTCTCTTTGACTTGCCAAAGCTCTAAAATTTTAAAAGGGGCACATAAAAACAGACTAAAAGTAACCTTCTCTTAGTGATATAAATAACTCCACTTAGCTAGCTTACTACT
Organism: Citrus x clementina; assembly: GCF_000493195.1. NCBI lineage: Eukaryota > Viridiplantae > Streptophyta > Magnoliopsida > Sapindales > Rutaceae > Citrus > Citrus x clementina. The sequence goes on from NW_006261964.1 coordinate 15,450,379, forward strand.
GATCAGTGCCATTAGCCCTTTTCTCTAGACTCGTTCTCTCGTCTCTCTCTAAAAAACAAAATGGGTACTGAAACTCGGATGACTCCAACTCAAATCTCAGATGAAGAAGCAAACCTCTTTGCCATGCAACTAACCAGTGCCTCAGTTTTGCCAATGGTTCTCAAATCAGCCATCGAGCTTGATCTTTTAGAGGTCATTGCTAAAGCTGGCCCAGGTGCTTTCATGTCTCCAAAACAAATAGCTTCTCAGCTGCCCACAAAGAACTCAGATGCCCATATCCTGCTCGATCGCATATTGCGTCTTTTAGCTAGCTACTCAGTTCTTAACTGCTCTTTGCACACTCTCCCTGATGGCGGAGTTGAGAGGCTTTATGGCCTTGCACCCGTCTGTAAATTCCTTACCAAAAATGAAGATGGTGTTTCACTTTCCGACATTTGTCTCCTGTGTCAAGACAAGATTGTTATGGAGAGCTGGTAAGTGTCCGTCCTGTAATTTTAATCTTCTTTAATGTTACGAAAAAAAATACACATGAATTTTTTTCTATAAAAAATAAAAAATCCAAACCACCAACTTTTCGCAAAACTTCATATAAATATCAAGGTATTTTTTCACGTAATAATCCATTTGAAAACCACTTCATCAAGTCTCTGGTTCATATGTCTATCTTAATTTATTTTAAAATATAGGGAGATGGACAAAGCTTAAATGTCTATCTTGATTAAGACTAGATTACATAATTTTGATAAGTGATAATGCATTAGTCATTTCCAGATTAATGTTGTTAGCTTCCCGGGAAATTAATGTGGTTTGGGGCAGGTACCACTTAAAAGACGCAATACTTGAAGGTGGCATCCCATTCAACATGGCCTACGGGATGAATGCATTCGATTACCATGGCAAAGATCTAAGATTGAACAAGATTTTCAACAATGGGATGTTTTCTCATTCTACCATTACCATGAAGAAATTTCTTGAAAATTACAAAGGCTTTGAAGGCCTCCAGTCAGTTGTTGACGTTGGTGGTGGAATTGGAGCCTCACTTGACATGATTATCTCCAAGTATCCATCAATTAAAGGCATTAACTTCGATTTACCACATGTAATTCAGGATGCTCCCGCTTACCCGGGTGTGTATATTGATCATTGTTGTTTGCCTAATATATTTTTTATAGGGAAATTAGCAAAATTTCCCACCTAAGATTTAGACATGTTAAAAAATAACGAACATACAATCACCTCAATTTTTTAGTCACATCAAAATGTATATTCTTATTTTTAATACTTAATTTTTTATTTTAATTTCTATTCACATTATTTATTTAATTTATAATAAATATAAATAAAAGTGTATTTGAAAGTAAAGATAATATTATAAAATCATATTGTTTGAGGGATTATTAACTATTATAAAAATAACAGGAAAGTAAATGGTATATATTAATTATTATATGGAAAAATTGACAATCTCCCGAATCTTTATAACCTTATAAAATTGTCAGTTGTCGCCTGAGGTTTGTGAAGTATATTAGCAATCCACCTAGCAATTAATAACTGTTAAATTTTGGTGACACTTCAAGGATATAGTGGTCATTTTATTTAGTTTACTTAGAAATTTCTGACAACATTACTGTCAAACTGAAAAATTAATTAATTGATACACTTTGCAAAACTTTTGGTGGACTGCGGATAATTTGAAAAGGTTTTGAATAGTTTCGATCATGGATCAAATCTTGAGTGGATAATTAATAATTTCCCAATTCTATATCCTGTATCAATTTTTTTAATCCATGGTTGAATTTGGTGTAGGTATTGAGCATGTTGGGGGAGACATGTTCGTCAGTATTCCAAAAGCGGAGGCCATTTTCATGAAGGTTATTAGTTTTTGCTATTCTCGGCCTCCCAGCAGACTTTTTAATTAATTTATTGATTAAAATCTTAATTCATTTTCTGCTGTTACTTACAGTGGATATGTCATAACTGGAGTGAAGAGGCCTGCGTGAAGATCTTGAAGAATTGCTACGAAGCACTTCCAGAAGATGGGAAAGTGATTGTTGTTGACTGTATTCTCCCAGTACTCCCAGACACAAGCCTTGCTTCCAAACAAGTGATCCAACTTGACTGCTTCATGTTGGCTTATACTATAGGTGGGAGAGAGATGACCGAACAAGATTTCAAAACCTTGGCTAAGGCCGCCGGATTTCAAGGCTTCAAAGTTGTGTGCTCTGCTTTTAACACTTACATTATGGAGTTTCTTAAAAATCCTTGAGTCCTTGGTCTCTTTATTGGATTTACATTTCAAATTAATGTGGTTTTCCTATTTATGTATTTCTCTACCTACGTTCCCGAATAAGGAAAAGTTCATATTTGCTTTTGTTTAATAAATATTGTGGTTTTTATTGTGGATGTGTTTTGTTTAGAAAAACACTTTTTTATTGTTATTGTTATTTAGCATAACAACAATTCAATCTCTCCTCACCCTAGCATAACGACAATTCAATCTCTCCTCACCCATGTGAACAAGTTTCAAACTCTAGACCTTTTATTTTTTTCATAAGAATTCTACCATTTCAATTGGATGACACCCACTAATTTAGAAGAACACCAATTATTGTAACACAAAACAATGAAATTACGACTTTCTCCTTAGAGAAATTTGTATTTATTAACATTACCTACTAGTATTTTCGCAATAATCATTACTCCTTTGGATCATAATTTAAAGATATAACTCTCATTTCCAAGCACACTTTTATAATTAATAAATATTATTAAAAAAATCTTATACGTATTTCTTATTTTTTCGAGTCTACTTTTTATTATTTGCAAAATAAAGTGAAATTAAAAAAGAATAACAAAGTAACCGAAATAAAGGAAGCAAGTCCAGATATTTACGGACCTCTTTGGTAATGTTTTCCACTCAATGTTTTCCGTTTTCTAAGAACAAAAAATAAGGAAATATGTTTGGTAGCCAGTTTTGTATCGGTAAATTGAAATGTGGCTAAAGATACTGTTGAAATTGATTAAAAAAAAAAGGAAGAGTCAAATGGGAACACATTGATTGCATTCAAATTGGTGGCTGGACTTTGACAAGGAAAATGCTAATTTTGAACCGCATGATGAATTTGTCAAAAAGGAAGAAAGTTGTTGCCGACTTGTTAGATTTTTTGGTGTGATAGTTTGGCTATAAATTGGAATGTCATTTGATGAGAAATGAGTAGCAATGAGCTTCGGCATTGCTCAAGAAAATAGACATGAAATGCTGGCCATGGAGAGAAGCAATCCAAATTGAGAGGAGAGAAATGTTCTTAAGCATGTAGTTATATTGAAGGAGCATTTGGCTCCTCAATATGGGTATCACGGGTTTGCTTTGTTAAGGAATATTTTTCAGGATTATGTATTTGGGGCTTGGGTGAGAGAAATTTATTTCTGAGAGTGGTTATAATAATTTTCCACATAGTGAATATTTTTCTCTGGTTGTCTCTCGACAACGGCCGTGGTTTTTCTCCGGATTTAGAGTTTTCCACGTAAATCTTGTGTTGTGTGATTGGTATATTCTCCATTTAATTTTTTTATTAATTTGTTGCTTGATAAATTGCTTGGAGTGATCTTGGGAGGAAGTTCAATTTCCTAACAGATACCAGTACAAAGCTTTGGTTAAAATGATGATCTTGCCAACTAGCACCATTCATTTTTCTTTCATCTATATTCTTTATTGGCATCGATCATCTATCCCCATATCAAATATCTGTGTTGATGGACTGAACTTAGTAAATATGTCACGCAAAGAGGTATTCGGGTCTTTAAGCTGCGGTTTTCTCCCGGAAACAAAGCAACATCTGCATTTGAAGCTATTTTTAACAGTTCAATAGCATCGGGAGCAATATATTTTAAACTTCATGCTAATATCATATTCAAACAAGTCCAACACAATGAGTTGCGCAATGGATTAACCAACAATAATTTGTTCATGAGTGATTGAACGGTGCACCTCGGTTTTCCTAGCCTCTGAATAATGAACTTGTAATCACCATTTATCTTGATCCATTCACCATTGAATCGCAGCAACACGAATGAAGTACGTAGTCCTAAAACAAAGTAATAAACACAATGTTAAAAAGTATAAAATCATCTATTTTCGTAATTACCTAATCTAAATAATTATTAACATGACGCTACTTGACCCCTACTAAACCCCTACTTGACCCTCAAGTATTTACACAACCATTACTCTTACTTGGCCATTACCTAACGTGGGATTGAGTAATCATCTGGTATTTTTTACGAACAATATTTTTTTTTCATAAATTGTAGCAATAAATTTGGACTTTTTCACAGTAATAACTCAATATTTCTATATTATAACCTTAGTATCATTACATTATCTGAAATAAACAAAAAATATAATACACATAAACCATAAATTATAGCAAAAAATTAATAATTTAGTCAGTTGAGGAGAATGGCATGAAACACAAAGTTTAAGTTTGAAAATACTATTACCTTTATTGGAGTTAGATTTATCCACTATATGTTCCTTAGCAATGAAAAGAAGATGATTTTGAGCGTTCTACGGATTTTTAGTGTGTTTAGATGCAGTAATATGAGAACTCGAGAAGAAAATAGGGCTTAAAAAATTGACGCGTGATTCGCCCACTTCTTTGCTCTTTAAAAGAATAATTAAGAAAAAGAAAATGGATTTGGAGCTCAAATAGTTTGATTTTGTAAGTAAGGGTATTTTCATCTTTGCCGGGGTCTTGTCATATAAATAAGGGGCTTTTTTTTTTTTTAACTTTACAGTTGCGCTTTTGATTCCGGCATTTTTTTCCCCTACCAAAGACTTTTTTTTAATAGAACCAAAGACATATAATCAAGAACGAGATAATAAATCAAAAAATTTGGTGATAAATATTCATTAAAAAAAAAGTGTCTTAAACTCTTAACAAGAATTTGGCGATGATTTTTAACAAGAATTTAGTTTTTTTTTTAACCAACAATTATTATTTTACAGTAATAGGGCTGGAATTTAATAGTGCGACTCTTTTGACTATAATATTTCTCTCATTAAATAATAATTTATATTTATGCAAGTAATTAGCCAGCTAAATTATCAGTACGACGAGATAGATCAATGATCATGCCAGCTTTTTACTGACATTACAGTGCTAACGAATTTCTAATTTTCGGTTTAAAATTTACGAAAACTCTAACCAAATTTCACCCCTCTGGTTTTGTAACTGATATAATGTTGTTTCCAGTATATCGAGTTAATTCTAGGGCTCTTAAGCCCAAATGTGCCACAACCAACATCAAATTCAAGTGCCATCAGAGGAATTTTCGGCTTATTATAAATATTGTCAAAGGCAATGGTAGAGAGATTACAAAAAGAGCTGTTCAAAATCTGAGTCATCTCAGAAAGAACTGGTAATCAGGCTACCTACTCTTTGGCAATCATATTAAGAATAATCAATGATCAATTATTCTTCCCAAAACCTTAAAAAAAAATCCAACATCATCTAAAAACCTAGCGCAGAAAAGAAATAGCTAAAATTTGTTATTCTGAAATTTAAGCTCCATTCACACCTCAACAAATTGTTTGTTCTGCTTAAATCTGCAGGTGTGAAATAATAATGACAAAAGACCGTACAAAGGAAGCTATAAAAGGTCCAAACATGACACGCTCAAAATTTTCTAGCAAAAAGGAGGAACGCCGAAAACAACCAACTGAAAACTCAGAATACAAGTTGGGAACAAGTAATACACAGACCATGCTAATCGATATAAACATTTTTTTTTTGGGGAACATTATTAATATTATAGTTAAATCACATACAGTAGCTTTTGTTAATGAGCCTGTGACTATACATTTCAAATGCCAAATATGAAGATATAAACAATCAAAACTCAATACCACTATTTATCTGACAAATCCCAAGTATGTTGAAAGTCATGGCTGGCGCCGGCCATCTAGATGGCCGGTGCCAACCATTCAACATTCAACACGGCCCGCCATTGTTGGTGGTGCCGTGTTGAATGACTCCAATAAAAAAAAAAAAAAAAAAAAAAAAAAGAGAGCCAAAATTTTGGCTATATAAAGAGGGCTTCCCACCCTCATTTTTCATCCAATCTTGAGAGAACAATTTAGGGAGTTGAGAGAGAGTTTAAGAGCTTGCATTTATAAGCTCTTATTTTAGTGATTTGAGAGTTTGGGTGTATTAGGGTTTTGGGTAGAGAGCTAAAATACTACAATACTTGTAACTCCTTTTCACTAGTAAAATATTTCCTTCTGTCTTCGCCCGTAGATGTAGGCTAAAAGCCGAACCACGTAATTTCTGGTGTCCTCTATTGTGCTTGTTCTTTATTTTATTTCCAATTTCATTTTAGCTGCGGTCCTGCTTCACCCACCAATTTCCTAACAAAGTAGAGTGCTTAAAGAATAAATGATTTCCATTACGACATATTTTCTTACATTTTTTTAGGAGGTGGCCAACGTTAAGAGTTTTGAGTTCGGCATGGTATCAGAAAAATAACAGGCATTATTCATTTGACTCCTTTCAGTTCACACTACGTATACGGTGTACGGCACTATTCACGTATACGGCGTACGGCACTATTCACGTATACGGCATACGACACTATTCACGTATACGGTGTACGGTACTATTCATGTATACGGTACTATTCACGTGAAACGGTGGAAGCGATCCAAGAATTTTGCGGTGCAAAGCAGGGAATAGTGGTGTGAGTAAAGCAACTGTGTGATTCTGTACATGTCTAGGAAAGTTCTGTCACAAAGGCGATAAGAGCTTAAGGAGTCTGGGTTTTAAGTGGGACCATTGTGACCCCTCCAGTCTTTCCTGGGAACTTTCCTGGTGTGCATTCTCACACATACTCACAACTATTCAAGGTGGTACACTAGCTTGTGTACAGTATTTATCAATAAAATGGCGGCAAAGTATGAAATTGAGAAATTTAACGGAAATAATTTTTCGTTGTGGAAAATGAAGATGAAAGCTGTATTGAGGAAAAATAATTGCTTGGCAGCAATTGGAGAAAGACCCATGGAGATAACTGATGACAAGTGGAACGAGGTAGACGGCAACGCCATTTCTGATCTACACTTGGCACTTGCGGATGGAGTATTATCCAGTGTGGCAGAGAAAAATACGGCGAAGGAAATATGGGATACTCTCACAAAATTGTACGAGGCCAAGTCACTACACAATAAAATCTTCTTGAAGAGGAAACTCTATACTCTTCGAATGGCGGAATCTACAATGGTGACCGACCACATCAACACCTTGAAGACTCTATTTTCACAACTCACAACGTTGGGTCATAATATAGAGGAAAATGAACGTGCAGAGCTTCTACTTCAAAGTCTACCAGATTCGTATGATCAACTCATCATCAACCTGACGAACAACAATCCAGTGGAGGGTCTAGTTTTCGACGATGTTGCAGCCTCCGTATTAAATGAGGAGAGCAGGCGAAAAAACAAGGAAAACAGACAAGCAAGTTCGCAGCAAGCGGAGGCGCTATCGGTGACGAGAGGAAGATCAACAGAACGTGGCCCCAGTGGGAGTCAAAATCATGGTAGATCAAAATCCAGAAGTAAGAAGAATGTTAAATGCTACAACTGTGGCAAGAAAGGGCACGTCAAAAAGGAGTGTTGGAGTAACCAGAAGAAAAGAGAGGGCAAAGAACCTGAGTCATCAAATGCTCAGGGGTGTGTAGCAAGTACCTCGGATGATGGCGAAATTCTCTACAGTGAGGCAACAACTGTTTCAGAAGGCAGAAAATGACTTTCTGATGTCTGGCTTATAGACTCGGGAGCTACCTGGCACATGACCTTTAGGAGAGAATGGTTCCACAGATATGAACCTATCTCAGGAGGATCTGTATATATGGGTAACGATCATGCCTTGGAGATCGCTGGTATTGGTACTATCAAAATAAAAATGTTTGATGGTACAATTCGCACAATTGAGGAGGTACGACATGTCAATGGCCTAAAGAAAAATCTATTGTCTTTGGGACAAATGGATAGTCATGGGTGCAAAACTCATGTGGAGAATGGAATTATGAAGATCGTTAAAGGCGCACTTGTATTGATGAAGGCAGAAAAGATCCGTGCTAATCTATTCATGCTTAAAGGAGAAACACTACAGGAGGCTGATGCGTGTGTCGCGTCAAATGGAGAAGAATCAACGATGATGTGGCATCTCAAACTTGGCCACATGTCAGAACAAGGCTTGAAGATTCTCTCTGAGCGAAAATTGCTTCCGGGGCTCAAATCGGTAAGTTTACCATTTTGCGAGCATTGTGTTACAAGTAAGCAGCATAGATTAAAATTTAGTAGATCTATTGCTAGAAGTAAATGCATTCTAGACTTGATTCATTCTGATGTTTGGGAATCACCGAATATATCCATGGGAGGTGCAAAGTACATGGTGACTTTCATTGATGATTATTCCAGAAGATGTTGGGTGTATCCAATTAAGAAAAAGTCAGATGTATTTCCAGTGTTTAAAGAATACAAAGCGCGGGTGGAACTTGAATCTGGTAAAAAGATCAAGTGCTTGAGGACAGATAATGGTGGAGAATATACAGACGGCGAGTTTCTTGCTTTCTGTAAGCAAGAAGGTATTCAGAGACAGTTCACGGTGGCATACACTCCTCAACAAAATGGAGTGGCAGAACGGATGAACAGAACTCTTACAGAAAGAATAAGAGCTATGTTGAGGACTGCTGGTCTACCCAATTCATTCTGGGCAGAAGCAGCCAAAACTGCCTGTTATATAGTAAATCGGTCGCCATCTACAGCTATTGGGTTGAAGACGGCGATGGAGATGTGGACTGGAAAGCCAGCTGATTATTCCTACCTACATGCATTTGGATGTCCTGTGTACGTGATGTACAATGCCCAAGAAAGAACAAAGCTGGATGCAAAATCTAGAAGATGTATCTTCTTGGGTTATGCTGATGGAGTAAAGGGGTATCCTCTGTGGGACCCCACTGCCCACAAGATCGTCATTAGCAGAGATGTTATTTTTGTAGAAGATCAACTGCAAAGAAAAGATGAAGATGATGGCACTGTAAAAGAAAAGTTAGAGACTGTGCCGGTATATGTCGAAAATAATCCAGAAGATTCAGATTCTTCTGAAGCAGCATCAGAGCACGAGGAACAAGAACCAGTTGAGTCCGAGGCTCCAGAAGTTCGTCGGTCAACTCGTGAGAGACGACCGCCAACGTGGCACTCGGAGTATGTCACAGAGATCAACGTTGCATACTGTCTTCTAACAGAGGATGGAGAGCCTTCAACTTTCCATGAAGCTTTAAACAGCTCAGATGTTGCTTTGTGGATGACAGCAATGCAGGAAGAAATTGAAGCTCTACACAAGAACAAGACATGGGAACTTGTACCACTACCACACGGAAGAAAAGCCATTGGAAACAAATGGGTCTACAAGATCAAACGTGATGGCAATGACCAAGTGGAGCGGTATCGTGCGAGACTGGTAGTGAAAGGATATGCTCAGAAAGAAGGTATTGACTTCAACGAGATATTTTCTCCGGTGGTTCGACTCACAACAGTCAGAATAGTCTTGGCAATGTGTGCTACATTTGACCTACATCTAGAGCAGTTAGATGTTAAAACTGCATTTCTTCATGGAGAACTTGAAGAAGAAATTTATATGCTCCAACCAGAAGGTTTTGCAGAAAAAGGAAAGGAGAACTTGGTTTGCAGGTTGAACAAATCTCTATACGGTCTCAAACAGGCGCCGAGGTGTTGGTATAAGAGATTTGATTCCTTCATCATGAGCCTTGGATACAACAGACTCAGTTCAGATCATTGTACATATTACAAGAGATTTGAAGATAATGATTTCATCATTTTACTGTTGTATGTGGATGACATGTTGGTAGCAGGTCCCAACAAAGATCGAATCCAAGAATTGAAGGCACAGTTGGCTAGGGAGTTTGAAATGAAGGACTTGGGACCAGCAAACAAGATTCTAGGGATGCAAATTCACCGAGACAGAAATAACAGGAAGATTTGGCTCTCACAGAAGAATTATTTGAAGAAAATCTTGCGGCGCTTCAACATGCAAGATTGTAAGTCAATTTCTACCCCACTTCCTGTTAATTTCAAATTATCCTCAAGTATGTGTCCTAGCAATGAAGCAGAGAGGAAGGAGATGTCTCGAGTACCGTATGCATCAGTAGTGGGAAGTTTAATGTTCGCTATGATATGTACAAGACCGGACATTGCACAAGCAGTGGGAGCAGTCAGTCGATACATGGCGAATCCTGGCGGAGAGCATTGGATAACTGTGAAGAGGATTCTGAGATACATCAGAGGAACCTCAGATGTTGCATTATGTTATGGAGGGTCAGAGTTTACTGTCAGGGGCTATGTGGATTCAGATTTTGCAGGAGACCTTGATAAAAAGAAATCCACTACTGGTTATGTGTTTACACTTACGGGAGCAGCTGTAAGCTGGGTTTCGAAACTGCAAACCGTTGTGGCTTTATCTACAACAGAAGCAGAATACATGGCAGCTACACAAGCTTGCAAGGAAGCTATCTGGATACAAAGATTATTGGAGGAGCTCGGGCACAAACAACAGAAAATTCCTGTGTTTTGTGACAGTCAGAGTGCCTTGCACATTGCAAGGAATCCAGCTTTTCATTCCAGGACAAAGCACATAGGAGTTCAGTATCACTTCGTTCGAGAAGTAGTGGAAGATGGAAGTGTGGATTTACAGAAAATCCATACGAAGGAGAACCTAGCAGATGTTTTGACCAAGCCGATAAATACTGATAAGTTTGTCTGGAGTAGATCCTCCTGTGGCCTAGCAACAACGTAGGCAACATGACTATGGCGAAGCAGAAGGATGGTGTGGAGATTGATTGGTCCTCAATCAAATCTCCAAGTGGGAGAAATGTCAAAAGCAGCCAGCCATCTAGATGGTTTGAAGCAGCCATCTAGATGGTCAGCAACAAGTTGTTCAAAGAAGAAGAAGAAGAATTTGGCAACAGCAAATTTGGAATGAAGAAAATGGAAAAAGAAGAAATTTGAAGAAGAAAATGGGGAGCACGATTTTGACAAGAAAAAGAATAATTATTATTTTAATAGCCAATTTTGGCTATAAAATGAGAGAGCTCCCATTTTCGATTTGTGCATTCAATTCCATCGAAAGAGAAGTATTGCTTTCTTGAGTGTTGAGAGTTTTAAGAGTTTAATAAACTCTTGAGTGTCTAGTGAGTTAGAGAGTTTGGGTGTATTGAGGTTTTGGAAAGTGAGCTAAAATACTACAATACTTGTAACTCCTTTTCACTAGTAAATTATTTCCTTCTGTCTTCGCCCGTGGATGTAGGCTAAAAGCCGAACCACGTAATTTCTAGTGTCCTCTATTGTGCCTGTTCTTTATTTTTCTTCCAATTTTACTTTAGCTGCGTGTCTGCTTCACCGACCAATTTCCTAACAAATTAGACACCATCAATTAATCAAAAACTCTAGCCGCCACCGCCAGTTCCCTTTATGCCACCATCTTCTTATTTACTTTCTATAGAACAATTAAAAACACTTTTTACATTCTTCATATACACTATCTTCTCTCCTACATTTTGTAGGTGCTACATATTCTAAATATTTTCTTAATAAAATTTCATCTCAAATGATGTAATATTCATTCACTAATTGGCAAAATTATGTAACTAATTCACACATAATTTATAAAAAATCATCAACCACTTTATGAATAAAATCACATTATTTGCAATGAAATGTGAGATCAAATTTTTCTCTTTACTACTTTCGAACTTATTTTAATTTTTTTTTACCAAGTAAATGATATATACTTATAAATTCATATCAGGTGAGTAATGGGTCCAAGGGCTTTGGCAAGTGTGGGTTTTGCCATTTTATATGTTTATGATCACTTTTATCTACTGAACGATAATGTATCAGTCTATAAGAGGAGTACTTGATTGATATCAATTTATTTTAATATAAAATATTAAATATTAAAAGCGTTTTCATTTTTTTTTCAGAAGCTGTGGCACATGCTGGTCCCTTAAAAGATCCGCTACTAGGAAGGAGTTTTGGTGCCTATTATTGAATATATGGATGCATGGTCATTTTGTCAAACTATGGAAATGTATCTTTTTTTTTTTTTTTTTCATTTTAGGAATGCAAAACAATCAGAACACATTTATTTTTTAGTCTTGATTGCTCATGGCACAAGCACGATACTATCGTGATGTGGAGGCTGCCGCATGTCTTATAATCTAAGTGCTCATTTGCTATGATTTATTTGCCAGTCGAGAATATCTCTTTGAATTTAAAATTTTCTTTTCCTCTTATGTCGTTTGATTGTAATTGGAAACTTAAAAAAAAAAAGTTAGATGCTTTCTTATAAGAAAAATGATAAACTTACAAGCTTCGTGTTTATATAGGGAAAGCAGACCGAGTATCTGCGTGTTTTTTATTTTTCTTATTCATATCTTTTAAGCTGAGGTTTATTGTGTTTAAAACTATTATCGTGTAATCGACTTTTTTTTTTAACGTTGGAGTATTTTTAACGTTGGAGTATTTTTAACGTTAGAGTATTTTTATTTTTAAATGCTTTTAGTAAGTCTTAGTGGTACAAAATACTATATTCATAAAAAAGGTGTACCACCTGCTGCGAGAGGAGTTCTAGTCAGCAAAAATACTACT
>NW_006261964.1:15463202-15491473 GCF_000493195.1 Citrus x clementina
TGATTATAAAAATTAAAGTAATAAAAAAAAATAAAGATCTTCTACATATTTGAGTTTACAAAGATTTCGCGTTTGTATGTAAATATACATAACTAATGATGTACACATTTTTTTCAGGAAAAAAAAAATAATGTTATGTGCATGTGGCTTTTAAAATATTTAAAAACTAAGCAACACTAACACAAGTGAAGGGGGCTTTTCTTATTATAATATGTTGTGTAATAAAATTGATTTATTTTTAATTATACAGCTCTGTAAATGTTTACAGAATCCATACTTTAGAAAACATCCCAAGTCCTCCGAAATAATGAGCAACCAGCCATATGTATAGTACAATTTCATATAACGTCAACAGAAGTGTAAGAATGAGAAAATGAAATAATGATCCTGAACAGAAAAGCGAAAAGAAGTCGTAAAATTTCTGGAATCAACTTTCGGTGTGTAGTGTGTACTCAAAAGTCATTATTTTTAAAATTGCGGATGTTCGAGATAAATTGAAATGGGCACCATAGGTAGGAACTTATCCTAACCCAAGTTAAACTAAAATTATCTTTCAATAAACGTTTACCTGTTTACCATGAAGCGCGGACGTCTGCAAATGACATTCATTTAATAAATTAGAAAATAGAACCACGCTTCACGCAATTTTAAAAAAAGAATTTAGTATTATTCTTTTTTTTTATTTTGCATTTGATGAAACTGATAAAAAATATGAATTGATTTTTTTAAGATTAGGCAACCTTATAAAACTACCGTTATTTATGAAAGTTAATTATTTTTTTGTTAACTTTAAAAAAATATATATTAATGTGTATATTGTAAGTGTACAAACCTTATACATTTTGTAGTTGTTGATAAGTTCGAAATTATATTCAACTTATTAATCTATTAGAACTTTTATATCTATTTTTTTTTCCAACTAGCTCCAACGATCTCAATATCACCAACACCACATAAACTTTCGAAAACATCTATAATATTATGGAAAAATAACATAAACATATTAAAACATAAGGATCAATAATTTCTAATATACACCTAAAGATTAACAAACATTAATAATTAAAAAAAATAGTTGAGATGATTGTTTTATTATTCACACATATATCAATCAAATTCAGAGATATGAATTGGAATCTATTGATCGGAATCTTAATAGTTCTTTCTTCTAACCTCTTACTGATGATTTGGGGAAAGAAAAGGTAAAGAATTATGTTGTTCAGAATTTATATCAACTGTCAGAAACAGTATTGACTCTATTCTATGATTTGCATGTATCACTTCAGATATGGCTTTTCATTTTGCAATGGAAAATTTTCTTGACCGTAACATTTTTTTTCTTAAATAACTAATATCCAATTTTATTGATCAGAGTATTATATCCCGCTATTTGCTTGTGTCCTTCCAGTGGTACAAAACTAGTAAAAGTGTGCCTGTTTGATGTTCACCCTTATTTTTGCAATGTGTTGAATTTGCATGTCTGCTACACACGGACATTCTTTATTACAGCCAATTATCTCATTAATCACTTAGGTTCGGTCTTCTATAACAGGTTTATCCGTATACCTTGTCTTATTTGGTATATGTGATAAATAGGAAGAAATTGTAGTCATATTTGGTCATTTCCGTTTTAGTACCATAGTTATTTGTCCTGCAAAAGTATATAAAGTTGTGAGAGCATGATGCGACTGATTATGTCCGAACTATTGATATTCGACCATCCAATAGTTACTGCAGTATGCTAAATAGTGTTGTCATTTCTCTTATCTACTCTGCAAGCAGTTTTCTTTTCTTTAGGTTGAATATGGTATCTTATCTTTGTTGCTTCTCCTAGTGCAGCGCATACCGAGCATTGTACATATTAAACTGGATTTATCGCTATTTCACTGAGGATCACTACATCCATTGGATAAGTATGATTCTCTCCCATTCTCCCTTACTCCTTTTTTCTTTGTTTGTGAGCTTTTGCAACCGTATACACACTTGCTATTTTGATGTTATCTTATTGTCACACTTTTTCAAAAGTCTTTCTCTCTTTCCTTTCTTTTTATTTATTTATTTATTTTAATTTCTCGCTTCATTGGGTTTGGAAGAGGTATTGATTTCAGACAATAAGTTGGTTATACTCATGTAAGCACCTTATTTACGTGATTGTTCTCTTGCAGCTTGGATAGCAGGGCTTGTTCAGACATTGCTCTACGCAGATTTCTTTTACTATTACTTTCAAAGGTAAGTGAATTGTTCTTTTCAAATTGTATTAAAACATATGTGATGTTTACATTGATATTGATCTTTTCCTTATTTTTTGCAGCTGGAAGAACAATGCAAAGCTTGAATTACCAGCTTGAGGCATTATTAGACCAAGGTTGCGAGCAGCACACATGGATATGTTGTTGTGAGGTTATAGGTGCTTGACATTTTCTGCTTTTCTTATCCCCCTTTTTGGGTGCTCAGTGCTCAGGTGAACATGGTAAATGTTGGTTCTTATTTACTTTCATCATGTCAAACTCAAATGGGTTTTAAACTCCAAATACCATACATGTTATGTTGTGGATTCATCATGCAAATTGTTCAACTACAATGTAGCTATCCGTTACTCGCTAGTCTTTTTATGTGGTTTAGAGCCAGCATTTCAAACATACATGTTATATTGTGGATTCTTTCAGTCCATGCCAAAGTTTTGGAATTGATTATTTGTTCATACTTTTGGTGCATGAACCAGGACAATGCTCGAATCTTTTTCTTCTTACTTTTCATTTTATGTCATTATATGCAAGGATTTTAGATGTTAAGGCCAAAATATGGTAACCAGTAAAGATAAAAACAAACATCAAACAATAATCCACAGTAGTGTTATTTGAGTAAATAATTGCATTTTTATCTTCAAACTTCTATCTAGTTGATACAGCAGGAGTCACAAAAGAGGACGGCATGATAAATTAGCAAGGGAGGGAAAACAGAGTGATTATGCTCAGCACAAATATACAAATAGACTTTGAATTATATATTCTTCTTTTAAATTTGGGACAAAGGGAAATAGCATAAAATTACACTTAGCATTGGTTGATTGATGCGAAGCTATCTGTAAAACTTATTGAACTTTTGGGTAGCATATAATAGAAATCAAACGTGCAATGGTTGTTAATAAACACAGTTTCAATATGCCGCTGGAGACCTTTACAGAAGAATGATCTTTTAGCTGATGACTTTCATTCTGCAACATGAATCCTTCGTGGAGGATTCTGACGTGCAATGAGAACCCCCCGTTGATGCTTCGTCACAGATGAACAATCTTTGGCTAATGACGCCGGTGTCCAACACGAATCCTTTGCCGGGATTCTGATATTCGATGAGAACCCTCCTCAGATGCTTCATTCTGAGTCCGGAATCTGAAGATGCCTTCATTCCAGGTTCAGAATCCTTTGCAAACGTCTTCCATATGCGGCCACGACCTATCCGATGACAATGACCTACAGAGGCCACAGGCCATGGTACTTGACCATAATTATGATAATACACGCATAGGTTAGCAAGATCTTTAAAATTTTATTTGTAAAAACTGAACATAACCCAAATATTTTTCGAAAACATTTCATCAGTCTTCGTACGTTTTGGGTAACAGAGAGTTGAGTTTCTGAGTTGAGAACAATTTATTGTTTATTTCCACCGACATCCAACTTCATCTCTTCCTCTTTCTGCAATTTCTCTTCATTAGCCACTAAATCTTCTCTTTTCGAGCTCTTTAACTCACGTTGCATCTCCTGTAACTTGTCATGATTTTTAGCACAAACATGTGCCCAAATCTTATTACAATCCGATCGGCGCTCCACCAACTCTTCTACCTTCTGCTTGAGGCTTTTCAATATAACAGGCAATGCTGTTTCTGGATTTTTATGCAAATTGTCTATCACATCAAGGCCATGCTCTGCGTACAAGCGCTCAATGCACCTCAAATAACTAATTCCCAAATGCCCTTCAATTTCGATCTTAGAACTCTTCTCATTGTCTAGATTCTGATCATCAATCTTGATCATCAGCTTCTCTACATTCTCAGCAGCTGAATGCATCCACCCCAACAACAGGTCAAGCTCAAATCTATCATCTTCGCATTTAAACAACACCTCCTCTTGCTTTGTTCTTCGTCTTTGTTTGAAAGAACTCCTCTCAGTTCCTGTACTCGCACACACTAAATTATCATTCAAAACTTGGTCACCGATCTCTGAGCTATTGCTAGCCATCGGCATCCAATAGTACTCTGGCAAACGCCAATAGCTAGGAGAAACTTGTTTGCATTTAGAGAGATCAAGATCTTGAATTGATTTTATAACATGCTTCTGCTCTCCACACTGTGCTACATATCTCTCAAACTCCTCATACAAATCGCCATGCTCATCCCCAAAAAGCTTAGCAACCTCCATTTTCAGTTCCTGCAACAAGAACCGCTCTCCTCGAATTCCCGCCAACAGTTCCCAGAACTTTTTATAGACTTGTTCTTCGTTTTGAAAACGTGCCTTCACCTTTTTCACTAAATCAATCGCGGGTACAAGTGTATTTACTGGTTCGTGATTGTCGTCGTCATCATGATCACTACCACCACCAGCACCATCTTCCTCATCATCTGCTTCATTGCGCACAAACACATTATACTTGTGAATCAAGTCATCGTGCCCTTTAAACAACTCTTTTACTTCCAGTCCAAGACTATCACGGTCGATTTTGCTTTTGGTGAAATCACTCAAGAGCTGACAAAATCTGAAAAAAATACCATCATGTTGCTTTCGAAATCTCTTCCTCACTTCCTTGAGAAAAGCCACAGCGGCACCTCTTAAATCAGCTAGAGCGAAAGCTCGAAACTGTGAGTAAACACCATTAAGATCATCATCATCATCGCGATGATCATCTCTGCTTGTGCTGCTCATCATCTTATTGCCTCTGCAAATTTGTGCACATTGCATGGTGAAAAAACTGAACATGTTAGAAGTTTAAAGTTTTGAAGTAAAGGATATTGCTTATTAACATTAACAATGGATTGCTCCATCAAGTTTTCTTGCTCCTAGTAGGACAATGCATGTTAAAAAGTAAAAGAATTAATTAAATTAAGAAGGTACCTTAGTAGTTAATAGAGAAGCTTAACGAATCCTTTTAGTGGAAGGAATTAGGGTTTGTGAAAAAGTTTCTACTTATATATATAGCTGATTAATGCTTGTTACATTAATTTGTTAATGGGTTAATTAAGAAGTTAAGTCGGAGTGAAATATTTAAATAATGTTCCCCATTAAACTCTTCCCTTCTGATAAATCACTTACTGATTTTTCAATATTTTTATTTCTTTAAAATAGAACTTTATTATTGATTGGGATTTGAGATGCAATAACTAGAGGGAATTGCAGCATATATGCCACCAAAATACCATAAATGTGCCTCAGACTTTTAGGCTCTCTAATTTTACAAACATATACCCAAAAATATTGAGAAAATATTATCATCTCCATTCTGAAACATCTGCATATATAATTACATTTCTTAAATAAAAATCATCATATACAACAACACAATATTGCCGGTTTAATTTAATCAAGTATGGGGAAACCTTTGATCTTAAAGTACCTAGGCAAATTATAAGCTGCTTTCTAAAGACTAACCCCGGGCTTATATGGTACTAATAAATAATGCATGCAGAATTACAAAACATTGATTGGACAATAACCCTACACACTAATTCAGATTTGAATTCAGCAATAACTAATGCCTACATAAATTGAACATGTGGACACATTTGGAAAAGCAATTATCTTCATATCCTCTGTTGCCACATACACGTAAACAACTTACAATTAACAAATAGGAAATACCCAAAAGCCTGATTCTTCTTTTGTTGTTGCTTTTTTTTTGTTTTTTCTGTTTAACAATTTTCTTATACTTTCCCGGAAGCCAAACAGTACACCAATCCTTTGAAACAAAAATAAAGATAGAAAGAACTACAAATTTTCGAGAATCTTTCGAATTCACAATATACAAATAGGTACATCAATTGAACATGTGACCACATTTTTAAAAACAATTATTCATCACGTTTCTTAACACACACGTTAACAACTAACAAATTAGGAAAATACCCATATGCTCTGATGTTTCTTTTGTTGTTTTTCACTTCCTTTAACTTTCACAGAAGCCAAACAGTGGCCCAATCCACGAATCAAAAATAAAGATTGAAAAAAGAAACCTAAAGCTTACCAGATCTTAATTTCCTGAATCTTTTTCTTTTTCTTGAGTTGTCTAGCGATTGGAACAGAGTAATGTGCTTTGATTGTGAACGTTAGAAAAGCCCTAATAGTGAGCATAAACCGCAAACCAAAAGAACATTAAATGGGTAATTGGGTATGATCATTGTCAAGCAACAATTAAAAAGGAAAAAGAAAAAAAGAAAGAAACGAAGAAATTTTTGTGACTTTTTCTTAGTCCTTACTTAGTCTTAGTCTTTAAAAGCAGAGCAGAATAAGAGCACTAGCTCTCTCTTCCTATATCTCTTTTCAAGAAACACTCTTCCTATTGTGTGAGTTTGGGCAATGCGTTGCCTCGCTTCAGTAGAGAATTAGTACAACTTGCATGAGAAATTACATGCTGAAAAATTAAAATAAAATGAAAATGAAAATGAACTGGGTGTTATAAAATGAAAAGGAACTGGGTGTTTACGAAGAAAGATAATAGTCAATACTTTTATTTTTAAGTGGCCAATTAAAGTGATATTTAATTTGAGATTGATTTATCGGTGACTTTTAGGTTTTTTCACTTACGAATCATTTTAGTTGGATTGGCAGATCATGCTGGTGTTCTACCATCTTCATATTATGTCAAATTAATTCAATTCATTTATTAATTGTGTGAAGAATCTCAAGTCTTAATTCGAAATTTTTATTATTATATCTCCTTTTAACAAAATCTAATACCAATTTAGTAATACATTAGCTTTTAAAACAATTGTTGCTCATAGTGCTGTGAAAATAATCAGCTGTAAATAAAATCAGTTAGATATTTGGTAAAATTTATTTCAAAAGAAAAGTAAAAGTTCTAAAAAGAGTTGTATGTATTTAATAAATCTTATTGTTATATTACTGTAATAATGATTGTTCATAAAAATATATATAGAATATTATTTATTGTGTATATATAATAATATTGATCTCTTTAAATTTCTTGATTTTATTTCCTGATTGAATAAGGATAATTTTAAATTTTTATAATATATGTGAGAATATATATGGGCTTGTAATAAGTGTAAAATTAATTTTTAAAATCAGATTTTGAAAAGCTACTATTTTTTTGTTTTTTAGAATTTGCTATGAGATAGAGTGATCTTGACAAAAGTAATTTTTCAAAAACTTTGCCAAACACTAAAATTTACTTCAACTTTCTAAAATCACTTTTAAATCTCTAAAAAACAATATACCAACTCTTGATTTTTTTAATTAAAAAAGCACTTTTAACCTTTTTTTTATACATTTTCTAAAATATTATAGTATTATTATATACCAATTTAAAGTCTTAAACAGTTAAACTCTAAGAAATTTTAAGGCCTTAAAGTCTGAAATTGGTATATAATATTATTACAATATTTTAGAAAGATAACCAAAAAACACACGAGAATTGCAGCCCATTGACCAGCTGGCCATGGCCAAACCGACCACAGGTGGTGCTACCAGCCACCGCTGGATCCCCTTCCCAACGGCGGTCACCATCCCACCGATCGGCAGACCTCCCAACTACCGCAAAACCTACGACAAGATTCCCAAACCGGCAGCCTACTCCAACTTTCGCAAATACTATCGCCGCCACCTGATCGGCTGCTGGTGGTGGTGCACTTTTGCTGACAGAGCCTCCATTGAACCCCAAGCTTTACCAACAGCGCCTATATACCTTCCAGCGACAATAAATCTCTCAAAACCAGCAACCTAGCTTACAAAACCGTAGATCGCATGCATGCCCCCCAACCCGAGCAACCACCCTTTGTCCGGCGCCATTGGGTTCCTCAAAATTGCCGGACATCCCTTCCTTTACCCCTTTGCTGTCGCTAAGTGAACACTCCGATTTGATGGGAGCTGACGCACGTCCCATGCAAAACCCTAGCTTACAACAACTTCCCTTACGTCCCGTGCAAGCTACTACTGATTATAGACATCATGCTTCCTTAGACACCTCAAATGTGGCCATTCCAGCTTCTTCTCGTCCTCCTTTAAACCAATCTACAGCTAGATACCCTCAAAACCGATCCACAGCTGCATCCAATTCTCAAAATCGACCCACCCTAAACCTTCATATGGCTCTTTGGATAATGCTGCATCCATTCTTTCTTAACCCCAATGCTACATCTAGGTCTGAGTAATCCTTTGCTGACGTTGTTGCTAGTCGCACTGGGCGTCCGATAACGGTTAAGCCGGTTTTTCTTCCCAGAGAGGAGCCCGCAGTTCATTTTTCTACTGTTGAAGTCCGGACTATGGCTAGTCCCTTCAATTTGTGTCTTATGGATGTTATTCGGCTAAAGTTCTCTATTTGCCGGTCATCTACGGTTGTTATTCAGAAATTTTTTGTCACTATGGGGTTGAAGGGGAATTCTCGAGTATGTTTATTACATTTACAATAAAATTGATTAAAGACTTAATTGGTATATAATAATACTACAATATTTAAGAAAATGTTAAAAAAAAGGTTAGAAAGTGATTCTTTTATAAAAAATATTAAATTTTGTTAAATGGAAGACACGATAATAAAAGGGTCGGATCAGAATTTGAGATTATTCACATAATTAAAAAATATGATAAATATATCCATGTTTTTTTTTCTTGAATATTACATAAACTAAAATGCGTGTATGAAGCTTATGAACTGCTAAGGACCATTGGATTATCAGACTATTGAGCAGAGAAGACCAAATTACGGTGCAGTCAAATGCAGCTAAGTAAACAGTCAGTTACTTTTCATTTCATTTTGTTTTTATTTTTCAGCATGCCATTTCTCGTGAAAGTTGTACTATCTATCTACTGAGGCGATCAGGCGAAGCAACACATTACCTAGACTCACATAACAGAAAGAGAGTGTACTATCTATCTACTCACATAACAGAAAGAGAGTGTACTATCTATCTACTGAGGCGATCAGGCGAAGCAACACATTACCTAGACTCACATAACAGAAAGAGAGTGTTTATTTTTATTGTTTTCAAGGGAAAGAGAGTGTTTATTGAAAAGAGATAAAAGGAAGAGAGAGCTACCGCTGTTCTTGTTCTGCTCCGCTTTTAGAGACTAAGTAAGAACTAAGAAAAAGTTACAAAAATTTCTTCATTTCTTTCTTTTTTTCTTTTTTAATTTTCAATTATTGATTGGTAATTAGAGTATCCATTTGATGTTCTTTTGTTTGTTTGGCTTGTGTTCACTGTTAGGGCTTTTGTAACCTTCACAATCAAAGCACATTACTCTGTTCCAATGGAAAAAGATCTCCAGGAAAAGAAAAAGATTTAGGAAAATTTGGTGAGTTTTGGTTTCTTTATTTTAATCTTTGGTTTTGTTTAATAGATTGGGCCACTGTTTGGCACATCAGGCATATGGGTATTTTTCTAATTTGTTAGTTGCTAAAGTGTGTGTTGAGAACGGTGATGTATATTTGTTTTTCAAAATGTGGTCACATATTCAATTGACGTAGCCGTTCGTTTATTGTGAATTCAAGAGATTCTGGAAAATATTGTAAGTTATTGGGTTTCTTTCTTTCTATCTTTATTTTTGTTTCAAAAGATTGGTGTACTGTTTGGCTTCAGGGAAACTAAAAGAAATTTGTTAAAACAGAAAAATAACAACAACAAAGGAAAATCAGGCTTTTGGGTATTTCTTATTTGTTTGTTGTTAAGTTGTTTACATGTGTGGTAAGAAAGGACTTGAACATTATTGCTTTTCCAAATGTTGTCACATGTTCTATTGATGTTGGCATTTGTTATTTTTGAATTCAAATCTGAAATAGTGTGTATGGTTATTTTCCAATCAATGTTTTGTAAATCTGCGTGTTAGTTATTGTTACCATATAAGCCTAGAGTGTCTTTGATGTCCCAGTTTACCTATCATGTGAATTTGGTAGTCATTATTTACTTTTATGCTTGTTCTTATTATTAATTCATTTGGCAAGAAAGGAACTTAGAATGAATTTAGTAGTCATTATCTACTTTTATGCTTGTTCTTATTATTAATTCATTTAGCAAGAAAGGAACATAGAATGAATTTGGTAGTCATTATTTACTTTTATGCTTGTTCTTATTATTACTTCATCTGGTAAGAAAGGAACTTATGATTTGTATAGGCATTTTAGGATTAAAGTTAAAGGTTTCACTTTACTTGATTAAGTTAAAGCTGCCATATTGTGTCATTGTATATGATGATTTTTTATTTAAGAAATGTGACGATATCCAAATGTTTTAGAATGGATTTGGTAGCAATTCATTGAATATAATATCCATAAGTCATCTAAAGTAGTTTTGTGAATTAATTCTTGTTCAGTTTTTTTTTTTTTATCTTTTTTCATTATGTAAACTCATTTGTCAGAAAATGAATAATTTTGGGAAGCTGAGCAATGACATTTCGTTGGATATTTTCTGCCACTTGTTGGTGAAATACTTTTGTGGCTAAAATGTGTGTGTAAAGGGTGGCAGCAACTTATATCCGATCGCATTTTTAGCATAGTCCAGTCTCATAGGAGCGTATTGGTATGAGGATTATTCTTTGAACATATAGGTTTTCCCTTTAATCGTTGTAATTTATGGTACCATGATGATTCCAAAGCTATTACCTATATTCTTATTGAGATTGGAGTTGGTGAGCACTTGATGTTACAATATTGACCTTTTCCAATGGGCTCATTTGCTATTGTTCAATCACAAGGTTTGTCTTAATCTGACATATACAGACATTGGCATCCACCATCATCAATAAAAAGCCATCTTTAAAGGCCAAGAGATCAATCCGTGAACTTGAGTCTCTCAACATTTCAAGTAAATAAAGGAGGTAGCTTTGATCTTTTTATCCTAGCTCCTACATAGGCTTTGAGTATTTAAGTTTCCATTTGAATTTGACATAATTTTCTAAATACCAAACCCTCAACACCAATTCTGTAACTATAACACAATGTAGTTGACCATTAGATTCCTCAATACACGACTCGGTGATCAAAAGAATGTTACTATTGTAAAAGCAGGTTAGAGAAAAATGATGGCATTTTTGTTAGAGGGATCTTATATAGGTTGAAAGATGACCATGAAATCCTCTCATTCAATACAGAAAATGAGATGTCATATAGTTTCCAAGCAAATCTCGAATTGATGTCATATAACATTTCTCATTTTCTGTATCGAATAAGAGGATTTCATGGTTATCTTTCAACCAACGTAAGATCTCTCTGATAAAAATACCATTATTTTTCTCTAATTTGCCTCTACAACAACAACGCTCTTTTGATGACTAAATCATGTATTGGGGAATCTAATAGTCAACTGCATTGTTTTACAGTTACTGTATTCATGCTGAAGGTTTGGTATTTAGAGGATTATTTCGAATTCAAATGAAAATTTAAATACTCAAAGCCTATGTAGCAGCTAGCATAAAAAGATCAAAACTACCTCCTTTATTTACTTGAAATGTTGAGAGACTCAAGTTCACGGATTGATCTCTTGGCCTTTAAAGATGGCTTTTTGTTGATGATGGTGAATGCCAATGTCTACATATGTCAGATTAAGACAAACCTTGTGATTGAACAATAACAAATGAGCCCATTGGAAGAGGTCAATACTATAACATCCTCGGGAAGAAAACTGAAGACCGAGTACCCACCAACTCCAATCTCAATAGGAATGTTGGAAATAGCTTTGGAATCTTCATGGTACCATAAATCCCAATGATCAAATTGAAAATCTGTATGTTCAAAGAATAATCCTGATACGGGTACACTCCTATGAGATTGGACTATGTTGAAAATGTGATCGGATATAAGTTGCTACCACCCTTTACTTGAAATGGTGAGAGACTCAAGTTCACTCTTTGATCCCTTGGTCTTTAAAGATGGCTTTTTGTTGATGATGGTGGGTGC
Organism: Citrus x clementina; assembly: GCF_000493195.1. Taxonomy (NCBI): domain Eukaryota; kingdom Viridiplantae; phylum Streptophyta; class Magnoliopsida; order Sapindales; family Rutaceae; genus Citrus; species Citrus x clementina. The sequence continues at coordinate 15,475,320 of NW_006261964.1, forward strand.
CAAGGTCTACATATGTCAAATTGAGGCAAACCTTGTGACTGAAGTTTGCTCTATTCCTATGTTATCAGGTTCCTCCATGGAACGCCTTATTGTGGTTTCGTATTCTCTAAGCTCAGTTCCTTTGAAATCGACGTAGATTGGAAGAACTTGTTATGTTGCTGGTTTACACAGGTATGTGTAGCTATGAAAGATATGAGCAGCTTTTGAGGAGTTCTTTGTGTAACCAAATAACAATGTAAAACTTGATTTAATGCATATTGACTTCAGCATAGTTTTCTCTTCTGAGACATTTGGATCATTGATGTGCATACGCTGGCAGTTTAGCTTCATAGTTTTTTCATCTTGTTCTCTCATACGATTAATGTGGTGGTTGTTATGCTTTAACTTGTTGGTATTTCCTTCTGCTGATACTAATTTGGGTAATGACCCTATTCAGAGCTATTATCTCCCAAATCAGTGCCTTGAAGGAATGACTAAGCTCTCCTACAATTCTTCGACTGGGAGAAGGTTAACCATGAAAACCCTGTAGTTTCTGGATATAAGTTCACCCTGTTTGTGCACAACTGATGGCTAAGATCTCCTGTGCATCAAACCTTGAAAGGGAATCATACTTAATTTGCATAATAAGTACTTGATGCTTTAAAAACTGCTTGATGATTGTACCCCAGTTCTTTTGTTTTCAGCTCATTTACTAGCGAGCTCAAAAGCGATTGCTTGTCCTTGTAAGGAAACATTTTGTTACTCCCAACGGAACCCAAAAATATTTAGTTTTGAGTGCGCATGATTTTAGTGTTGCATACTACATGTTTTCATTTTGATATTGAGAACAATACAGGTAAAAAATAGGAATGATCATAAGCTTGTAATAATTGAAGATTTTTGTAACATACTAGATATATAATGGTGTTGATTTTGTGCTTGATAAAAGATGGAACTCATATCTGTATACTTGAACTTCAAACTTCCAATTTGTAAAACATGCCAAGCCTACTACTCCATAATTTGTGAACTAACAAATCGCCACATCAAGATTCAGTGCTTTGACGTCTTCTTTTTACGAAAGCCAGCAATTTGCCCAATAATTCTTGATGTTTAATTGTACCAAGAGAATCCTTCTTCGATTTCCAGAAAGCAAAAATACATTTACATAATTTAAAATTAAAAATAGAAACCAATTGGGATGTAGCCGGTCCCAGACTTGATATACACCAGAAAATACCTTACTGGATTTGTAATGCCATTGCCAGTAACCAATTACGACCTAATTTGGTAATTTTCAATTGTTATCGCTATTATCTATTGGGAATTCCCAAATGCAAAAAGGAAGTTTGATTCTTTTGATCAAGGAGTGACACAAAGTTCAGTAACAAACAAAAATGAGAACACTTAGTAGCGCAACAACCATAAAGCAACTTCAAAATGAGAGAAAATGTAATTAGATATCACAAAAATATAAATAAATTTGTCTCAGGGTGATTTCCTTTTGTTTTTTACAAGTATGCAAAAATATAATACAGACAATAAAACTTGCCAAGAGTTGTGGAAAAAACACAAACATCAAAATGGACATTTACATATAATTATTATCCTAATAATAAAAATGCATTTGTAAACTAATGAATAATACTACCTCTTCTATGTCAGTGTCACTCACAGCTCGATATTTGAACCGCCTTTTATCCCTGCCAAAACCAGAAAAAGCAAATGGCCTTTTCTACACAAAGCTCATAAAATATTGGGAAATTATTAACCATATACCCTTAAATAACACTCGTATCAAACATGCTAAACACTTTTTAAGTGTATCACTCGTATACTTTAAGTTGACAAAACACTTATGTCGTCCACCAATCCGTTAACTGCCGTTAGCAAGTGTTGACATTATAAGGGTAATCTAGTCTTTTTTAAAACACGACATGTCATATGATATATATTGATAAAAATGACATGTCATCCCATTTATCAGATAATTATTAATAATTGCTAAAAAAAGCTACTTTACAACCGAATCTACTCCTCTAAAATTTAACCTAAATTTTTAAAGATCTACTCCTCAAGCTTCAAATGGAATGTTTTATGGTATAATATGTATAATTGTAAATAATATGTTGTTAATAAATTTTTATGGTATAATATGGATATTTTTTACGGATAATTGTTAATAATATGTACCATTAATAATTCATATTTTTTAATTAAAAAAATGTATTGTTAATAACAAAATAAAAAAAAATTATGTATTGAAAATTTATGTTAATTTTTTGGGTAAATTTATATTTTTACCTCATTTGAGTTTCAACAGCGAAATAGTCAATTTGTGACAATTCTGTTAACTTTCTAACCGAAGTTAATGGGTTGGTGGACGGTAGAAGTGTTTTGTCAACTTAGGGTATACGAGTGATACACTTGAAAAGTGTTGTAGTACGTTTTATATGGGTGTCATTTAAGGGCATATGACTGATAATTTTCCTAAAACATTTATCAGGCAAATACTATCTTACAACTAATATAAGATATATTCCTCTCACATGAACAGTGCATGTGTGGAGTTCACCATTTTTCATGTGAGGAGTGTATCTTACATTACTTGTAAGATAAAGGGATCCTATTTATCAAAATATTTTGCACAACAGCTAGTAGATTTAATGAAGGAAAAAAAAGGTACATGGAAGAGACATCATAAAAGAACAGTAAATCAATTGATTGCATATACTAGGGGTGGGCAAAAAAACCGTAGTGTTAAAAAAACCGAACCGAACCGACGGTTTTTTCTAATTCGGTTCGGTTTTTATTTTTTAAAAAAACAGAATATACTGTTTGTAAAAAAAACAGAAATGTCGGTTCGGTATTCGGTTCACTTAGCTGAACTGAAAAACCGAACCGAAAAACCGAATTATTTTATGATTTTATTCAAATCAAACATGTGTTAATAATTTTATTCAAATCAAACATGTGTTATTTCTCTTTATAACATTATGATTATGTTTATATAGATGGAGTATTGAAGTTTGGTTATGTATTTTGAAATTTTAATATTTCATATTTTGGGAGTATCTTATTAATAGTTAGTGAGATATTAGTGATAAAATGTGTTTTGAATACTTTGTATTTATTGTTAATATTTGTAATAAAATTAGGATAAATTAATTGTTGAAATTTTTTTTACATTCATGAGGCCCAATGGACTAAAAAATTAAAAATTCAAAATAAGCCCAATAGGCCTAGAACCGAAAAAACCGAACTGAACCGAACCGATCCGAAAAGAACCGTTTGAGTTCGGTTCTTATTGAGTTCGGTTCTTATTCGGTTCTTTTTATAAAATAACCGATTTAAATCGGTTCTACTTAATTTCGAAACGAACCGAACCGAACCGTGTCCACCCCTAGCATATACGGGACCCTTAAGGTAAAGTTTACCGATTGAACAAAAAAAGCATGCACCCAAAAAGCCAGTTTTTTATGAAGCCTAGGACCACTAAAACGTACTGCACGGATAAGTTGCACATTGAAAATTAAGAAATTGTGAGAGTTAGGTGTACAAATATTATGAAGATCTAGATGAAAATGCGCACATTTAAAAAAAATGAACATTAATGTTGTGTTTACTTGTTGGATTGAGGAATCAGAATCCAAAATCAGAAGATTGATGGTGTTTACTTCGTAAATATAGAATCGAAATGGTGGGGCCCACCACTATTTGGGAATGGGGAATGGGAGATTGATTCCCATGGGAAGGTGGGAATGGGTCTCTCATTCTTGGAATTGACCATTTTGCCCTCCCCAAAATTAAAAATGCTCACTTTGTTCTCTTTTATAATTAATTAATATAATATTATAATTAATTAATATATTATGATTAATTAATATATAAATATATTATTAACTATAATTATTAAAAATTATAGTTCTTGAATAAATAATCACAATAATTAATTTATTATTATTATTTTAATTAATTAATTGATATGCTATTATAATAATTATTATAATTAATTCATATATTATTATTAATTAAATAATATATTTATTACTAATAATTAATCTATTAATATATTATTAACAATAATTATAATTTTTGAATAAATAATCATAATAATTAATATATTATTGTAATTAATTAATTAATATACTATTATAATAATTATATTAAATAATTATTATAATTAATTCATATATTATTATTAATTAATTAAATAAATAATTTAATTATTACTACTAATTAATATATTATTAAAAAATAATAATTAATAATTATAATTTTCGAATAAATAATCACAATAATTAATATATTATTTTAATTAAGTAATTAATATTAATATTATTAGTTAATATATTTTTATAATAATTTTTAATATAGTTTTTATAATTAATTAAAAAATTTACAATTAATTAATATATTAGTTAATAATAATTATGACAATGATCCATTAAATACATTTTAGTAATTTGTTACAATCTAATTAATTCCGATTCTGATTTCAAGACAAAGTAAACACATTAATGGCAATCCAACTCATTCTGATTTCGATTCCTACAGTTCAAGTAAACAATTTATTTTGATTCTCATTCTCAATTCTTATTCTAGCCCATTCTCATTCCAACCCATTCTCATTCCTACCCACGTTCCCATTCCTACCCACGTAACTTGAAGACTTAAACTTTGCCGGCTTGAGTTTTTGCGGAATCAGCTGGAAACGTGCACCAGTAGGAGTTGAGGTTCAAGTGCAGCGCTATGAGTAGATGTAGGGATGGCAAAATCCGGGTCCGGGTCCGGGTTTAGCCATTCCGGATCCGGACCCGGACGAATATTTTCTATATCGGACCTGGAAATAAACCCGCATTTTTTCACTCCGGGTCCAGTACGGGTTCAACCCGGGAAAATTCGGGTTCCCGGACTGCGGGTTTCCAACCCGGATTGATGAATCCAATTGAAAAAAAAAATTTAAATTCGACTAAAAAAAGCAAATAGAAATACATATTTAGGATTTCAGCAAATTAAAGAAAAATTATTTCATCTGGAAATTAATTAACAAAAACAACAATTTTGTTTGGCTGCCCAGAATCAGCAACCCAATGTGGCAACTCGTTCAAAACATTAGTAAAGAGAGCTAAAGAACTAGCTTTTATTGCGAGCAGGAATTCAGTAGTCAAGGAGCAGCCAAAGCACTTTTAATGGTGATGGGAAAGCTGGAGGGGTAATGCAAATAAGTTTATGTTGATTGGATATTCAGAAGAAGTAATACGCCATTAAAAGCAACAAGTTTTCCAAAAATCCAACAAAGACAAGACATCACCACACCACCACACCACGCCACACTGGATGAAAAAAGATGAAAGCATGAGAAGTGTCATCGAGTAAGCCACGTTCTCTCTCTCACGGTTGGTTATCGGTCGCGGCAGAAAAGATAAAGAAACGACGGCTGCTGCTGATGATGATGATGTTGAACAGCCGCAAAGATGGGCAAGTGATGCGACGACGATTTGATGAAGATGAAGATGAGCTGAAGAGGGAATAACAGAGGAAATGTTTGTGCGGCTGGGAAAGTGTAATGAGCTGCTAGGGCACCATTTGATTTTTTTGCTTTCCTATTTATATTAAAAATAATTTTTTAAAATTAATATATACCCGGGTCCGGGTTCCGGATGTACGGGTTTACCTAAACCCGGAACCGGACCCGAATACATGCGGGTTTTTAAAATGATATCTGGATCTGGATTTTATTTAATCCGGTACGGGTTGAACCCGGACCGGAAAATCCGGGTTTCATCCGGGTCTGGGCCGGGTGCGGGTTGAATTGCCATCCCTAAGTAGATGAGTTTAAAGTTCCTTTTTCTCTGAGTTCATTTTCTCAACGTGAGAATTGATAATAGACTAGGGCTCTCTTACTGACTGTAAAGTTAAATCAAGAGTTGAAACTCTTGGTCATCTGGGTTTGTGATTTTTTGTAAAGATTGTACTGTGCAAAGCTAATTCAAGTTGAGGTATAGTGGATTTGCGATTTTTGCAACATTGTACTGGATTTGCAATTTTTGCAAGATTGTACTCTGAATTATGGCATAATATTTGCGGTTCATTTCGCTAAGAATGATTTCTCAAAGACTAATTGAAAAAGACTTCGAGTTACACAATTTCTTCGGCTCTGGGATATCTTGGAAAGTGCAAAGGTGGGCACCCTAGCTATAGCTGTTTCTTTGCATTTATCATACTACGTAGTAGTATTAGTAGTAGTAGTATCCTTATTAACCAAGGGAATAATCTGTGTAGCGAGTGCAGTGCAAGGCACTTGATAGCCGCCACAAGAAATTTGAAAAGTATTAAAAGTATCAAACGTTACTACGGTACTGCTGATATGGCTATATAGTATATATATGAGGGGAGATTGCCACTTTCCCCCCTACAGTAATTCATATATACCATTTCTCCCCCTTCTATTTTTATAATAGTAAAAAACCCTTTGATAGCATAAGTTTACAATATTACCCTTATTTTCAACTAATCTTTTATTTATATTTATTATAAATTAAATAAATCACATGAATAGAAACTAAATAAAAAATTAAGCATTAAAAACAAAAAATATATATTTTGATATGAGATAAAAATTAATAATAATTTTTTTTTCTTGTACTTATTTATTTTGTGAAAATTTTCTTATAATAAATATATAAGAAAATTATTATAAAATGATAAAAAAATATTATAAGAAAACTTGAACAACAAATAAAAATTTATTATAAGATAAATAATAAAATATTTTGCCTATACTTTTTACCTTTAATTTTAAAATATTACAAAATGTTTATTATAAGAAAATGTTCAAAAAATAAATAATTACAACAAAAAAATTTATTATTAATTTTTTTCTCATATCAAAATATATATTTCTTATTTTTAATACTTAATTTTTTTATTTAGTTTCTATTCATGTGATTTATTTAATTTATAATAAATGTAAATAAAAGAGTAATTGAAAATAAGGGTAATATTGTAAACTTATATTGTTAGGAGAGTTTTTGGTTATTATAAAAACAGCAGAGAAGTAAATGATTTATGTTGATTAATGTAGGGGGAAAGTGGCAATCCCCTATATATGAGTGTGACCGATGACATATATGCTAACAGTTAGGGACCTCCAAGTCACTCTTATCTCTGGCAAAACTGTTTCCTTCTAATATTTGGTATCCTCCATAACCCCTTCGTATAAATTTAATACTGACACAAAAAAAGAAGACGGTAATGCTGGTTTGGAGTGCATCATCAGAAATTGTGAAGGTGCTGTCGTGGCAGCTGCAGCATCAAAGAAGCCTTGTCAGGGAGATGTGGAAATTGCTGAGACTTTGACTATTTTAGAAGGTGTGAAGATGGCTGCAGGTGGTCTTTCTCCTCTAATTATAAAGCCAGATTCATAGAGTGTTGGGCACTCTATTCTCATAGGTATCTCTAGTAGAGGAGAGCTGGATTGGATTATTAGTGAAATTAGAACTTTGGTGGATAAAGATAATCAATATAGGGTAGTCTATGCTCCTAGACCTTGTAATTCTGTAGTTTATGGTATAACAAAAATAGTCTTGTCTATTTCGAAATTTCTTATCTGATTAGAGGAGACATTGAAGATTTATTGTAATTGATTTGTTCTTTTCGAATGAAATCATTTGCCAATTAGGGAGGGAAAAAAATAAACAAAAACAAAACAAAGCAACAGGTAGGGAACTAAAATTATTGCTAGATTGCTTTTTGACACATGCATCATATTTGCTGCTGAGTCCTCGATGAATCATATTATGCTGATTATACAATGAATACATGCATATGACATCCACATAAAAATTAATGGGACTTCAGATGATGGAATGATTTATTTGGTAATCTTGTTGCCTTTTTGTTGCAGGATGAGAATCAAGATGGTGAGGATGGATCTCACATCCATTGCTACATGAAGGAAGTTTTTGCAATACATGTGATATGGATATGTTAAAATGTTTGAAATACTCCCGTGGTTTTGATAAAAGTTAATATCTGTTAATGAAAATACGAAAAATTGATAGATTTTTCAAATAATAAGTTAACCACCAAATAAATTAAAAATTTCCATTTTTTTTTTGTAATCAGAGGACACAATGGGGGGCTGATAATAATTTCTAAATTACAAAAAATATTAAAGAGAAAAGAGTGTGGCTATTTAAGCCCACAAAATAGTTTGTATCTTTATTATTAATTATTAATTTTTTGTTTTTCTTAATTAATTTGTTTAGTTCTACATATTGGATTGAGCAATCGAATTCTCTTTTATCGATTCAAGTAGAGAGTTTTGAGTTGTGACAAATGGAAAATTACTACACACGTTCCTTGTAAGTTGAGATTGAAATGCTGGAATAAAATTGAATTTCTTATTAAAGTTGTTGAACATAAAATGGAGAAATTTCCATATTAGGTAATTAAGGAGCATTATTACTAACTAGTACACTCCTTGAGTAGGCAAATTATCAAAAAGGGAGGACTTAATATACTCCTCGAGGCTCGGAAGCCGTTGGCTGTCATCATAGCTGTACATCAAAGGAACCATTCTGGCACAGTTAAGAGAAGCCCCTGTGAAAGATGCTGAAAATGGATTTGGGGAGAGGCATTCCTTGTTTAGGCGCTTCCATGCATCTGAAATCTTATCCATGGCATGCTTGTGTGCATCTTCAGCCGTTAAGTCTCGGTGTTCCATCATGTAGTAATATATATATGATCCATCTTTGCCGCCTTGATTTTCATCCTGCAGGAGTACAGTAATTTATAATTATTTCCATCATAAACTGTACAAGTTCATGAGCAGTGATCAGAAAAAACTTCATTTTTTGGATCATCTAATGGACACATGGTGATCGCAGAAACGGCATATGATCATGTGTCCTGCCCCCCAAGCATGTGACCATACACTTTGTATACGTTACCTTAGCACTTCCCAAGTCATCCCAAATTCGAAGAATTGTTGCGACGGATGATACAATGGGTGGGTTGCTGTCAATGAGTTGCACTGTTTCATTGGTGATGCCATGACCCAGGAGAAAGAAAATGTGCACAAGTACCAAGTGTACCCCTGAACTAACAATCCCATTTTCCAAGTACTCTTCAGCCTTAGGCAAGTGCCCGGAAGCAAACCATTTTGCCTCTATTAGGAACGCGTTGCACAAACTTCCCCACTGGTGGTACACTCAACATAATTAATATCAATGAATTAATTAGATTACAATCTTGTTAATTACACACACACACATATATGAATGTGTCTGTGTGTGTATAGATACACACACCCCAAGCGGACGCCCTCATTTTTTTTTTATGCAAACACGTTGTTAAATAATGTAGTTGAATAGATTCAATATATATATATCTGTGTGTGTTATTAAACCACATAGTTTTATATTGCATTGAAAACTACCTCTATTAAAACATATATATATATATATATATATATATATATATATATATAGAGTGCTGTTCCAATCCGGAATCCCAAATTGGAACAATGTCCGGGAGGGAGGCTGGTGGCCTTTGGATTCAAATCCAAAGGCCACCTGTGGCTGCACATGGTGGAGCCCACCATGTGCAGCCAAACCAAAACAATTAATAGAGTGCTGTTCCAATCCAGGACTCCCGGATTGGAACAGCCTCCTATATATATATATATATATGTATGTATGTATGTATGTATGTATGTATGTATATGTGTGTGTGTATAAAATACTAATTTTATACCGCCTTTCGCAAGGAGTGCACAGGGTTATACCCATGCTCCTTGTACACCTTGTTGCTGATTTCATTAGTGATATCGTTAAGAGCCTTGAAACATATCTTCATGTACTCTGGCAATTGATCAATGTCCCCAAGATCCCATCTATAATAAAAATAAGGGAAGGAATTCGAGAATAAATAAGAGGTATCATATTAGCCATATAACAAGTAAATCATTTATTTTAAGAACTATCATGGAAGTTATATTAAATCCGAATACATGTGTCATACATGCATTATCTAGTTGTATTACCTCTAATGTATTATAAAATGAATTTCTTCAATAGAAGAGATACAAAAAAAAAAAAAAAAAAACAAAAGATAAAAAAAATCATTAATAATATTATCATTAATTTTTTGGTTACTAATTAATTCCGACCTTTTTAGTACAGGGCACACATTAAAATTTAAGAAGATATATCGTACCTATTAATGGCTTCTGTGAAAAGGGTGAGGGCATCGAGTGCTCCACAAACATCAAAAATGTCGTCAATAATGTAGACGAAGGAGATGGGTTTTGTGAGCTCTATCCTTTGCCACGACAAGTTTGGATCCGTGAAACATGCCATTGACCACACATACCATTTAACTGGTTGCTCTCTTGCAAATTCCAACTTCTTAGCCAAACCGAGCTCTCTCCACCAACTAACATATTTTAAACATGTTACCATATGACAATATAAGGCTAAATGCCCTTTACTAGCTTCCTTATTGCTTTGTTTAATAATCCATTACATCCCTATAGTTTATAAAATATCCCATTGCATCAATGTCTCTCAATTTTTATACAATTTGACAGCTTATCCTTTATTGGATAATTGAAATGAATTTAAAAAAAAAGTTGTGATTTGAATAATAGTGAGAGATAATTAATTTTTGCTTTTATTATCAATCATTCCCAGATAAATAATTCACAAATGATTTATGTTATTCATTTGTATTATTCAGATTTATCTGATATAAAACTATCAAATTGAGCAAAAAATATGAGAATCAAGAGCGTGTCTTGGATTCAAACTATAAGGCTGTTTGAGCATTATTCACTCCAAATTATATTTAGTTTTAAACCAAAATTAGCTGACCTGGATATTTGCACAATTTCCTTTTGGTGTAAGGATTGGACCAATTTGAAATCCATATTCGCTAGTTCATGCAAATCCAGTATCCAAATATATTCACTGCCTTGAAAATTGCCATGGAAAAAGTTTTTGGCCGGGGACAAGCTTTTGCGATAGGGATGCAGCAACAGATGCTCAACTACTCCCGCTAGATCATAATTAGCAAGATGTGTCGCACTAAAGTGTCCAGCTTCATCAAGCCCATCTTCTCCTCCAATACTTAGCTGTGAGGCCTCGTATAAGCTCATCAATCCATTGATGTCTTCACTTATATTCTGTTTAAACTCCCCTTCTTTGTTTCTGAACCTGTTAAAAACATCTGTTTGACCCCAATTTTAAAGTCAATTAAGTTCAATTTGATCGATTAGAGTACTCATATGACAAAGAGTTGGCAGAAAATTAAATGCACACACATATACACAGACCTGCAGACACATAGTAACCTTGTTGTCTCAACAGTCGAAAGCGAAGGGCAACCTCTTGAAGGTCATTATAGCGATCACCAGCAGTGAAAAATATGCTATACTGCCTTCGTAGAATTAGTTCAATCTCATCTTGAAAATAGTAATCAATCCCTAGGCGTTGAACGACATCAATCATGGCCAATCCTTCAAAAGAATCGTCATCTCCTAGTTTGATAAGTATGTGCTTGATTACCTCCAGTTTTTTCGCATGCTTAATGTGAATGTCGTCCTACATAAGATAAGAGACAGAGCATTAAACACTTTCCCATAAGGTGCCTGACAATTATGAAATAAGAAACAAGAAATATTATTAAACCACATAGTTTAATAGCTTTCCCGAACTTTAATAAAGTTCAAAATCTTAAATCAGATCAGCAATATATACGTTTATATATGTGGCTCACATTAAAGTTACTGGAGTGTTCACTGGGATAAGTGAAACGTTTCAACCAGGCAGAAACACCTATGTTATCATTAATGTTGCCCTTTTTATTATTAGGCAGCAAAGAATTAATGTTACTGAGGTTTGGGTTGCCAACTTTTGATATGTGTTTTGGAATAACTTGAATGTGGGATGAATCAGACGAAATATCTTTGGAAGAGAAAGCCATGGAAAGTGTGTATTCGTGGAAATAGCTAATCTTGACAGAGAAGAGATAATTGGTTCTAATAAGTCGAGAATATGAAGAATAAGTGAAGCAATCTTTGGAAGAGAAAGCCATGGAAAACATGTACTTATGGAAATAGCTAATCTTGACAGAGAAGAAAGAATTGGTTCTAATAGCTCGAGAATATGAAGAATAAATGAAGCAATTATAGAACACATTTCCCGTCAAAATAGAATAGATTTATCCACGTGCTTTTCTTAGGAAGCGAAAAGGCCACGTGGGTACGCCTTAGTTAGGATAAATGCTCGCTTTAAGTCTTCATTTTGACTCTGTTTAATTTTTATATTTAAAAAAAAAACCTCAAAACACCCTTATATTTAACTATATTATGTTCTTACTTTTATTTTTCTTTACTTTTACAATAATACCCTTGCAATAATATTCTTTACATTAATTTATTTATTTATAAGAATTTAATTAGCACATTAACCGATAAATATTAGTATGAAAGAACTAATATTTTTTAAACCCTTGCTAATAATTTGTTTATAAATAAATTAATAGCAGCTAACTTAAGCATGTCTAGTTTGCTTGGGATAATTTTTACTAGTAGTTATTTTATAAAAAATTAATTTACCAAATTAATCTAAAAGTAAAATAATAACGTAAAAATTTGTGGAAAATTTTATGTTATTTTTAAAGCTAATTTGGTAAATTAACATCTTTTTTTTTTTAAATTAATTTCCTCAAGAAGGCAAGAATATTGTTGTAAGGGTATTGTTACAAAAGGAAAGAAAAAACAAGGGTAGAAGTGTAACATATTTAACTGTGAGGGTGTATTGAAATTTTTTCTTTTTAAATATAAGAATAAAAAAGACACTTAACTCAAAATATAAGAACTAAACAAGTATTTACCCCTCAATTATAAGACAAATTAAATATAATAATTAGACACCATCAATTAATCAAAAACTCTAGCCGCCACCGCCAGTTCCCTTTATGCCACCATCTTCTTATTTACTTTCTATAGAACAATTAAAAACACTTTTTACATTCTTCATATACACTATCTTCTCTCCTACATTTTGTAGGTGCTACATATTCTAAATATTTTCTTAATAAAATTTCATCTCAAATGATGTAATATTCATTCACTAATTGGCAAAATTATGTAACTAATTCACACATAATTTATAAAAAATCATCAACCACTTTATGAATAAAATCACATTATTTGCAATGAAATGTGAGATCAAATTTTTCTCTTTACTACTTTCGAACTTATTTTAATTTTTTTTTACCAAGTAAATGATATATACTTATAAATTCATATCAGGTGAGTAATGGGTCCAAGGGCTTTGGCAAGTGTGGGTTTTGCCATTTTATATGTTTATGATCACTTTTATCTACTGAGCGATAATGTATCAGTCTATAAGAGGAGTACTTGATTGATATCAATTTATTTTAATATAAAATATTAAATATTAAAAGCGTTTTCATTTTTTTTTCAGAAGCTGTGGCACATGCTGGTCCCTTAAAAGATCCGCTACTAGGAAGGAGTTTTGGTGCCTATTATTGAATATATGGATGCATGGTCATTTTGTCAAACTATGGAAATGTATCTTTTTTTTTTTTTTTTCATTTTAGGAATGCAAAACAATCAGAACACATTTATTTTTTAGTCTTGATTGCTCATGGCACAAGCACGATACTATCGTGATGTGGAGGCTGCCGCATGTCTTATAATCTAAGTGCTCATTTGCTATGATTTATTTGCCAGTCGAGAATATCTCTTTGAATTTAAAATTTTCTTTTCCTCTTATGTCGTTTGATTGTAATTGGAAACTTAAAAAAAAAAAGTTAGATGCTTTCTTATAAGAAAAATGATAAACTTACAAGCTTCGTGTTTATATAGGGAAATCAGATCGAGTATCTGCGTGTTTTTTATTTTTCTTATTCATATCTTTTAAGCTGAGGTTTATTGTGTTTAAAACTATTATCGTGTAATCGACTTTTTTTTTTTAACGTTGGAGTATTTTTAACGTTGGAGTATTTTTAACGTTAGAGTATTTTTATTTTTAAATGCTTTTAGTAAGTCTTAGTGGTACAAAAATACTATATTCATAAAAAAAGGTGTACACCTTGCTTGCGAGAGGAAGTTCTAGTCAGCAAAAATACTACTATTGACAATGACATGGATATGGATGTGATTGTTTATTAGTGATTATAAAAATTAAAGTAATAAAAAAAAATAAAGATCTTCTACATATTTGAGTTTACAAAGATTTCGCGTTTGTATGTAAATATACATAACTAATGATGTACACATTTTTTTCAGGAAAAAAAAATAATGTTATGTGCATGTGGCTTTTAAAATATTTAAAAACTAAGCAACACTAACACAAGTGAAGGGGGCTTTTCTTATTATAATATGTTGTGTAATAAAATTGATTTATTTTTAATTATACAGCTCTGTAAATGTTTACAGAATCCATACTTTAGAAAACATCCCAAGTCCTCCGAAATAATGAGCAACCAGCCATATGTATAGTACAATTTCATATAACGTCAACAGAAGTGTAAGAATGAGAAAATGAAATAATGATCCTGAACAGAAAAGCGAAAAGAAGTCGTAAAATTTCTGGAATCAACTTTCGGTGTGTAGTGTGTACTCAAAAGTCATTATTTTTAAAATTGCGGATGTTCGAGATAAATTGAAATGGGCACCATAGGTAGGAACTTATCCTAACCCAAGTTAAACTAAAATTATCTTTCAATAAACGTTTACCTGTTTACCATGAAGCGCGGACGTCTGCAAATGACATTCATTTAATAAATTAGAAAATAGAACCACGCTTCACGCAATTTTAAAAAAAGAATTTAGTATTATTCTTTTTTTTATTTTGCATTTGATGAAACTGATAAAAAATATGAATTGATTTTTTTAAGATTAGGCAACCTTATAAAACTACCGTTATTTATGAAAGTTAATTATTTTTTTGTTAACTTTAAAAAAATATATATTAATGTGTATATTGTAAGTGTACAAACCTTATACATTTTGTAGTTGTTGATAAGTTCGAAATTATATTCAACTTATTAATCTATTAGAACTTTTATATCTATTTTTTTTTCCAACTAGCTCCAACGATCTCAATATCACCAACACCACATAAACTTTCGAAAACATCTATAATATTATGGAAAAATAACATAAACATATTAAAACATAAGGATCAATAATTTCTAATATACACCTAAAGATTAACAAACATTAATAATTAAAAAAAATAGTTGAGATGATTGTTTTATTATTCACACATATATCAATCAAATTCAGAGATATGAATTGGAATCTATTGATCGGAATCTTAATAGTTCTTTCTTCTAACCTCTTACTGATGATTTGGGGAAAGAAAAGGTAAAGAATTATGTTGTTCAGAATTTATATCAACTGTCAGAAACAGTATTGACTCTATTCTATGATTTGCATGTATCACTTCAGATATGGCTTTTCATTTTGCAATGGAAAATTTTCTTGACCGTAACATTTTTTTTCTTAAATAACTAATATCCAATTTTATTGATCAGAGTATTATATCCCGCTATTTGCTTGTGTCCTTCCAGTGGTACAAAACTAGTAAAAGTGTGCCTGTTTGATGTTCACCCTTATTTTTGCAATGTGTTGAATTTGCATGTCTGCTACACACGGACATTCTTTATTACAGCCAATTATCTCATTAATCACTTAGGTTCGGTCTTCTATAACAGGTTTATCCGTATACCTTGTCTTATTTGGTATATGTGATAAATAGGAAGAAATTGTAGTCATATTTGGTCATTTCCGTTTTAGTACCATAGTTATTTGTCCTGCAAAAGTATATAAAGTTGTGAGAGCATGATGCGACTGATTATGTCCGAACTATTGATATTCGACCATCCAATAGTTACTGCAGTATGCTAAATAGTGTTGTCATTTCTCTTATCTACTCTGCAAGCAGTTTTCTTTTCTTTAGGTTGAATATGGTATCTTATCTTTGTTGCTTCTCCTAGTGCAGCGCATACCGAGCATTGTACATATTAAACTGGATTTATCGCTATTTCACTGAGGATCACTACATCCATTGGATAAGTATGATTCTCTCCCATTCTCCCTTACTCCTTTTTTCTTTGTTTGTGAGCTTTTG
>NW_006261964.1:15491573-15498817 GCF_000493195.1 Citrus x clementina
GACATCAATGGTTTAAGAATCAAATAATCAAATCAAACAAAGAATAAAGAACAGAAGTTATTTAACGTGGTTCAGCTAATTCTCATTAGCCTACATCCACGGAGGAACAAGACAACAGGCTTTTATAGAAATGAACTCAAGGTTACAAAGAATTACAGAATATATCTCATGGAAATTACATATCCTCAATTGAGAGGTTAACCCCCCTTATATACTCATGGTTCGTCCCCAGCTTACTGCACCAAAATCAGCTCCTTTTAGTTGCTGATAACCACCTGGAAACTAATTCCAGATGCTCACGTGCAAGCCATGCTTTATCAACGACTTTTAACAGCTTCTGTTATTATAATCCCATTCATGTGCTCATCATGTGTTTCACTAATCTTAAACGACAGTCCATGACACAGTTTTAGTTAGCTTTGTATTTAAACACCAAAACGCACTCCCTCAAGTCGTTTCCAAGTCATTGAATTGATTTCACTGGTTACTTTACAAATCTCCACCTTGAAACAATTCATCCATGTTCATCTTTCTCCTCAAATCCATGCAAGTTACAAACTGCATATTCCAGCTATGTCCAAGCAGGTCTTGAACTTAGCTGTGGGTACTACCTTTGTAAGCATATCAGAAGGATTGTTGCTGGTATGTATTTTTACCATCTTCACAACTCCTTTAGATATGCTTATGAAATGCAACTTAATGTCGATATGCTTGGTTTTCTCATGATTAGTTGGATTTCTGCTCAAGTAAATGGCACATGAGCTGTCACAGTGGATATCAACAACCTTCTGAGGTATTCCTAACTCATTGATTAAGCCTTTAAGCCATAGAGCCTCCTTGACAGCTTCTGAGGCTGCAGTATACTCAGCCTCTGTTGTTGATAAGGCCACTACATGTTGCAAACTTGCTTTCCGGCTTATCATACATCCATTTAACATGAACATGTATCCAGTTTGTGACCTCCTTCTGTCTAGATCTCTAGCATAATCAGAGTCAACATAGCCCCATAAACCAGCTTCATTTGTCTCTCGATTATTTCCATACAACAGCCCATAATCCAAAGTTCCATTCAGATATCTCAGTACCCATTTAGCTGCCTTCAAATGCTCTTTTCCAGGTGATGCCATGTACCTACTTATCAAGCTTAGAGCATGTGAAATATCTGGTTTTGTGAGGACCATTGCATACATCATACACCCTACTGCATTGGCATAGGGTACTTTTGACATCTCTTGCTTTTCTTCACTTGTCTTTGGACACTGCTGGTTTGAGAGTTTGAAATGAGAGGCTAAAGGTGTTATTATTGGTTTACAGTTGTTCATCCCAAAGGTGTTAAGTACTTTTTCCAAGTACTTCTTCTGAGACAAGAACATAGTTCCATTCCTTCTGTCTCTTGTGATTTCCATGCCCAAAATCTTCTTGGCATGCCCCAAATCCTTCATATCAAACTCAGAGTTCAGCTTCTATTTTAAGGCTTCGATTTCTTCCCTTACTTTACAAGCAATCAACATATCATCAACATACAATAGCAAGTATATATGATGATCTGAATCTATTTGCTTGTAGTATACACAACAATCAAAATTACACCTCATGAATCCATGTGTAATCATGAACTCATCAAACCTGAGGTACCATTGCCTTGGGGACTGCTTCAAGCCATACAATGACTTCTTCAGCAAGCATACATGGTCAGGGTATTCAGAGCATACAAATCTTTCAAGTTGAGTCATTAAAATCTCCTCTTGTAGTCTCCCATGTAAGAAGGCTGTTTTGACATCAAATTGATCAAGCTCCATGTTATATACAGCTGTTAGAGCTAATAATACCCTTATAGAAACATGTCTGACCACTAGTGAGAAGACTTCCTTAAAATCAACTCCTTCTTTCTGTGTATATCCTTTTGCTACTAGCCTATCTTTGAATCTTCTAGGCTCATCAGCTGTCAACCCCTCTTTTACCTTAAAAATTCATTTGCACCCCACAATCCTTCTTTTGTCAGGTTTCTTTACCAATTCCCAGGTGTTGTTCTTGTATAGTGAGTCTATTTCATCATCCATAGCCCTCTGCCACTCTGATTTATATGAACTCTTCATAGTCTCTTTGTAGCTTGTTGGCTCATCTTCATTAATCTCATATGATGCTGCCAGTGCATATGCAATGAGGTCAGCATAACCATATCTTTGTGGAGGTCTTATCTGTCTTCTTTCTCTGTCTCTGGCCAGATGGTAGTCTCTAAGTTGAGTTTGAGTGTGCTGTTGAGATTGTGCTTCAGTATTTCTACTACTGTCATCTTCATCTCCATCAGAATCTGCAGCTTCTTGAGAGGACTTCTGATTTGGATGCTCCACCTCAAATTGTATATGCTCAAGTGTTTTAGCCTGAGGTTCAGCATCATTGTATTGTGGCTTTTTCTTGAGCACAGTTTCTTCATTAAAGATCACATCCCTACTGATGATGCACCTTAGTGGGGATAAATCTGTGCACCATAACTTGTAACCCTTTACACCATCTGGATACCCAATAAACTTCCCCCTCAGAGCTCTTGGAGATAATTTCCCTTGCTTAACATGTGCATAAGCATCACATCCAAAGGCTTTAAGGTCTATATAGTTACCAGGTTTTCCAGACCACATTTCTAATGGTGTTTTAAAATCAATTGCACCAGATGGACTAAGGTTCACCAAAAGAGAAGCTGTCAGCAAGGTTTCTGCCCATAGCCCTTTAGAAAGTTGGGACTGTATCATCATGCATCTGACTTTATCCATTAAAGTCCTGTTTATCCTTTCAGCTAGGCCATTTTGCTGTGGGGTTAACCTTATTATTCTATGTCTTGTAATCCCTTCATTTGCACAAAAATTGTCAAACTCTTGATTGCAATATTCAAGGCCATTGTCTGTCCTTAGTTTTTTAACCCTTTTTTCAGTTTGATTTCTACCAGAGCTTTCCACTCTTTAAATTTTCCAAACACCTGATCTTTACTTTTTAGCACATACACCCACACTCTCCTAGAGTAGTCATTTATCATGGTCATAAAGTATCTATTTCCACCCAGAGATGGAATCTAAGAAGGACCCCAAAGGTCTGAGTGTATATATTGCAAGATCTTAGTGGTCTTATGTATTGATTTCTTGAAGTTATTCCTAGTTGATTTACCTAGGATGCATTCTTCACAGAAAACTAGCTCCTCAATCTTATCACTCCCCAGAACACCTTGCTTATTAACTTCTTTCAGACCTTTAATACTCATATGCCCAAGCCTTAAGTGCCATAGTGTAGTTGTATCTATGGCAGTGCTTTCAATGGCATTAGAGACCCATGTTACAGACTCCCCATCTAAGACATAAACCCTATTCTTTCTGGTTCCTTTCATAACCATTGTGGATCCATTTAGAATCTTCAACTCCCCTGATTCAAGCTTAATGCTACATCCTATTTGATCAGTCATTCCTAAAGAAATCAAATTCTTTTTAAGTTCTGGAACATGTCTAACTTGTCTAATTTCTTTTATAGACCCATCATGTAGCTTAAAATGAATTTTACCAATCCCAATGACTTTACACACTGAGTTATTACCCATCATTACTCTTCCTCTATCAAAATCTTGATAATCAGCAAAATAACTCTTGTATGGACTCATATGAAATGTGCAACCAGAGTCAAGAATCCACTTACCCTTTTGCATATCCTCAGTTGCAACACACACACCTGCTAACTCATAGCCATCCTCTTCTTCAGCTGTAGCTACATTCACAATTCTCTCCTTATTCTTGTTCTTTAAATCTGGGCAATCCTTCTTGAAATGTCCTTCCTTATGGCAATGGAAGCATTTCAGGTCCTTTGGTTTGGTTTTAGGTTTGGACTGCTTCTGATTCTTTACTGCATTCTTATTCTTTTCAAACTTCCCTTTTACTGTTAACCCAACTCCACTTTCTATACTCATAGATTTTTCTTGCAACCCTCTAGTATTTAAGGCTGCCTTTACCTCATCCAAGGACAATGTCAACCTCCCATACATTAGGGCATCCACAAAATTAGAGTATGATTGTGGAAGTGAACTTACCAAGAGCAGAGCTTTACTTTCATCACTGAGGCTTTCATCAATGGTCTCCAAGGTGTCACACACTCTATTGAATTCATCGATATGATCATCAAGATAGGATCCCTCTGCCATCTTTAGAGTAAACATCATTTTCTTGATATGAAGTCTGTTGGCAAGAGACTTTGACATATAGATAGTTTCCAATTTTTCCCACAAATTAGCCATTGTTTTCTCCTTGGCAACTTCTCTAATAACAGAGTCTCCAAGACTTAAGATTATTGTGCTTCTTGCCCTTTTATCTATATCAGTAGCCTGTTGTGGGGTTAGTGACGATGAAGCTTCCATTCCCTCTTTCTTAGTGACTGGTTCTAAAGCATCTCCTAGTCCCTGAGTTATCAATAGAGCCTCCATTTTCACTTTCCACATATTGAAGTTGTTCTTGCCTGTAAACTTCTCCAGATCAACTTTAGGATGAGCCATACTAGAATCTGATTAAAGAAACCCTGCTCTGATACCAATTGTAGAAACTGAAGGGCACTTAGTTGCTCAAACACCTGCAGTTTCTGCCCAAGATCCAAGATCAGATTCCTAGATGCTTTTTGTAAGTGACTCAAAAAAGGTTTAACCAAGAACTCAACTAAACAGAACAATCAATTGTTTAAGAATCAAATCAAACAAAGAATAAAAACCAGAGTTATTTAACGTGGTTCAGCTAATTCTCATTAGCCTACATCCACGGAGGAACAAGACAACATGCTTTTATAGAAATGAACTCAAGGTTACAAAGAATTACAGAATATATCTCATGGAAATTACATATCCTCAATTGAGAGGTTAACCCCCTTATATACTCATGGTTCGTCCCCAGCTTGCTGCACCAGAATCAGCTCCTTTTAGTTGCTAATAACCACCTGGAAACTAATTCCAAAAGCTCACGTGCAAGCCATGCTTTATCAACAACTTTTAACAGCTTCTGTTATTATAATCCCATTCACGTGTGCATCATGTGTTTCACAAATCTTAAACGACAGTCCATGACACCGTTTTAGTTAGCTTTGTATTTAAACACCAAAACGCACTCCCTTAAGTCGTTTCCAAGTCATTGAATTGATTTCACTGGTTACTTTACAGACCAAATATAAAGCATGAACACTCACATGCTTACCAGCAGCAATATTATAAAGTAAACAAGCTCATTGTAATGTGCGTCATGTTAAGAAATGAGTTGTGTTAAACATCAAGAAAGGTCAAAGAATACTAAGAGAAACGGTAGTTTTGTGCTGTCGTTTCGGCTTCTCTCTCTTCATTCTAATATTTTTTATTATTAAAAATATAAAAAAGGGAGAAAATGACAAAAGACAGCCCACATCTATCGAATCCCCATCACTTCATCATTGTCTCTCTCTCCCCCTCTCTTGACGTTCATCCTCTCTCCAACCTCACTCTCTGCGGCTCCCCATCAAGCTTCCTCACTCTCTCTAGATTCTATCATTTTCTCCCTTTTTTATATTTTTAACAATAAAAAATTAGCATTCTGCTGAGAAAGAGAGCGATGCACGATTCTTGAACAATTTTTTCCGTCGCGATCGTCCATCAAACCACTTGAAAATGAGCCAAGGGAGTTCTTAACCTTATCAACTACCAGACTTTCAAGATTTAGAGTATGGTTCTAGTCCAAGCTATTTAATTAGTATTGGGATTCGATCCATTCGATCCATTTGCTCTTCTAATTCAATAAGATAAAGAATTTAATTGGAGAAATGCCATTGATATCAGAGGAGCATATATATTGTTCTGATTTAAATATTGATTTTTTTTATTGTTAAAAAAAAATAAAATAAGAAGCCAAAATCCTAGCCTTGTGTTTGTACTTTTACTTTTCTCTTAAACATTATAAAGATGTAAGAGTCATCTTACAGTGCAGGGTTGTATCTTATACAGCCACTGCCAAAAACTAGAACAACCGGTATTTTACCGGTTGTTCATTAAATAATTTTTAAATTTTGTTTTTAATGCTTAAAAAAATATAGTAAAATGAAAAAAATATGAAAATTTTAAATCTGAAACATAAAAAATCAATTAAATGAGAAAAATATTTTAAATGTTTTTTAACATAAATAAATGTTAAGAAATTATAAAAATAATTATATTCCAATTTTTTTGGTTAAATACCAATTTAATGGGTGGATATTTCAAGTTTATTTTGTATGTCTCTAATTTCGGTTAGTCTTTCTCATTTATTGGTTCATTTATTTCAATTTTTTTAATCCACTAGTTTTGTGTTTAATGTTCCAACTAAATTCATTAAATACCAATATTTTGGGGTTAAATTACAAGGTAAATTTTCAGTTCTCGGTAGGGATGAGTTCCTTAATTTTTGGTTAAGCTTTCTCTCTTTATTGGTATAAGAGTTTCAGCTAATAATTTCACTAGCTTTGTGTTGAATGTTCCCATTATCTAGGTAAGATTTCAATTATTTGGGTTAAGTACCAAATTACTTTGTAGCGTTTAATTTTTGGTTGGATTTGTATCAAATTTTGGTTAAACTTTCTCAATTTAAGGTTAATATATTTCAAATTTTCAATCCATTAGTTTTGTGTTTATTATTCCTACTAAAATCGTTAAAAATCAATATTTTGGGTTGAATTCCAAGTAAATTTTATTTCTCGTCGCAATAGTTCCTTATTTTGGTTAAATGTTCTCCATTATGGGTTTATATATTTCAACTAAAAATTCCAGTGATTTTGTGTTGAATCTTCCTATTATCAAGGTAAGATTTCAATAATTTGGGTTAGATACCGATTTTACTTTGTAAAATTTTAGTTTTGGTTCTATTGGTTCCTGATTTGGTTAATCTTTCTCAACTATAACCTTATATGTTTCAACTTTTTAATCCACTAGTTTTGTGTTTAGTATTCCTACTAAAATCATTAAATACCAATATTTTTGGTTAAATTCCAAGTATATATTATTTCTCATTGGATAATTTTCCTGATTTTGGTTAAATTTTCTCTCATATAGGTTCATTTATTTCAACTAATAATTCCACTAGTTTTATATTGAGTGTTCCTATTATCTAGTTAAGATTCCAATAATTTGGGTTAAATATTAAATATACTTTGTAAGATTTTATTTTTGGTTGACTAATCCCTAATTTTGTAATCTTTCTCAATTATAGTATATATTTTTCAACTTTTCAATC
>NW_006261964.1:15499461-15502020 GCF_000493195.1 Citrus x clementina
ATTTATACTTGAGCTTTTGATCATTATAGACATGCCTGTTTTATTAATTCAAATTAATTGTACTCATTTTCTTTCCAAAATAAATTCTTTGATATCTCATCACTTCAACCCAAAATTTCATTTTTAAACAATTGCATAATGCAATTTGTACAGCTCAAATTTTTTATTTTTTCAAATGTTTAAGATAAAAACAAATTATTTTATTTTAATAATTTATTATATGATTATCACAGGAAATAGTGAAAATTAATTTTTTATATTGAAATTTTAAGATTTTCAAATTAGCATTTACTTTGAATCCAATTAAACTAAGTCACCATTTAATTATCTTTAATTAATGCTTTAAGCACAGTAAATGCATTTCAAATTAAACAATATTTTGTATAAAAAAACATATTAGGAAATTAATGCAATCAAGAAAAAAGAAAAATATATTAAAACATTAATTTTGATTCCTCAATTAAGTATTAAAAGGAAAATTTTCTCTTACAGATAAATTCAACCTTATAATTTAACAATAATGTTGACTGCAATTTTAAAACTATTTATTTATTGCTCCAAATTGCAATAGTTTTTAATGAGTCATAAAAATTAAATTTATTTAACATTATACTTATATAGTTGGATACGTAATTTATACCTTAATTGATGTTGCCTTATTTTCAATTATTATATTTTAGTGATAGTTTATTTCATTGTATACTAATAGTGTTATAAATTTGTAATAATTGATTATACATCATATTTTTCATTGATTACTACTTGAATTATATAATATCTATTTTATAAGTGAGTATTACTCAAATTAATATATTATACTTTAAAATTTTAATTATTATACTTAAATCATATAATCACATATGCAATTAAGCGTAAATAATGAAAAGGTCACTTCCCAAGGTTTGGGAAAATGATCATGTAGATCCCTGAGTTTTCACTAAGAGACACTAAAACCTCGTTTAACTATAATGCTTTTTGACTTTATTAATTCAAAAAATAGACTCTAAAGTTTTATAATAAGTAGAAATATAATATTAAAATAAATGTAACAATATATACATTTTAAAATAATTAATATATAAAAAATATTTTAGTACTTTACAATCTTATATTATATTAAACTAAATTTTTTTAATAAATAGGAACATAATATTAAAATAAATATTTAAAAATTTAAATTATTTTCAATATTGTATACAAAATTTGAATACTATTAATACATGAGATATATTTTATTAATTATAAAATCTATTTAACCTAAAGATTTATTTAAAATTTTCTAACAAATAAAAATATATAATTAAAATAAATATCATAATTTACATTTTAAAAATTATTTTATATATTAAAAAATATTTTAATATTATTAATTTATTAGACAAATTAAACTATTTAAATTATATTTGTACTTATTAAAAATCTAAAAGTCAATTTTTTTGAATCAATAAATCCAAATTGTATTATAGTCAAAGGGGTCTTAGGGTCCCTCGGTGAAAACATGGGGTTTTATATGATCATTTTTCCAAATCTCGGGAGTGTAGGTATCTTTTTTCCTAAATTATTTAATTCTCAATGTTGCACTAAAATTATAGTTTTCTAGTTACATTGTTAATTTAGTTAAGGGTACAATACAATGTCAATAACAATTATTGTAATAATACCTAAAAAATTATGCTTGATATTATTAAAAATTTAATTTTTAACAAATTGTACCTTGCTGACTTGATTGAGTGGTTTTAAAGCGGGGTTAAAAAATAAAATCAAGTTATACACACTTTAGAAAAATACATTCAATTGGACTATATATATACACATTATTAAAACTTTTATTATTATAAAAAATAAAATCATATAGACTATACAAGACATTTCATTAAAAATATAAAATATCGTAAAAAATATCATAAGCTGAATTTAGTTTAATCATAATAATAATTACTATAATGACAGTTATTAACAATATAAAAAAAACAAAGATTATCCTTTGTTGTTTTGAAAAACGAAAAACACTCTCATGTTTTAAAATAAGTTCAAATTCTCCTGCAACTCTAACTGTGTTAGCTTTATATATCATTGTATTATTTGACACATAGTTTTGATGTTAGCCATAAAATTTAAATATTTTTAGAGTATAAATAAAGTGAAATGACTTATATAACCCTAATGATTAAATAAATTTAATAATAAATTATCGAGAAAAATTACTTCACACACACACACACACACACACATATTGTGGATATATATAACCAAATGTTATTCCAATTTAAATGGATAATTTACAACTATTAGGGATATTTTCCCCACTTGTAATTTTTCTCTATAATTTACAATTTATTATAAAATAAAATTTGATCATTAAGGATATATAAGTTATTTTACTTAATTTTTATTTTCAAAATATTTAAATTTTATAGCTAACAATAAGATTAGGGGTAGAATAGTAAAATGATATATAAAGCTAACGTTATTATAACTTTTGCCGGGGGGGGGGGGGGGGGCCGCAGAGAGGAAATTCCATTTTCTTTTAACCATCCCTAAAGAAAGGCCCAATTAAAA
>NW_006261964.1:15504588-15525469 GCF_000493195.1 Citrus x clementina
ATATTATGAGAGTACAAATTTAAACCATTAATATTAGTCACTATTTCAACTAATATTGAGAATAACAATATTTGATGATTAATAAGGATATTTGGTACTATGAATAATTATAATTATTTGAAAACTATCCAATAGTTAAATCGAAAATAAGAAAAAAAATATACTTAGTTTACGCTAATATAAATATTATTCTCACTAATATAGACATTAAATGTTTCAAAGTAATTTTTTCAGCCATAAGAAAAAGCAAATTTTTCATGCTGAGGAGGGTGTCTTTGAAATTTTCCTAATTTAAATTGATAATTTCGATATTTAGATAAAATTGGTTGTAGCTATGTGATAATTGCTACTGATATTTGCTAGTTCCCACTTCCAATTCTTTCGTTCGGTAGCAGGTTTCATGCGTAAAAAATAAAAGCCGTTGGATTGCTTTTATAAGCAATCCAACGGGGAATAGGTTTCAAAATAAAAAATAAAAACGGCTATATGTCATGCAGTGGCTGTATTATAAGCGGACCCAAGATGTAAAGGATAATGCTCAGAATGGCAAGAGGTTGATGCACGTGATGGGCTGTCTTCTGTCGTCATCTCCTTTTTTTATATACTTTTAAGAATAAAAAATTATTAAAATGGCGAGAGAGGGAGAAGTCAAAACGGCAGCTTCTCTCAGCATTCTCTCGCCATTCTTTTTTTTTTTTTTTGTCTTATCCACGAGGTATTTTGGAGAGAGCTCCAACTGTGGGAGGCACCTTTAAGTCCGTACCACAACTCAGATTAGAAGCCTCCACTTGAACCAGGAGGTACTAGTTCTCTCAACAAAAGCGACTTTCCTGCGACTCGAACTGGGGAGTAAACCTAATCAAACCACTTAAAGGGACTCTATTGCCAGTAAAACCAACACTTTGTTGGTTTCTCTCGCCATTCTTGATAGTAAGCATTTTCTCTCAACATTCTCCAGCCAGATTCCTAATTTGTTAATGCTGTTTGAAATGCTGACCAAAGACTATTGGTAGGATAACATGCACCCTATCCAATCCCACCACATGCATGGACACAAATTAATATAAGAAAAATATACAAAGGCTGGAAATTAAATAGGGGAAAGAGTATCAAAACCATGATTGCAAATCAGTAGTCCTACAAGCACATGTACTAACAAAAATAAGAAATAGTTTCTAAACTTAAAGCATAAGACATAGTCTGCAAAGTAAATAACGCTAGAGAAAGAGAACAAACGTTCACCATTGAACACAATAATATTCCTTAAATAAAATGCTTGACCAAGTATGCAGCTAATTTTCTACATGTCTAAGAATGAAAAAACAATTGAACTATCGTGTGCATCACATAATATATGCATGGAATCCAAATGTTCTAAGCTGGATTCTTAGTTTTTTTCTCAAAATTCTTCATTTGGTTTCTTTCCCATCAATCGCTGAGCTGCACTTTTTGTTTGTGTACCAGTGTCATTCTCGGTTCTTCTTCCAATATTTTACCGAAGAAACGAAGTTCAATTACTAAACATAATGGCTCATTTTAACAAGATCTATACAGATGATATAGCACTCCTTGCTTTTACTAGTCAAACATAATGCCCTAAAAAAATCTAGGCAATAAAAAATCCATAAAAATGCTTAGAGCAGTAGCAAATGATGAAATAATGACTAGACATGGAAAAGAAGTATCAACAAGTTCATCGAAGATGTGATCATTACCATTAGTTAGTTCCCATGAAGATAATACTTACAAAATTTATCAATGAGAGATACTAGCAAGAACGAGATTTAGCGTAAACAAATGATCTCTTAAAAAAAATCATTATACCATATAAATACACAGCAATAATACCTTCCATTTCCTTTTATGCGTTTCATGCTTAACTCAATTAGTTGATTTATATTCAAAGACTAACAAACCTTTTGACAGCTAGAAATAATATATTGGGTAACACACACACACCTAATTGACCTCTTACTTTCCCTGCTTGAGGCCAACCAACTAAGCTATTCACTGGAGGTATCTTCAAGAATAAATCATCTCCTAATACAAAATGTAAATGTACAGCTAAATGTGTGACACATGAATAAAGCTGCAATAATTGTTTACTGCCACCTCTTTTCAAGGCTACCATGAGTGAAATAATAAATAGAATTAGGATAGAAATAAAATCTTAATGAATACCTGCGATACCCAAGTATTAATATGCTTAGAAGTTAGAACATAATGACTGATGTCTGAAGGCATTTCAAAATGTGAAAGAACGAAAGTTGAAGACTTTGCAAAAATTCTGTTGTTCAAATATCAGAGCTGATATAATTCAACCATGAAATTGTGCACGATAAAGTTTCATTACAATAGAACAAACACAAGTAATCAAAATGACCATAATAGATATAATTGGGTCTGAACGGGTCAAAATGCATTAATATCCTTGCTTTCACAATCTTAAGTCTTAAAAGTTCAACACAGCTAAACATCTCAGGGAACAACAGCATTCAGCCATCAACAAAGAAGACAGCTAATGCAGGTAGTTTGTTCAATTCAATCACGCTCCTCTTCTTCTACCAATTCCTTTCATTCAAACAACATAAATGCATAAGTATAATGCATTCATTCAACTAATCAATACATAATATAATACTCAAAAAAAA
This sequence comes from Citrus x clementina, assembly GCF_000493195.1. NCBI lineage: Eukaryota > Viridiplantae > Streptophyta > Magnoliopsida > Sapindales > Rutaceae > Citrus > Citrus x clementina. The sequence continues at coordinate 15,507,240 of NW_006261964.1, forward strand.
ATAAAGGCCTAGAAAATTAGTTAATAAGGAGAAGTGTTTGTTAATGGGATCAAAACAGGAGTGCTCGTTACAGTATTCTCATATTCTAATTCTCCAATTCAACAAATTGGCATAAATTCTAATTCTCCAATCCAGAATTTTAAAGTGCATGAACGTCCGGGAAAACGTATAAACCATGCGGTTTAAGCGCTTTAAGTTTTAAGCCTTTAAAACTCCGTGGTTTTAAAGTTTTCCCTGACGTTTCCTGCACTTTATGATCCAGGACCAGAAAACTACTAGGGAGAGAGAAAGAGAGAGAGATGTTCCAATTCGAAATTTTAAAGTGTGGGAAAATTTAGCAAAATGCAAAACCGTGCAATTTATGGGCCTTATCGGTTATATATATATATGTGTGTGTGTGTGTGTCTAGTTTTGGATCTTAAAGTGCGGGAAATGTTCGAAAAAGCTTTAAAACTGCACGGTTATTTGCTTGAATAACTTGTGTCAAGGAACAAACAAAACCAGAAAAATAAAAGAAAACAGAGCACGTATGATAGAGGAGAGAAGAAAGATTTATTTTATTTTTATTTGTATATACCCTTAGTCTTACAATTGAGACATATATATATACTAGCTTCAATCCTTTGACAATAAGGAATTAATCTAATCTGACTAAATATTAAACTAGGATTCCTAATACGACTAAGATTAAGTAAACTTGAACATCACATTAATTAACAATTCTCATATTCTAATTCTCCAATTCAACAAATTGGCAGCCCACACAGCAAACATTCTTACTAATATATATATAAATGTTCCAATCCGGAATTTTAAAGTGCGGGAACGTCCGGAAAAACGTATAAACAATGCGGTTTAAGCGCTTTAAGTTTTAAGCCTTTAAAACCCCGTGGTTTTAAAGTTTTCCCGGACATTTCCTTTACTTTATGATCCCAGACCAGAAAACTACTGATATATATATATATATATTGAGAGAGAGAGAGAGAGATGTTCTAATTTAGAATTTTAAAGTGTGGGAAAATTTAGCAAAATGCATAAACCGTGCAATTTATGGGCCTTATCAGTTATTTATATATATATATATATATATATATATATATATATATATATATATATATATATATATATATATATATATATTCTGGTTCTGGATCTTAAAGTGCGGGAAAGGTTCGAAAAAGCTTTAAAACTGCGCGGTTTTAAAGTTTTTCCAGACTTTCCCACACTTTAAAATCCCGAATTGGAAACTTTCTAATATGTATATATGTGTGTGTGATATTGTTCAATTCTTGTAGTCAGGGCTGCAAAAATGTGGCACTTATTGTTGACAGTGGTGGAGAAAATTTTGCAATCAATCATCTTACGGCAGTGTAGGTGTTATCATTCATACATGTCAGGACTAAGTTTTATGAAGATGTTTCATTTTCTCTTCTACAATTCATTGCCCTCAAAACAAATGAAGGCGTGCATGACACAGTTTAATGTTAATGATTCATTTTTATAGACTCGCTTGAGGATGAAGTTATGATATTTTTTTAGTTTCTCTAGACAACTTGATTCCCAAATGAATATTCTACTAGATTTATACTGATTCATGTCAATGTGTTGCTTCACTAGAAGATGTGTACTCTTTGGAAACTTAAATTGATTCTAGAAAATTTCGAAATTTGAAGTCTTTTTAGCACACAGTTGGACTGTCTTGCTGCTTGACACGTTTGACATAATTTGAAACGGCATGGCAAATTAGACTCTCAATTTTTCAAACTTGCTTATAACCATAAGGTGGTCAAGAAATACTGAATGCCTCTTTCTCTTTTTTGAAAAAAAATATATATTTTTTCACCCCTTTGTGTTTTTCTCCTAGAAGGTTACAAACTTTCTATTAATTTTCTGGGTTCAGTGCTAAATCAAGTTACAAGATCTTATTCGTGATTCATTCTTCCTCTTCGTTATTAGTTGAGTGCTATAGTGTGAAGTCTTTGGTGGGGCTTTGTGGGGAAAAAAAATACTAGGTTTAATTATTCCTTCACATCTCGAGGGATCCCAGTTGGTCATGGATAAGAATGTCTATTATAGGTAGGGACTAGGGTAGGTTAAGCTGTTAATCACCTGTTAATACAATTACACAATTATAATAAGCTCGATTTATAATATTCTACAAACTTAATTTATTTATTTTATCGGCAGCCACTGTAATTGTATTGATCTTATAATATTCCACAAGCTTATTTAAGTTTAATTATCCAAAATGTTAGGAAATTGAGCTTCCTCCCAATATCACTCCAAGCAATTTGTGAAGCAACAAATAAACAGAAAAAATTAAATAGAGAATACACCAATCACACAACACAAGATTTATGTGGAAAAAACTCCAAATCCAGAGAAAAACCACGATTGTTGTCACAATACAACCAGAGAAAAATATTCACTATGTGGAAAATTATTAAAGCCACACTCTCGGAAATAATTTTCTCTCATCCAAGCCCCAGATACACCCAAAATACTAAAACTTCCTAATACTTACTTAATGCTTAACTTGCATTAGATTTCACACCTCTATAGAATTTTGAATGCTTCTCTCTACGATGATAAAAAATGAGGGAGGGGCACCTCCTATTTATAGGCAAAAAACTTGCCTAAGAGCCTTCAAGTTTGATCAAATTTGGTGGCTTACCCACCAAATTTGGTCATGTTCAACCATGGCTGCTCCCATGGTTCAACCATGGAGGCTAAGGCCTCTACTTTGACACAAAACACCAGACCTGCATCACATGGAAAACTTGCGAAGTAGGGAGCACACATATGCGCTCTCCAATTTGGGTTGAACTAATTGTCAAGTACGTCACTACGTTGAATATATTATTTGTTCCTAGATTCCACATTCACACTTTACGTCTGGGTGCTATATGATGTAGCAACCGTTATTCCAGTCAAAGATATATTGAACGTAGACATGTGCAGTCTAGGAACAAATATAGCACCCTTTAAACCTGAGCAAAAGTATATTACAATATATGTTTACAAAGTTGAAGTCTTTTTGGCATAGGCAATAGGGCTCTTCCAGGAACAAAAAATAAAATAAAATAAATAAAAGTAAAAAGTAAGAAAGATTAGGAGATCTTTCAGATAATTAACCACTCAAAGTCCGACAATGCATTCCACAATCCAAAAGAGTTCGGCTGGCTAAATATAAACGATTGTTAGTTAAAAGATTGTGTGCCGCATGAATTCAGCAATTGATCATAATTCAATTTCATCGATCAAAAAGACAATCCGTGCTTGTTTCAAACTATAGAAATATAAAAATATTCTTTGACCAATAAATAATTTATTTAATTGAGAAGAAAGTATTATTTTACAAAAGAAAAAATTGCATCCTATTTAATAAAAACTGTTATATTTAAAAAAAAAAAAAGTAGGAAAAGAAACTGATTCTAAGATTTTGCCACAAGAGTGGCATTAGGTAATTGGCCATTATAACTTATCGCAGAACATAATAAAAGAAAAATTAATTGTATGTCATTGAAGATTTATAGCGACAGCAAACCCCAAATACGTTAGGGTAAACAGACAAAACTAAATAGATTATTAAAACTCTGTGAATTGAATAAATAAATAATGAATCCAGAACAGAACAATAATAATAATCGTAATGATCGAAGCGAAAGCAATTCCGAATCGAAGAAAAAATCCATCAAATGAATCTGTACAGTGAATCACATTGATTAAGTTAGATAAAAGAACAACAATTAAAGAAATAACAAAACATATTAGAAACGAGATGAAGGTTGCAGAATTGGATAAGAGATTTTTTTTTTTTTTTGATACAATGGAGCCTAGTGAAGACTAGGACAAAACAGAGCGGGGAATAGTATTTCCATACATATCATTACATAACCAATATCCAATACCTTTAGGTGGGTTATCAAAGACATAAAAACCGAGAGGTAAAGATCCTGCCAACTTAGCCATGAAATCAGCAGCAAAATTAGCTTATGAAATCAGCAGCAAAATTAGCTTCCCGATATATATGCTGCAGAATTGGATAAGAGATAATTAGATGAAGAAGCACTCAAATAGTAATGGTTATATATATATATATTAAAAAAATAAAAAAAGGGAAAAGAAAAAAGTCAAAGAGGCAGAGATCCATGTGAAAGAGGCAGAGAGTTTTAGCCTAATGATATTAAACCTGGATATAGAGAAATTAATTAGTTCACGTTTAATTTTAATAGTAATTGACATTTACTTTTAACCGCATAATACTAATGCAGTGATATATGTGTAATTAACGGGATATATATTGATGCCCTTAAAAAACTTATAATCACTACAATAATATTTAACCCGTCAAATGTTGTTTTTATGTCAATTATTCTTTGTCCACCGTTAAAAAGAAATTGACTTTCATATTCAACAGCAGGTAAAACAAATCTGCTGTCCATTTATGCTTTTAACAACATATATTTTAGACATGCCTTCTTTACTTACTTTTAACAGCATTTTTTAATTACCTGTTATGGAAACCCTGTCGTCAAAAACCGTTTTTGTCGTAGTGTTCTAGAAAATTTTGAAATTTAAGTCTTTTTTAGCACACTGTTGGACTGTTCTGCTGCTTGACACATGTGACATAATTTCAAACAGAGTGGAGTTTGTTTACTCTTTCTTCTTGCTCCAACTCTTTGAGAGAGCGAGTTTATAAAGCCGCAGTCGCTGACGGAATTTTTTGATAAAATGGAGAATTTGACTCTCAATTTTTCACACTTGCTTATGACCACAAATTGGTCAAGAAAAACTGAATGCCTCTTTCTCCTTTTTGAGAAAAAAAAAAATTTAATTTTTCACCCCCTTCTCGACGGTCCTTAATAATCATTGATTTCCTTATTGATTATATGTTGGAATTTGTTATTTCTTGTGTTTTTCTGCTAGAGGGTTACAAGCTTTCTATTAATTTTCTGGGTTCAGTGCTAAATCAAGTTACAAGATCTTATTCGTGATTCATTCTTCATCTTCGTTAGTAGTTGTGAGTGCTATAGTGTGAAGTCTTTGGGGGGGCTTTGCGGGGGGAAAAAAAAAATACTAGGTTTAATTATTCCTTCACATCTTGAGGGATCCCAGTTGCATATATATATATATATATATATATAGGGTCATGGATAAGAAATGTCTATTATAGGTAGGGACGGAGGGTAGGTTAAGCCGTTAATCACCTGTTAATACAATTACACAATTAAAATAAGCTCGATTTATAATATTCTACAAACTTAATTAATTTATTTTATCGGCACCCAATGTAATTGTATTGATCTTATAATATTCTACAAGCTTGTTTAAGTTTAATTATCCAAAACACCAGACCTGCATATATCACATGGAAAACTTGCGAAGTAGGGGAGCACACATGCATATACGCCTTCTGAATTGCATTAATTGGAAAAATTGCATTAATTTATTTTGCCTTCTGAATTTTTATACAAATATTTTTGGCGAAACATTATCTTCCATGTTTTATATATTTGTCATATCAAACGACACGCTTATCACATGGGGAATAAAATTCCTATCGATAAGATAGAAATAGATTGCGGTGATGATGTTGTGAAAATGAGGCTTCTAATTTCTTTTAATTAACAGGAAATTTAAAATTTTGAAGTTGCCTATATTTAACTTCATGTTTCCATAAGTTTTTTTAAAAGTGAATGCAGAAAGCTCTTGTTGGGGAAAATGTTTATTTTGCCCTCTTGTGCTTTAAAACTCTATTTGTCACACCGCTTTAATCACGTCGAAACACTATCAATTAAATTACATTATAAACGGATTGATGGTTGCATTAGAAGCTTGCATAAGAAAACAGAAACCGATAGCTCAATTTCAATTACTCACAACTCTCCTAATGAAAAGTTAACGCATGACACGTGGCTCAGCTGAACATACCCCACTTCCTCACTCTCTGGTACCTTCATTCACATCACACACTCACTCACCGGGCTCACGCAACTTGCTTGTCCCAAGTAGCAATTTAGCAAATGCCCAATTGGTGAAATAGGAGGACGCGAGGTGAAGGTCCCACAAAAGCAAAAAAGAAGGGCAAGAAAGGGCACGGCATTAACATAAAATATAACCAACCAACACGCGTTGGATTCTGGAAAGCACGAGTACTAGCAACGGCGTCGCCATTTTTCACTTGAAGAAAGAGTCGTACATCTATTCCTTTTTTCTCATCCCTTGGCAATTAAGCTTTATAAAAGGCGATTAATGCAAGCAATCGATCCCCCAATATACGCACCGAAGTTGTTTTCTCTTTCCCGACATTGAAATGGCCCCGTCACAAAGAAAAAAATAATCGCAATCTTTGTTCTCGTTTTAATTTTCCCTACTACTCTAGCCGACCCTTCTCTTTCGGGTATGTATTCCCCTAAATTCATCATTTCGATTTAAGGGGAAAAAAGAAAAAACCGATTGATTTTGCAGTTTGATCTTATTTGGTTCATTTCCTCTCTTTTCAGGTCGTTTTGTGGGGAACATCACACAGGCATTAGTGTATTCAACGAATTTGGAGCTTTAGTTATATATCGCCGGCGATTTTTTTTTTTTTTTGCCCGTTCTTGAAATTTTTAGATATTCTTTATCGTTTATTTTTTTCTTTTTTTAATTTTATTTATTCATCTGTACTTTTCGGAATTGACAGGAGTCTCACCCAGAGAACAGAGGCAGCAGCAGCGGCAACTGGACTGCCGGTGCTGGTGGAAGACCGGTCCGATCAAATCCTAGCACTTTTCACCACCATTAAAGTCGCATTGAGAATGGAGGCAGCAACTGGGCCGCCGTCCCCGGTCCGAGACCGGTGCGGTTCGATTCACCACGACAATCCCACGGTATCTCAACCATGAGCTCATTGATTCCATTCATGATCACTTTATAATATGCTTAGAGTTCTCGAAGAATTAGAATTTTTCGAACTTTGAATGTAATTTAATGAGATGAGCACTTTTATAATATGTTTGCATTGGAAGTGATCAAGGAAGTATATTTCTCGAAGAATTAGAATTACATTCACTTTTATCAACCATGAGCTCAGTATATTTGCCTACAATATATCGCCAACGTCGCTGGAATATCCATCGCAGAGCTCGTCTGCAACAGTCTTATTTAGTGGGCTGGCTTTCTTGACTCGTCTCGAATACCAACAAGTAAAGGTACGTAGTTTGAAGTAGGGATGGCAATGGGGAGGGGAAGGGAGGGGACCGATCTCTCTGTATTCATCCCCGATATTTTGTGTATGTCTCCATTCCCTCTCCGTCCCCGTCAGAATTACTTGAGAGAATCCTCATTCCTTCCCCGAATAATAACAGGGGATCCTCGAGGGTCCCCGATCCCCGAATAACTAATACATTTTTTTTTTATTTTGAGTTAATCATATTAAAATAAAAAATTCAAATAAAAGTAAAGTTCGAAATATATCTTACATTAATATCTATTACAAAAGTCACATACATTAAATTAGTAAGTAACGCAACATGCAAGGGATACAAACTTATTTTACAAACTATCATGAACAAATTAATAGTCTAATACAAAATTGTTACAAATAAAATCGAATTTAGATTCAAAATTAACTTTTTCAATGGTAGCGTGGGCACTTTATAAATGTGGACTATTCCCTTTACAACACAATAGTTAAATCGGAGCAAATCAAAAGTAAATATTAGATTATATTAGATTAGATATTAAAATTGTGATTCGCTGTGGGCAATTATAACATCTAAAATAAAATAAAAAATAGATTTAAGTTTAAAATATTTAAAGAATATCAAAATTAAAAAAAATGTTTGGCTAATAGAATCTACTCGGTCTTTTTAATGTCCTAAATAAAAATTTAGAATTTTAATTAGCTAATTAGGCCTAAAAGTTTAATAATATAAATATTTTGATATTTTTTATTTTTACCAATATTTATAATTTTATAATTTAAATTTTATAATTTATTTACTAGTAATTTTAAAAAATTAAAATTAAATTAAAAATTAAAATGGGGAAATGGGTAGGGGATGGGGATTCCACCTCATCCTCGTCCCCTCCCTGAATAAGAAATTGGGTAAAAAAATTTTCCCGTCCCCTCCCCGAATAAGAAATTGGGTATAAAATTATCCTCATACCTTCCCCGAATAGGAAAAATTCCCGAGGGTACCCGTCCCCGTGGGAATTTTTGCCATCCCTAGTTTGAAGTTTGAATTCGGCTTATATAAGTAGAGAGAAAAGTTAATTACCGACAGGATAGACATAAAAAAGGAAGTTACGTTAAAATTTTTAAAGCTTTCTTCAATAAGAAATATTTATAAGGCGATTATTAATATAATACATGAGAAACATTTAAATCTGACATTTTTCGACAAAAAACGTGCCTAACTTGATCTAGGTCTTCCAAGTAAATTCATTATTGATAACAAAAACGTGCCAAAATTTACGCTCCGTGCTTTCAAGACACTTGGACCGACACGCGCATGTTTGGTCCGTTGATTTGCATGACCGTGTCTACTTTAGACATACAAGATCGTACCATGTATCACTCTTTTTTGTTTGCGCATTGACGTCGTATATAGAGCTTAGATTGGCGTCACATTGACCACAAATGGATGGCCCTGATGCTGCCACCTTGATGCGATTATGAACGGCTCATATCTCACTTGTTCGGCTATTTAAATCAAACATTTCGTTGCCCTTATTTATCATGCGATTTTAAACGGAAAAATGGACAGGGCCCAATCTTGTAGGGGGAAATTGACAGAGAGCACCGGGGCACATTCAAGGATGGCAATAGGGCTGGGGGGCTGGGCCCTCCAAACGAAACATAGAGCTTGGGCCTTCAAAAGGTTCGACTCTTGGTCCATAGAGTAGGGCTGGGGCCGAGCCTAGATGTTATCTAAGCCTGGTGATTTATTTAAAAAAAATTAAGAGTTTGACTATTGGCACCCCTCCAAAATTCCTTTAAAATATCCTTTTTAATTATACTAAATCTAATGCCAAAATTACCCTTATTTCTAAATAAACACATTTAATTTGTAAATTTTTTAATATTTTTTTCTCGCTCCTCACAAATAATTTTTATTGGCGATAAACTTATTGATAAAAATCAATGAATCAAATAAATTATCTTTAAAATTATGATATAAAAAGTCAGATAATTTTATCAGGATGTGTTTTATTTATTATCAATAGATTGTCTTATTAATCGAAGACACATTTATAGAGAATTTCAGAAAAAAAAATTACATGTGTGAGTGTGATAATAGAGAAAATACAAAAAAAAAAATTCTTTTTTTTAAAGAGAGAAAATTTTAAAAAAAATAAAATAGATGTGAGATGTATTAGAGTATTTATCATAAAATATAATTATACTAGAAGAGGGGTATTAAAAGAATTCTGAAGAGGTGCCAATAGTCCAACTCACAAATTAATTAATAAAACTAGACCCAACCCAGGTTCTACAACATTGAGCCAAGCCCGAGTCTTGGCCTTTAAAATTAGGCCGATGCTCAGCCAGGCCAAGCTAGACGTAGTCCAACATGACCCTTAGCCCTTATAACTTTATACTTTGGTGGCATGTCAGCCATATTATCAACTTCATAGATATCACGCTTAATCAAAAAGCAAGTGGCCGATGCTTCAGTGAAATATGTGTAACTTGAAAATTGTAAATTTCCAAAATACCAGACCTGCATCGCACGGAAAAATTACAAATCAAAGCAAATTTAATTAGAATGAGGGTAAAGTTCTGAGGCTGCCAGAGAGGATCGATGGTGAAATTATCGTGGACTCATAGTTGGATTAAATTGAGCGTCCACAATAATAATATTTATAAAAGACAAGAAATTATTATGAAAGAATATATAAACATGAATAATTTGCAAATTAATCGTATTGATGAATAATGTGACACATTACTACATTTGTAGATCCTTGTCTTTTTTAAGTAATTAATTATAAATTTTAGAATACAAAAGGCAAATGATTAAACGAGTGTCATAAACGAGTGAATTCGACACAAATATAAACTACTTTAGTAAATGAATCAGTGAGCTTAAATTCATGCATTCGATTTATTTATTAAACGAATTGACACATATTTGATTTACTTATTAATTAAATTAGGTTTTTCTAAGCCCAAACTCATGTATTTCATATTTAATTGAACTGAATAAATGAATATTGACTTAAATCATGACCCCCGTTGTGGCAAGCGATAAGCTATATTTCGAACATAAAATTTGTCTATGCTAATGCTAGTAGGTAGTAGCATGTTTTTGAAACGTCTAGAAATGAGATTTTCTTTTCACTTGTCGATTACTTGTTCACCGGCCCTCATCTTTTATGGTAAATGCCTTTGACCTTTAAATTAGTTATTTTTGACGACCTCTAATTTTTCTGCACACGACGACTAGCTTTTTTGAATAGTTTTGAATTTCACAACAATTGGCACTAGCCAGTGAGAAAGCACGCACATGTCAAAACATTCTCCACGCACTCTCTTGTTATCTTCAATGTAGATCAAAGAAAATAATAAAATTAAAAAAATATATATATATTGAAAATTTTAGAGCTTGATTGATTAATTGTTTGTAAGCTTAAGTCAAAAGTATGAATCGATTTTCAACCGATTTGAACTCCATTCAATTTTTTGACCTAATTCAAACATGTTCGAACGAACTTTTTCCTATTCTCGGTCCTTCTTTTGTTGGAAAGAACCCTAAAACCAATCAAACAGATTAAAAGAACAACCATCACTAGACTAGAGAACATAATAACAACCCATTTCTTTCTCGAAGCTTGTTTGCACGTCGTGAATGCTCTGCAAGATGGCAACCCTTGAACATTGCCACACAATCCTGTGTTCCCTTCCATTTGAGCATCTTTGAATGCTGAGCTATTAGGAATTGGTCCCAGTAACTCATTATAGGATATGTCAACGTGTGACAAGCGGTGCATTCCTTCAAAGCATCTTGGAATGAAACCAGAGAGGTTATTGTGACACAGGCGCAACTTCTCCAAGCTTTTCATGTTGCATATTTGGAATGGTATCTCTTCTCCAAGAAAGTTATAACTCAAATCTAACTCTGAAAGATGAATCAACTTTTCCAATTCAATTGGAATTTTATGGCCAAATTGATTATTGCTCAAATCCAAGTAGCGTAGCCTCAACAAGTTGCCTATGCTTTTTGGAATCGAGCTCTTCAGTTTGTTTGCGGACAAATCGAGGTATTGAAGTTCAGTTAGTGAGCCAAGTTCAAGAGGCATGCCGCCAGAAAGTTGATTCAAATTCAAAATCAGTTTGTTTAGAGAAAATAACTTCCCCAATTGCACTGGAATTTCACCAACAATGCTATTTGAAGAAAGGTCAAGAACTTGTAATTTGGGTGAGTCTCCTATCTCAGGCGGTATGCTTCCAGAAATATTATTCACAGAAACAATAAAAGTACCTAATTTTGGAAAGTTTCTCCAATTAAATGAGATTTCACCACAAAAATTGTTTTGGCTGAGATTTAGGAAAGTTAGGTTTGGATGATCACCAAAAGCTTCATACACTTTTCCAGAGAGATTGTTTTGGTTAAGAAGTACTCTTTCTACGCTTGTCAAATTTTTGAAACTTTTAGGGATTGGACCAGAAAGATGGTTTTCACACATGTTTAACAAAAGCAGCCCAGTGAGATTACCAATTGAATGAGGAATAACCCCACTAAGATGATTTTTGCATAGCTCTAATTCAGAAAGAGACTTCAAGTATCTTATTTCCTCAGGAACAAAACCACAAAGCCCATTGTTGTAAAGGTATAAAGCTCTTAGACTGCTAAGATTACCAATTGAAGAAGGAATCACACCACTGAGTTGATTTATATGCAACCCTAATGCCGAAAGAGACTTCAAATTTCCTAGAATGGGAGGAAGAGAACCAGAAAGCAAATTATTAAATAGAGACATCAATGTCAACCTGCTTAAATTACCAAAGGAAAGGGGGATTGAACCAATAAGTTGATTTTCACTCAAGTCTAGTTGGAGAAGAGACTTCAAGTTTCCTATAATCGAAGGAATAGAACCAGAAAATGAATTCGAATAAAGATACAATATACCCAAGTTACTTAAGTTACCTAAGGAAAGTGGGATTGAGCCACTGAATTGATTTTGGCTTAAGTCCATAGTGGAAAGAGAGTTTAAATTTCCCAAAACTAAAGGAATGGAGTCAAAAAGGGAATTATTATTAAAGTAAAAATTAGCCAAGTTGCTTAGGTTACCCAAAGAAGAAGGAATAGAACCATACAAATTATTATGACACAAGGCAAGAACATTAATAAGACTTAACTGGCCTATTTCTGGAGGTATTGAACCATGCAACTGATTCACATCAAAGTAAAGTATCCTCAATTGATTTAAGTGACCAATTTCTGGTGGTATTACCCCAGATAATTGATTACTGCCTAAATCAAGATACTGAAGCTTGGAAAGGTTACCGATTTGAGGGGGGATGATACCAAAGAATATATTGAAGCTGAGGTTAAGTTGCACAAGATGAGGAAAGGATGAGAATGCAAATTCTTGGAGCGTACCATTTAAAGCCATAGAGCTGAGGTTAATGCTGATGACTCTTCCAGCTTGGTTGCAAGAAATTCCAAGCCAAGCACAGGGGCTAATTTTGCTTTTTGAGTAGGAAGGAACATTGCTTGCATTATCAGGATGAAGTGTCCATGATGACAACAAAGAGATATTTTTGTTTTGAAGGCTTCTTTTCCATTTTAAAAGAGCAAATGTTTCTTTAGAAGAGTCAGAAGCCATGCCACAGGTGAAAATTAACAGAATAGAAAGAAGGATCAATGTATTGTGGATTGGCAGTCCCATTGTTTTTATGGTGTGGAATATGCTTTGCATATCATAACCAGAACTTGACCTATATATAGCCGAGGAAATAAGACTTCTATGGTCAACCGCTGGAACGAACATGGTGAGGTGAAATGGGCCTGGGCCTGGACCAGGGCTGTTTAGAATCCAAAGCAGAATAATATCAATTAACACACCAACACAATTTAAGGAGTCCAATTTTTAAGTGTAATGAACTGAAATTTTTTTTTCCCTAAAAATAGAGAATGGCTACAGTCCACCTATAAATTAATGTATCTTTGTCGTATAGTTCGGATCTGGAGCCCCACCCTTACAGACTTCTGCGATACAAATCCAATGTAATGTTGTGATATCAGATGCTATCCGAAACCGTCGGGAGTTGGTTCTCTAAATTGAGCATGCAATGATCACATCTATATACATAGGGATTATTAGTTTCTATGGGAATTCTTAAGGCTTCTGCTGCTGTAAATCAATAATGAGTGCTTCTTTCCTAATGAATGCTGCATCCAATTTCAACGTTTAAATTTTCTAAGCCAAGATATAAGCCAAAACTAAACCAAAATCTAGTGGGAAAAACATTTACAATTTCAGTTACTCATAAAATAATAAGAGAGAAAGATAGACGACAAACTTCAACTTCTAAGAAAATGTCATGATATTCATCATCCTCAGTTTGGTCCCTTCGTAGACTTTCGATTTAATGGAATTGTTAAAAGTCATGACGTTGAAATATGTTTGTTATAAAATTTTCCACGAGAATAGTACTACATTCTGAAAAATTATCACATTTATCAGTTGGTGCCACCGGAGACAGCCATCACTTCCGACTTATCTCAGCCGTCGCCGTCGTCACTCTGTAGTATCAACAATCACCCGATATCACTATTTAAATTGAGCTGTCCCACCGCATTATAGTTGACGAGAAAAATATTGCCAAGTCACTTTCCAGCACGCCAGTTTTGACTTTCCTTTGTCGACCACTTTGGGAATTTTACAGTCACCGAAAAGCCACTTTTTTTTTTTTTTAAAGGAAAGGGGTGGGCCGAGCCTAAATAATTTTTTTTCCCCCTCACTTTTTCACGGATCGAATTCGGGTGGCCAACGACTCTTGGGTGTTGGGGAAGAAGACTTACGTCGAAAACATTATTATATATATCTTCAAATTAAAAAAAAAAGTATAATAAATTTTTTATTATAATATTTTTTAGGTAATAATTAAAAAATTAATTTTAAAATTTTTAATGAATGTTAATATAATTTAAATAGTTTAATTTATTTTTCGGTAGACTTCGGACTTGTCAATTGTCATGAGTCACGACGTTGAAATATGCTTTAAACTATTCCACAATCAGCAGCCACGGAGCACGTGAATGACTTTTGCTAGATAATCTTTAGTTCCTGAAAATCAACCTAAAAATATATTGATAGTACCCCTACTCCTATTTCATATCTTGTGAAAGAGGGGTAAAAAAAACACTCTTCCTTTTAGTCTTGTTTGAAATTGATGTTGGACATCTGTACTTTAAAAAATATTGTACTAAAATATTTTATAAATACTAACTGTTGTATCTTGAAACTTAAGTTACTTTGATTTTATAATTATATGATGAAAACATAGGCGGATGTAATGTAGGACTAGTGGGGGCTCAAGCCCCCACAGAAAAAAAAAATTACCCCTTTTTATTTAAAAGAAAAATTAATAAATTTTTAAATAATCTCTGTCAAATTATCAAATAGCCATGTTTTTCCAATTTTTACAATTACAGTAGAGAGAACATTTTTAGTAATGAAATTTATGAAAAATGAACTTCATAATCAGATAGGAGATGAATGGATGAATGATAATTTGATTGTTTATGTAGAAAAAAAAATTTAATAGTGTTAATAATGAGTCAGAATATGAAATCGCATAGAGAACAATTGTAAATATATTATCAAAAAATTTATAAATTCAAGTTTCAACTTTTATATTTTGTTGTTATTTAATTTAGCCCCTGGTAAATTATTTTTCAAGATCCGCCACTGGATGAAAAATCTATAACATCTTTACTAATTTTGTGGAAATTATTATTTAAAATTTATATTTACTACATATTATTAATTTTTATTTCATAATTATAATTTTTTTCACAACAGCTATAACTTAAAAACTATGTTACTTTAATACTGAACAGAACCTTAATATCCTATGCATTGTGAGAATCAAGTACATCATTATTATATTAGACTAACTACAAGCAGAATGGCCCTTGAGGCCATCCAATGAGGAATTATTTCATAATTCTCGTGGCCTGATTTGCCTGAATTTTGAGTTCAAGGGATTGATGAAATTCTCTTGAAGAGATGTGAGAATTAAACCAAGAAACGGGAAAACCTTAGCACTGCCAGTAGCAGCCATCATTTCCGACTTATCCCTGCCATCTCCGTCATCAATCTGTTGCAACAAGCCAACAATCACTCGAGGGAAAAATATTATTTGAATTCTAAATAGACCTTACTGTTTGAACGAACCCCACGGCCCACAACATTATTGTTTTCGCACGGTTGATGAGGAAAACATTGTTGTTGACGAAGAAATACGTGGCCAAATTACTTTCGTTAGTTTAAGTTTAAATTGGAAATTGGAAATTGGAAATTGGAGCTCTATCATATTTCCAACACCGCCACTTTTGACTGTCTTTTGTTGGCGGGGACTATTGTGCATGAATTTAAGATCGTTGCATGGTAGACGGGCTAGTTTGAAAAGAAGTTATGATGGTACAAATTGATTCGGCATTCAATGATTGGTTGGATAAAAATACAAATTAATAAAAATAAATCATGTCAAAATTATAACATTTATTTGGAAATTTTCAGTCCCTTTTATTACTTAAGGGTAAGGGTGGGGTTATTTGTATAATAGCGTGGCGCATAATAACATATGTTAGAGAACTTGGCCTTGTATTTTTATATATCTAACCAAAAGACTAGTCTATTGAGTAGAGTAACTCTTTTTTATAATAATTTTGAATCATTAGATTTAACAAAAATGAATAGTGAGGTTTATTAATTTCATTAATTATTTTTTCCTCATTAATGCTCTATTCTCTTTTCTCCTTCCACCGAAATTGTTATCTCTCTCTCCTAGTTCTTCGCTACCATGGAGAGAAATGAACAACAACGCCAAATAATTGAATCACTTTGAAATGACAAATCTTTTATCCAAAGGGCTCCTTCACAGCACAACACTTAAGTATTGATTAATTTGACTATCAAATCTAAGGTGCTGTTTGTTTTTTAGTATGAATTTAACCTTTTTTTTTAGACATTTACTTATTTTAGGCTTATCACTTACTATCAAATAATTTTATCTTAATAGAAAAAGTAAAAAAATTTTACTTTTATCTGAAGTCTGAAATCTAAATGGAAAATTTTAATTTCAAATCTCAAAAATATCCTTAACAATTTATGTTTTTCCAATATTATGTATAAGCTTAATATGTTTGTATTATCCGTGAAGTTATTTTTTTCTAATTTTTTTTAAATTTTTATTCACATTGTAACATTAACTAAACTGAAATACTGAACAAATTAAATTACGTCCATTGTGATAAATCAAAACTAAAACAACAGTGTTGACTTTATAATAAAAGTTGATGTTATAATTACATATTTTATACAAAATTAAACTAAAATCAACAGTGATGGTATTTTTTTTTTAATGCTACCAAACTAATCAACTTGTTAAAATTATAAATTGTGAAAAACAAATACATGCACCACCTAAAAAGATATTTATGTCAAATTACTAGCTTTTAAACTTTTCTATTCAGATGTTGAAAAAGGAAAAACAAATACGTCATTTAAATATTTTCATTCAGACCTATTTAGATTTCACTTAAATTCAAACATATTCATATTTCAGATAAAAAAACAAAAACAACCTAAGGCATGCGGAAAGCATGAGTAAGGGGAAAAGCTAAAGAATTTGTCACCTCTTCTTCACGAATCCCATTCTTATATATTAGGACCATTAATGTGACTCAGCATTGGCTTCACTGTTGCTTTTTCTAAGCAATTAAAAGTAAAGAATTTGGTATGTTTTTAAGATTTTGAATTAAAATCTGTAATTATTTTGAGTGATATCAATTATATTGTTATACAGAAAACTATAAATAGATTTAGATTTAATAACAAAGGATAGAGAGGTGAGAAATTTGGTTGAGGAAGGAGAGAAGAATAGAGTATTATGGAGGAAAGAAAGAAAAATATTAATGAAATTAATAAAGTCATGTCATCCAATCTTCACCATTCATTTTTGTTGAATCAAATGACTCAAAATTGTTATAAAAATTTGTGTTCATATTTGTGTCTCTTGAACCTGTCCCAATTATAAATGGGTGTGATTTTTATGGGAGTCCAAATAGTAATATTACATTTAATTATATTAAGTTGTGCTTTAAATGTAAAATGCAAAATTATAAAAAAAAAAAAAAACCTTAGCCGGCTCTTCTCCTCTATCTCTTCTTCTTCTACTCTCCACACCACACTTATCTTTTCCGCAGGCAAAAGAGCACTCCCGCAATACTTCCCATAGAGATACTTGACTCATGTATTCTGTTTAATTAAGATCTTTAGATTTTGATTTGTGGGAGTTTTAGGTTTGTTTTCTTATGTGATGTTTATTTCTAATTTTCATGCTTTTGGGTTTTAGAATTGGAAAATAAAAAAGCCTGTCTATCACTATAAAAAAAATAATTCAATTTACTTATTGCCACATACCACAAAACCCTTAGAAGGTTGGAAAATAAAAATAGGAGACGATCAAAGTCCTCTATGTATAACCTGGCTAGGTCGACATAATGTCACCCCTCCAAATCTAAGACTTGAATTAATAAAAAAGAAAGCTCAAGCAACAAGCTACACTAGCAAAAATACAAAAGCATGCGCTAGCAAACATCTTTACACAAGAGACTAGCAATATCATTGTAGAGTAAGAGAAATCCAAATTAAACTCCATAGAATCAAACAAAGAATGAAAATTAATAAAACGATTTCTTAGAACCGATGGAGGATCCAGCTTTGGATTGTCAAATGAAGAACCGACATAGAGTAAGTTTGTTACATAAATTTTAAAGATAAGAGAGAAAATTAAACAAAGAAGGTTGATTTGAGAGAACCACTCTCCAAATAAGAAACACAGTTTATAGATAATAGAATTCTTCTCTACCTCTTTTGTTTTCACCATCCATTTAAATACATCTAATAAGATAACTACAAAAGACCAGTTACAATATAACTACCACAAACCACTGTTACAATGTAAATACAACATTAAAATTACAATAAACCATACAAAAATA
>NW_006261964.1:15525569-15578075 GCF_000493195.1 Citrus x clementina
CCAAAGAAAAATCCCTGTCCTCAAGGAACTACTTTGGACATTAATCATGTTTTGCACCTTGACCGCTTCCCTCTTCATCATCTTTGCTGTGAAAATCGTCCATCATAAACAATTGAGGACTTTGACACTTGTGACTAGGAGAATATTTTCCATCATAACAGTAGCAAAGGCCGCGGTCTTTAAGTTCTTTTACCTCACTTGGGGTCAAACGTTTAAATGTTGATGGAGTTGAATTGCTTGGCTGGAATCCTAATAGACCTTGGGTTATAGATTGGATTTAAGAGGATTGGTTACAAAGGTTACACTTTTCCTCAATAAGTCTAGCAAGTCCAATGGCTACTGATAATGACCGAGGCTTCTGAATCTTTAACTCTTAAGGGAATTTCATCCTTGAGTACTCCAACAAAACTACCAACTAAGAAGTTTTTTGGTACATCCTCCACCATCTGAGCCAATCTCTCAAATTCTTCTTGGTAAGCCAATACGGTGGTTTTTTTGCTTTAATTGGGACAAAGCTTCTGAAGCATCATCGAACTCTGTTGGTCCAAATCTTTTAAGAAGAGCTCGTGAAAACTCAGCCCACGAAACTGGTCCTTTTGTTTTCATTAGCCAACGAAACTATTATAGTGCAGTTCCTTCAAGATGGAAAGATGCCAATTGCACTTGGTGATCCTCAATAATCTTCTGATATTCAAAGTATTGTTCAGCCTTATAAATCCAACTATTTGGGTCTTCACCATTGAAGTTTGGGAATTTTAATTTTAGTGTTTGACCAAAGGACAAATTTGTTGTTCTAATAGATGAACTACATTCTCCTAGATTTGGACTTTGGATAACACCTGTACTGGTTTAGGAATATTGCGAATTTATTTGGTCATACTTGGTGTTTAGACTCTGAAGTTTGCTAAGAATCTCTTGCATGATTGCATTTTGATTCTCAAATTTTTCAGTAACAAAGGTTTTGAAATCAATCTCTTTTTTTGTCTAGTTGCATCAGCCACGAGGAACTTGCTCTGATACCAAATGTTACGTAAATTTTAAAGATAAGAGAGAAAATTAAACAAAGAAGGTTGATTTGAGAGAGCCACTCTCCATATAAGAAATATAGTCTATAGATAAAAGAATTCTTTTCTACCTCTTTTCTTTTCACCATCCATTTAAATACATCTAATAAGATAATTATAAAAGACCAGTTATAATATAACTACCACAAACCACTACTACAATGTAAATACAACATTAAAATTACAATAAACCATACAAAAATAATAACCGAACATTACACTTCATAATTAGCACACATCAAAGTTTCAAGCCATAACGTATTCTGACCATGATCAGCTGCTGATTCAATGGCTAAGATCGCAGCAAGTATCTCAGCATAATAAGCAGTATGATGACCAAAGCCCTCCAAGATGAAAGCCATGAGCGTCCCTAAAGATAGTCAGAGAAGCAGAATCCCCGAAACTACTTTTCAAAAGACCATCAGCATTCACCTTAATCAACTAGCGTGAGGTGGACTCCAATTCATCTCATGAAAATTTTTAGAGCACGGGCATAGTTAGCAGCCACAATGAGAGAGCATAAAATCTCTCTAATTCAAATGATCAAATCCATATTCATTTCAACTATAAAATATTTTACATTCACTACAGTTTCAAAGCTGTCATACGAATAGTAATAAATAATCAGAAACAGACTAGGAAAAAAAAATGACTTGGCTGATTTATTTGCATACCATGGTTGGTCTAGCTTCTGGACTCTCATCTAAGCATAAAATGGCAGCCTCCATAATCCATATCAGCTTGTCCATAACACTAGGGGATGGAGTTAGAAGTCGAGGATCCAAAATTTGATTAACGTCTATGATCATATTGGAAAATGAAGAAAAGTTAATGGAAAAAAAATCTCTTGGATGATTTCCCTTGATCACTTCGAATACTAACACTCCAAAACTATACACATCGTATTTTTCAGTAGCCCTCATTGTGTAGGCAATCTCTGCAAGTTGACAGACAATAATATCATAAAGTGTAGCATCAATAACTAATTAATAATTGTTTATCTCAAATAAGCAAATAATATATGCTTGGGCAAAGCCAGACGATGGCAAGGTGGAACTAGACTTTCTTTGCATTTTGCTTTCTAATTTTTTCTCCACATAAGATGTTTAAAAATAAAACTGTATTTCACAAAATATACTTGCATAGTATTTCACAAAATATACTAGCATATTAATCTTTTACTAAAAAGAAAGGAAAAAGGATAGTGATACCTTCTGTGATTTTGATTATAGAGTGGCCGTAAAGACCTTCTTATTTTCATAAATGGTTATGCAAATCTCTCTTTAGGATGTATAATCTTGTTTTGTGTTTTGTGCAACCAATTTTGAAAAATAATGGGGTTTTCATGACTATTTTGTCAAACCACGAGACGTTAATATTTTTCCCTCAAGAAATATATACAAGAGCTGGAAAACACATACCTGAAGCAGCATATCCAAATGTGCCTGCAAATTCAGTCCAGTTGGACGAATGTGGCCCGACAAACTTGGCAATTCCAAAATCTGAAACATGGGCTTCAAAATTTGAATCAAGCAACACATTCTTACTTGATATGTCTCGATGAATAATCGATGGGAGACAATCATGATGCAAGTAGGACAAAGCATTAGCTACTCCTTTACTCACATTTATTCTCCGATTCCAGCCCAATTCTTTTGCTGTTACATCATCACCAAGGATTCTAGCCAAGCTACCCCTATCAAGATATTCACAAACTAAAAATGAGTGCGGGCCATTAGAACAAAATCCATGAAATTTTACAATATTTCGATGTCGTATCTCTTTCAATGCCAAAACTTCATTCAAGAATTCATCGTGATCAGCCATATTACCGGAAACCAACTGCGAGTTGAATTTTTTAACTGCTACGATATCCCCAGAGGGTAACTCAGCTTTATACACACTTCCTTGTCCACCTTTTCCAATGCAAAACTTCTCATCAAAATCATCTGTAGCTTTAATGATTTCTTCGTGCATAATTTTCCCGTCAAAATTTAATACCGAAAGCAATCTCAAACGATTCATAGAGTTACTCTGTTCTTCTTGTGAGACCTTCTTCCTTTGTTGAAAAAAGAAGAAGAATCCAGTCAAACCAGTCAAAAGCACAACCATTCCTAGGATAGCGAACACAATTACGACCCATTTCTTTTTCAAAGTTTGTTTGTGAGACGTGAAAGCATCACAAGATGGCAACGCCTCAAAATTGCCACACAATCCTTTATTCCCTTCCATCAAACCGTCTTTGAACGCTGTGCTATTAGGAATTGGTCCCTGTAACTCATTATAGGATATGTCAATGCATGACAAGCTGCGCATTTCTTCAGAACATCTTGGAATGAAATCAGAGAGGTTATTGTGGGAGAGATTAAGCTTCTCCAGACTTTCCATATTACATACTTGAGGTGGTATTTCTTCTTGGAGAATGTTATGACTCAAATCTAACTCTGAAAGATGAATCAACTTCTCAAATTCAGTTGGAATTTTATGGCTCAATTGATTGTTGCTCAGATTCAAGTAGTGCAGCTTCAACAAGTTGCCTATACTTTTTGGAATCGAGCTACTCAATTTGTTTGCGGACAAGTCGAGGTATTCAAGTTTAGTTAATGAGCCAAATTCTAGAGGCACACCTCCAGAGAGTTGATTTAAATTTAGAATTAGTTTGTTTAGAGAAGATAACATTTCCAATTGCACTGGAATTTTACCAACAATGTGATTTGAAGAAAGGTCAAGAACTTGTAATTTGGGTGAGTTTCCAATGTCAGGCGGTATGCTTCCAGAAATATTATTCACGAAAACAATAAAAGTACTTAATTTTGGAAAGTTTCTCCAATTAAATGAAATTTCACCACAAAAATTATTGTTGCTGAGATCTAGGAAAGTTAGGTTTGGATGATCACCAAAAGCTTCAAACATTTTTCCAGAGAGATTGTTTTGGTTAAGAAGTACTCTTTCTACGCTTGTCAAATTTCTGAAACTTTTAGGGATTGGACCAGAAAAATGGTTTCCACACATGCTTAACAAAAGTAACCCGGTGAGATTACCAATTGAATGAGGAATAACCCCACTAAGAAGATTTGTGCATAGCTCTAATTCAGAAAGAGACTTCAAGTATCCTATTTCCTTAGGAACAAAACTGTAAAGCCCATTGTTATAAAGGTATAAAATTCTTAAAGAACTAAGATTACCAATTGAAGGAGGAATAAAACCATTAAGTTGATTTATGTGTAGTCCTAATGCTGAAAGAGACTTCAAGTTTCCTAGACTGGGAGGAATAGAACCAGAGAGCGAATTATTAAATAGAGACATCATAGTCAAGCTGCTTAAGTTACCTAAAGAAAGAGGGATTGAACCACTAAGTTGATTTTCACTTAAGTCTAGTTGGAGAAGAGACTTCAATTTTCCTATAATCGAAGGAATAGAACCAGAAAGTGAATTCTTATGAAGATACAATACGGCCAAGTTGCTTAAGTTACCTAAAGAAAAAGGGGTTGAGCCATTAAATTGATTTTTGCTCAAGTCCATAATGGAAAGAGATTTTAAATTTCCTAAAGCCAAAGGAATGGAGTCAAAAAGAGAATTATTATTAAGATAAAAATTAGTCAAGTTGCTCAAGTTACCCAAAGAAGAAGGAATAGAACCATGCAAATTGTTATGACACAAGGCAAGCTTATCAATAAGACTTAACTGACCTATTTCTAGTGGAATTGTTCCATGCAACTGATTCATGTCAAGGTAAAGCCTCCTCAACTGATTTAGTTTGCCAATTTCTGGTGGTATTAGCCCAGATAATTGATTACTGCCAAGATCAAGATACTGAAGCTTGGAGAGGTTTCCGATTTGAAGGGGGATGTTTCCGAAGAAAAAATTGAAGCTTAGGTTAAGATTCGCAAGATGAGGAAATGATGAGAATGAAAAATCATCAAACGTACCGTTTAAACCCAAAGTGCTCAGGTTTATACTGATGACTCTGCTTCCTGCATGGTTACAAGAAATTCCAAACCAAGAACATGGGCTTATTTTGGTTGCATTAGCAGGATAAAGAGTCCACGATGACAACAAAGAGGAGTTAAGGTTTTGATTTTGAAGGCTTGTTTTCCATTTAAGAAGAGCATACGCTTCTTCACTAGAATCAGAAGTAACATTATGTGAAAACTTTAGCAAAAGAAATAGGATCAGAATATTGAAGATTGGCAACCCCATGTTGTTTATGTTATTGTCTTTTGCATGCATATCATGAACGAGAACTTCGACGTATATATACACTCACACCAGCAGCCAAGACTCCAAGAAGACTCTTAATTCTTTAATATGAGTTTAACGTAGCAATAGTTTTCTAAATTTTTGACGAGAAAAATGCTGGAAAGAAGAAATACATTTAAGTCGAGAACACCTGTCTCTAGAATATTTCCAACACTGCATGAGAAAATTTCCAACAACTTGGGACCAAGTAATTTATCGAATGACTAACTTTAGCATGTTGGTTCCAAGTTAAATTTCTAAGATAATATCTTATGCATTAATTTAAATTTATAAGAGAATAATCCTACTTAGACAGAAAAGTTAAACAGAAAGAAAGCAAAGTTATTAATTTTTACACCATACGGACAAAGGAGAAAAAGATAATAACACCGTATGGTGTTATAGTTTTTCATGTCTTCCTTGTGTATCTTTAACAATTTTTCTTTGCAAGATAATTCTTTCTTTATGTTCTCAATTCTCATGTATTTTTTCTATCCTTTCCAGAATTTATTCTTTCTTTATTTTAGTGCTTTGCATATACATGTTGAAGGGTAAAGTTCATTACTTCCCTCCTAACTAGGTGTATTTTTTATTTTTTTTAACTAATAAACTCCTCTCATACCGTCGAGTGTCGTCAAAAAAAAATTATAAGATAACATGCTCTGGAAAAATCTTTGTTGTTTTACATAGGCACCACTTAGTGACAAATATTTCTGGAAATATATTCAACTGGCTAGGTTCCGACTCTCAGAAGGATGATTAAGAAAATCATAAGCTCCAGAAATACAGGCAGATCCAAAGGCATTGATTTACGTGTAGGCTGTGGCATTGAATAAAAATATTTTTCTCCGTCAAGTTTTAGTCTAGCTTAATTAATCTCTATCAAAACTGAGGAAAAGGGGAATAGTCCACAACGTTATTAGTACGAGTACGACAGTGATATATTCGGAAATTTTTGTTCTAAATTTATTTAATTTTGAAAATAAGAAGAACTCATCTGGATACACACCATGACCAATCAATGAAGATTGCACATCCACTTTCTTGTCAAGCCTTATAAGAAGGATTGAGCAAGAAATTAATTTACCACGTCTTATAACCTTAACCTGGATCAAACCAATAATTAAGTTTAGATGATATATGTCTATTTACTTTTTATAAATTGTTGTTAATATTCATAGACTTTATAGTCAATGATGATCATTTTCAATTTGGAGTACGGCTTCGTTTAGTAATAAAACTTATTTAAGTAGAGTTTTTATGAGTGGAGCTTTTGCTGACAAGAAATTTAGTTGATTGGTTGGTTTTCGATGAGAGATTTTATAAAAAATTGTAAAATTACTTCAATAAACAAGTATTCTAAAGTTATGTTATGAAATGAATGAAATAAGATAGTGAAATAATTTAAAAGCATTTTAGATAATTTAAATTTAAAAAGAAAACTCTACAATCTCTACTCTCAAAAGTATAAAATTTGAGTTTTCACCAATCAAGACAAAATAATTTATTTAATCACCAAAAGTTCTACTTAAAAACACAGCCAAACAATGTAAAAAAATTTTAAAGAATTTTTAAGAATAAAATAAGTATTTTTAATCATTAAATAAGTCATACCAAACAAAAAGTAAGACACGTCTTAGGTTGGCATTGCTTTTTGCTCTTGACATTCATGGCGTTCTAGTCAGTGGTTTGTTTTTTTCCAATATAGAGCACTTATTCCTATCATTCATGGACTTTTTGCTCTCTTCTTTGGAATATCCATGTAAAATAATTCAATATACGGTATGACTTATTGAATTATCAAACTATTAGGGGACTTGTAATTGGAAATCCCTTTGGGGGACCAGATTTGCTCAAAGTTTTTTTTTTCTCATTAGAGGAAATAACTGTTTGATTGAGAAAGGAAATTCCGAATGGAAATTAATTATAGGTTGAAAGCCAAGTTCTCAGAAATGTGCCGAAAGAATTGGAATAAAAGTTAAAGTTGAATGAGAATCAAACACCAGGTCGTAGTTCTAATACAAATTATACAATGTATATTTGTGTGTTATTGGAAAATAAATAATATTTATAATCTTATTTGTCCCAAGTGCAGTGATGCATCTTATTTATGTATTGATTTTTTAAAAAATTATGATTAATAATTATTGAATAAAAATATATTGATAATTTAATTTTAACCGTGTATTGAGAGCCTGTATTTTTGCTTAACGTTAAACAAACACCTACTGCTAATCATAGTAATTTATTTTAATTAATTTTTTCTCCAAAGAGAGTCTTTAACGTAGCTGGCTTCTAATTTCTATAGCTTCCACAGGCTACCAAATCAACAATAAAAATTAACTAGTAGTTGCCTTTGATGTGATGTTGAGAACGAAAAAATCATAGATGTGAAACGCAGCGTTTTAGGGTTGATTTTGATTGCTTGATAGGGATGGCAATGGTATTCGGAAACTCGTCCAAACCTATCTACCAAAACCCATTCACTGTGAATAATTTTGTGGGTTGTGGACGGATTTGGTATTACAAATTAAAATCCGCAGTAAGTTAACCAAATATCTAGTGCAGCTTTTTCAAAAATATTTTTAATTTAATTTTAATTGAAAAAATTTAAATCTAAAAATATATTAAAGTAAATAATGTGAAGTGCAAATGTGAAGTTGCAACGTGCATAAGTCCTAATAGGCTTTAACTAAATACATGGATTATTATATACTTATTATAATTTTGTATAGACTATTATTCTTCAATCTTTTTTCTTCTTTTTTGTTTTAAGTAATGAGGGTGGGCAAAACCTAAATAGTTTCTTATTTTTCTCTTTTACTCCCCCAAGGATCGAACATGGGTGGTTCTTGCTGTTACCAACCTGACCATGCCCTTGAGGGCTTCTTCAACTTAATGTATGGATTATTTCATTACTGTAATTTTTTTTTTCGGATTAGTATTTAAAAATTATTATTCTTTAGAAAATATTAATCTTAATTATTATTGTATGAATTGTGTTGGATGGGTGCTAATGGCAATGAATGAAATGAAGATATTCTCTTAGATCTTGTGTTGAATAATAATATGAAATGATAATTGTTATTTTTAGATACTAGTTTGTGGTTTTTTTTTTTATGGATTCGTGTATTTTATATTTAAAATTGAGCATTTGTGTTGCATTGATGCTAAAATTTTAATTTTCCATTTACATTGGTTGAATTTAGAATTGAGTATGTTATGTAGAATTTTAAGTCATTATTATAAATTTACATATCAAACATTTGTGAATTTAAATATGAAAACCCGTAAAATATCTATCGCGTAGCATTGCTAGTTTGGTAATTGTTAAAACCTGCAGTGGGTGAGTTTTCTTAAAAACTAAAACCTCAGTGGGTTGCCGATGATTTTGCTAATTTAAATTTATGTGGGTTTGGATTTGATAATGACAAACTTGCTGAGAGCGGTTTCCATTGCCATCCCTATACTTGAAAGTCACAGGAATGACATCATTAAGCTAGAGGGACCTTAAGTTAGCTCTTTGATGTCATCTTGGTATGTGAGGATTAAATGTGATTTAAGACACAAGAATGGTATCACATTGCATAGGGATGGCAAAATACGAGTTCAAATTTGGGTTTGCAATGCCAGAAACGATCCAAATATATTTTTTAGATACCTAGACCGGGCTTAAAAAGGTCGGCATTGGGTTGGATTTTTTAATCACCATTTTTATGCCCAGATTTTATATTTTATAATATTATAATGTATATTTTTTTAATTTTTTTAATTTCATAATTTTTTAATTTATTTTAATAAAATATGAACTTTAAATGTTTAAAATTTTACATATATGTAATATATGGATCAAATAAATATAATTATTTAAAATAACATATATTTTATAAATTTTTTAATAAAATTTGGGTTCTGGGTCGGACTTCAAGCTTATTAAAAGATGCTCGAGTTGGGTCGGATGATACCCGGGCAGCCAAAGGCGGACCTACACGTGGGCTAGACCGGGCTATAGCCCGGCCTAGTCCAGTAAAAATCATTTATACCCCTTACTTTTTTATCAATTTAGTAAACTAATAGAGTTTTTATTTTATATTCAAATATGTCCCTAACTCAATTACCCTTATGTCTTCATCAATTTAGTATACACAACAGAATTTTTATTTTATATTCAAATATGTCCCAAACTCAATTACCCTTATATTTTCATCAATTTAGTATAACAATAGAACTTTTATTTTATAATCAAATATGTCCCTAACTCAATTATCTAGGGGTGGGCACGGTTCGGTTCGGTTCGGTTCGGTTCGGTTCGGTTCGGTTTGAAATTAAGTAGAACCGATTTAAATCGGTTATTTTATAAAAAGAACCGAATAAGAACCGAACTCAATAAGAACCGAACTCAAACGGTTCTTTTCGGATCGGTTCGGTTTTTTTGGTTCTGGGCCTATTGGGCCTATTTTTAATTTTTAATTTTTTAGCCCATTGGGCCTCATGAATGTAATAATTTTTTTCAACAATTAATTTATCCTAATTTTATTACAAATATTAACAATAAATACAAAGTATTCAAAACACATTTTATCACTAATAGCTTACTAACTATTAATAAGATACTCCCAAAATATGAAATATTAAAATTTCAAAATACATAACCAAACTCCAATACTCCATCTATATAAACATAATCATAATATTATAAAGAGAAATAACACATGTTTGATTTGAATAAAATCATGTCTGATTTGAATAAAATTATTAACACATGTTTGATTTGAATAAAATCAAAAAATAATTCGGTTTTTCGGTTCGGTTTTTCGGTTCAGTTAAGTGAACCGAATACCGAACCGACATTTCGGTTTTTTTTACAAACGGTATATTCGGTTTTTTTAAAAAATAAAAACCGAACCAAATTAAAAAAAAAACCGTCGGTTCGGTTCGGTTTTTTTAACACTACGGTTTTTTTGCCCACCCCTACAATTATCCTTATGTTTTCATCAATTTCATATAACGATAGAGTTTTTATTTTAGTTACAAATATGTCCCTAATTCAATTATATTATTTTCAATTGAAATTAGTGACTTATTTTATAAAATGATTAAATTATATATTTATTGAATAGATTGAAAACATTAGGGAGCTAAAATTTTATTACTGCTTTAATTTATTTTAAAAAACTTCTAATTGAAAAAAATATGTCAATATAATGTAACATCGTCAATAATATTAAACATACTTACAGAAACAACATATAATATCAATTATCTATATTTTCATAAAAATTTTATGTGAATTTTCAGATTTTATTTATTAATTATATTAACTAAGAGGACAAGTTGGAAAATAAAATTTGAGTATTTAAGGAGTTTTTGATAGAAGAATCATCAACATCTAGTTCTTTAAAGGGAGATAGAGCACCTCACGAAGAAACAACTGCACCTAAACATCTTTTTTGCTGAATTTAGTTTAGTTTATTATTGAAACTTTTGACCAATAATACTTTTACAATTTGAAAGGATGAATAAAATTTAATTGTTTAATTTATTAAGTCTGGTAATTTAGTACTTCACTTCAAATATAAAAGTTTTACTTGCAATTTTTAATTGATTGTAATTACATGTATTGATATATTTTAATTTGAAATTCTTAATTGATTTTTTAATCCTTATATAATTACATGTTATTATATGTTGCAATGTTAGATTCTATAATTGAAAAATAGTGTTTTCATATTTGAGTTGCCTTTTGTTTTCTACTATTTTTTATAATTATTTTTGTTTATAGTATATATTTAGAGGGATAAGGTTATTGGTGTTCCTCCTTATTTAATGTATTTATTTCTACATATAAATTTTTATGTTTGCTTAAAAATATAAATTTTAAAATTTAGCCCGGGGTAATATTAAGTCCTGGATCCGCCCCTGTGGGCAGCATCACTTGGATCCAGACTAGGCGAGTACTTTTTACACCCCTAATATTGTAGGTTAAAGCTCATTGGTTTGCTTTACCATTTTCAGATTTCATTTTAAAATGTAGAAGAATGAGTAAAATCTAAATTGATTTTAGTCTTTATCTCTCTTAAAATTTGACCTCAAGTTGTCGTCTAAAATAAAATTACTTGAACATTTGATCAACCCTTGAGAACTCATTCTCTTCAACTAATTAAAATGATAACTATCAACTATTAAAGATATAATTGAAAATGCTTTTAACATGTTAAATTGCTTGTGTTAGTTACAGTGATTAATTGCAAATGGACTGGATGAAAATCACTTGACGATAAGATGAAAAACAACATGCATTTTGAGTACAATTTTTGCAGATTAAAAAGAGCACTTTAAATACTTCAAAAAGCACTTCACGTGCGAGCGTATGTTGTAAATATGAGCAATTTAAGAGATCTAAACGTCGTTCTCTCTTTAGTGTTTTTTTTTTGAGAAGATTCTCTCCTCAGTTAAATCAAGTAATGAAATAGCCTTAACCCAAAAAGAGAAAAAAAAAAAAAAGATAATGATGGTTGATTTTGTAGAAATAGGCTTATGGGCCCTATCACATAGCAGCCCAAAGTTTAATTCAGAAACCAAAGTAGAGAGGCCCAATATTGTGCCATTACCCACTCTTATTGAAGAAACTTTTCAGATGAGCTGCGTCTGTAACTGCCTTGTTGATGAAGAAAACGTGAGCAATTGGATTTTTGAGGACAAGCTCTTGATGGTTAGTTGCAGGGCGGCATAATTTTTATAAAGAACCTAAGCGTGATTTTCCTTTAAAATTAATTACACAAGTAATTATCAGAAGAAGAAAGGGCCGTCCTCAGCCACTATTACAACACTGGCTATAAATTTAATATTAGACCAATTGCATATAGCCACGTGTCGCCCTCAGCTCAAACAAATCAGTCTCCGTGCGAGGATGTCTGTCCAGTCCTGAAAAGATACCAAAACAAACGTTGATTCTTCATATACCTTCATGCGCTTTACCAAGAGATAACTCTACCTTCATCACAATTTTGGCTTTCATGCGGTAGCAAATTAGTAATTCTACAATTCCTCTGAGGCTAAAAACGTAACTAAGGTGTTCTTCTGTTGCTACAAAGAGTGTGGTTTCATGTTCATATTTTGGTGAGACCTCTCTTTGTGTCTGTTCACAAAACAAAAATGACTGCTTTGAAGTCGGCTTTGATCGCCAAAAAAATGGAAGCTTTTGTGCTCATTTTGATGCTTGTTTTGTTGCCATTAGTCCACTCCTCCAGTAGGCACGCAAATGTTAACATTTTGCAGCAGTCGCTGCATTAGCATACCCCCTTAATCCCTTGCAAATTCTTTCCAAATATGGTATTGATATTAAGCTAATGTGAACAATATTTTAACACCCTATAATTCCATGTTACAAACATACCTTAGGGGAATAATGTGTGTAACGAGTGCAAGGCACTTGATAGCCACAAGAAACTCGAAAATGTATTAAAAGTATCAAACATTATTATGGTCACTACAACAAAGAAGACTTTTTGCGGCTGAAAATAATCCCCGTAAATAAATAGTTTTGGCTGCAAATAACCCTTTTGCGGCTGAAAATTATGTATTTGCGCCAAATATTGGTGGTTGCAATAAGTGGCCTCGCAAAAAGTCCCAGCCTTTTTGCAACCAATTTGTACCCCTGCAAAAATAATTTGCGGGGAACTTTGCAGCCATAATATTTCCCCGCAAATAAATTCAAGACACTCTTACATTTTGCTACCACTTTTTACAGCCAATATTTTCCCGCAAATCTTACATTTTGCTACCACTTTTTATAGCCACTATTTTCCCCGCAAATAACCTCGCAAGCATTTTTATTCCCAAATTGATTCCACTACAAATTTTGTAAGCTTACTTTTCATTTCACTAATTCAATTATTTTTATTGTATTTAGTAATTATAGTAAACACAATTTATTGAAAATATATCAATTAACTATTTTTGTATCAAACATAATATTTTCTGTATAGTATCAACTCTAAAAATCCACCAAAGACTAATATATTGCACCAAGTACATCAACCAATCTTATTACAAGTATCATCTCCAAAAAGACATGAAATACCGACATCATATCTAAAAAGAATAATGGGCTTTTACAATTCAACTCAAACCTCTATTAGGTAAAGCACCACCACTATGTAGCAGCAGAACAATCCACTGGAATGTAATTCATTAATCTTGAAAGACAGAAAAAATAAAAGAAAAGATTACAAACTAAACAAACAACTGATCATAACATATTGAATCACATTGTTACAACTAACAACAACAAACAAATCCATACACAAGTCAATTTTCCAACACTTCCAAATCAATTTTCAAACTAAATTCCATTATTAAAATGCCACAACACATTAACAACTGATGATCTTAAAGAGAAAGCAACAGCTGAAGTACTATAGAATAAAAATGCAAAAAATAGTTGATTTGAAGAGTAACAAGGTTAGCTGTATAAGTTAACTGACTTGCAAACCTAAGTACGTCATCAACGACCCTCCAATATTGGGGAATCAACTTGAACATCTGTCCCAAAAGTTGCATGATAATCATGATGTGCACTGGAAGCATCCGTAACCTATTACATCAATAAATACAAACTATTATAAATAATAGATTCAAATAAACTTAACTAAATTATCAAAATATGTAATACATGTTCACTTCTAACCAAATTGATTTGACATCCACATTTATAAGATTGGAAGTGAGTCTGAATCAATCGAAGCTCTTAATAGAGTTAATCATACTTCAACCTCAATTCATTTATCACAACCCCGTATTCTTTTTGTACCTCCATACGTATCTCATCACGTATTCTACTCTCATTAATGTTGTTACTCCTTGAAGAACTTGTTTGCATGCGCTCCCGTCCATGCGCATCAAGCCCCAACACATCATTAAATATATCCTCTCTAATAGACTAGTTTGTTGATCCTCAGATATCTTAAAAAGACGTTCATTGAATTGACTCTACATAATTAATACAATCCACAGAAAGATAATTACAAAGCACAGTAATAACAAGTTTCTTTTATCATAAAAATTTAATGACAGGTATATATTAACTAAAATAATATACTTACAATAATATTTGCACTCTCTTTGTCTCGTATAGTTCCATCTTTTTTAGTTCGAGTCTTGATATATAAGCTGAATCTATCAGTTTTCTCTCCTCTTTTTCTCATCTGAATAATAATACCAACAGATCATGTTTTTTTTTTTCAAAAAGTGCTTCAAATCAGTACATGGGTTAGCAACAAATTTAACTCAACATATCCATATTGATGGAAGGACAAATTCATTGATCTAATTGATTAATAAAGCATTAAAAAAAAACCTCAAGTTTACACATGAATGTCAGTAAAAGAAAGCTGATTAATCCATTTGATTGATAAATATTTACCTCATCTCGCACTTGAGCAAATGACATGCGGCCAGTCACATGAAGTTGTCTTTGTTTCTTACGATTATTCTTACTTATCTCAGACAATGCCTACATGATTTATTCATCTTCATTGTTCATGGAAGCAAAAGCCATTACATTATTATGAACTAATGTGACATAGACATACCTTTGATTTTTCAGTGCTCCAATAAGCAACTAATATCCTCAATTGTTCTGCAACAACTCGAGATGGGGTAACTATTAGTAGTTGCTTATCATTGACAAATGGAGTGTACCATTTTGCCTTCACTCGAGCTTTCCAATCTGTCCATCTTTCTCCAACTTTCCTCAAGCAATGTGGCTTATACTCTTGTGGTGCATCCGTATTATCTTGTTAAGCAATACATTGTTAAAAACATTAACAAAATAAATCAAATTGATAAGTGGATTTTATACCTTAACTTCAGTCCAGATGTATTCTAATATATCATCCGGCATATCACTCCAACGTAAATAAGTAAGAGGAACTTTTTGTGCATTTTTTGCTATGACTCCAAGTTGGGAGTTAAATTTACTCGCATTTTGACCAATTGGCTTCCATTCACTATCAAATTCTAGGTGAAGTATTTTCCCAGTTCCCCATTCAAGAGCACCACGAGCACATCCTCGACCTTGTGTAATTGAGCTTCCACAAAGAAAAATTAAAAAAAATCATAAGTTAATAATAGTAATATTATTACTGTGAAATGAAACACTTAAATAAACACTCACTACCTCATTTTCAAATATTTTTAATTTAATTAACTCAAATGAATAATATACTATTTTGAATAACACTAATATTTAGTAGCTGATCCATTTGATTGAGATGTATTTCCTGTTAGGAAATTGGTGGGTAAAGCAGGACCACAGCTAAAATAAAATTAGAAATAAAATAAAGAACAAGCACAATAGAGGACACCAGAAATTACGTGGTTCGGTTTTTAGCCTACATCCACGGGCGAAGACAGAAGGAAATATTTTACTAGTGAAAAGGAGTTACAAGTATTGTAGTATTTTTGCTCACTACCCAAAACCCCAATACACCTAAACTCTCAAATTACTAAAATAAGAGCTTATAAATGCAAGCTTTTAAACTCTCTCTCAACTCCCTAAATTGCTCTCTCAAGATTGGATGCATAAACTCTTCATCTGCACTTCTATTTATAGCAAACTAGTGGCCAAGAAAATCAAAGCCGTGTTCACCAAATTCTTCATCAAAACCGTGTGCATCAAATTCAATCTTCAAACTTGTTGCAAGCTGACCATTCTTGTTAAAGCTTCTAGATGCAGCCATGCCAAACACTTCTAGATGCAGTCACGCCAAACACTTCTAGATGCAGCCAACTTTGACATTCTCCCACTTGGAGATTAAATTGAAAAACAATCAATCTCCACACCATCCTTTCTGCTTCGCCATAAACATGTTGCCTACGTTTCTGCTAGGCCACAAGAGGATCTACTCCAGACAAATTTATCAGTATTTATCGGCTTGGTTAAAACATCTGCTAGGTTCTCTTTAGTATGGATTTTCTGCAAATCCACACTTCCATCTTCCACTACTTCTCGAACGAAGTGATACTGAACTCCTATGTGCTTTGTCCTGGAATGAAAAGCTGGATTCCTTGCAATGTGCAAGGCACTCTGACTGTCACAAAACACAGGAATTTTCTGTTGTTTGTGCCCGAGCTCCTCCAATAATCTTTGTATCCAGATAGCTTCCTTGCAAGCTTGTGTAGCTGCCATGTATTCTGCTTCTGTTGTAGATAAAGCCACAACGGTTTGCAGTTTCGAAACCCAGCTTACAGCTGCTCCCGCAAGTGTAAACACATAACCAGTAGTGGATTTCCTTTTATCAAGGTCTCCTGCAAAATCTGAATCCACATAACCTCTGACAGTAAACTCTGATCCTCCATAACATAATGCAACATCTGAGGTTCCTCTGATGTATCTCAGAATCCTCTTCACAGTTATCCAATGCTCTCCACCTGGATTCGCCATGTATCGATTGACTGCTCCCACTGCTTGTGCAATGTCCGGTCTTGTACATATCATAACGAACATTAAACTTCCCACTGCTGATGCATACGGTACTCGAGACATCTCCTTCCTCTCTGCTTCATTACTAGGACACATACTTGAGGATAATTTGAAATTAACAGGAAGTGGGGTAGAAATTGACTTACAATCTTGCATGTTGAAGCGTCGCAAGATTTTCTTCAAGTAATTCTTCTGTGAGAGTCAAATCTTCCTGTTATTTCTGTCTCGGTGAATTTGCATCCCTAGAATCTTGTTTGCTGGTCCCAAGTCCTTCATTTCAAACTCCCTAGCTAACTGTGCCTTCAATTCTTGGATTCGATCTTTGTTGGGACCTGCTACCAACATGTCATCCACATACAACAGTAAAATGATGAAATCATTATCTTCAAACCTCTTGTAATATGTAAAATGATCTGAACTGAGTCTGTTGTATCCAAGGCTCATGATGAAGGAATCAAATCTCTTATACCAACACCTCGGTGCCTGTTTGAGACCGTATAGAGATTTGTTCAACCTGCAAACCAAGTTCTCATTTCCTTTTTCTGCAAAACCTTCTGGTTGGAGCATATATATTTCTTCTTCAAGTTCTCCATGAAGAAATGCAGTTTTCACATCCAACTGCTCAAGATGTAAGTCAAATGTAGCACACATCGCCAAGACTACTCTGACTGTTGTGAGTCAAACCACCGGAGAAAATATCTCGTTGAAGTCAATACCTTCTTTCTGAGCATATCCTTTCACCACCAATCTCGCACGATACCGCTCCACTTGATCATTGCCATCACGTTTGATCTTGTAGACCCATTTGTTTCCAATGGCTTTTCTTCCATGTGGTAGTGGTACAAGTTCCCATGTCTTGTTCTTGTGTAAAGCTTCAATTTCTTCTTGCATTGCTGTCATCCACAAAGCAACATCTGAGCTGTTTAAAGCTTCATGGAAAGTTGAAGGCTCTCCATCCTCTGTTAGAAGACAGTATGCAACGTTGATCTTTGTAACATACTCCGAGTGCCACGCCGGCGGTCGTCTCTCACGAGTTGACCGACGAACTTCTGGAGCCTCAGACTCGACTAGTTCTTGTTCTTCGTGCTCTGGTGCTGCTTCCGAAGAATCTAAATCTTCTGGATTATTTTCTACATATACCGGCACAATCTCTGACTTTTCTTTTACAGTGCCATCATCTCCATCTTTCATTTGCAGTTGATTTTCTACAAAAATAACATCTCTGCTGATGACGATCTTGTGGGCAGTGGGGTCCCACAGACGATACCCCTTTACTCCATCAGCATACCCCAAGAAGATACATCTTTTAGATTTTGGAACCAGCTTTGTTCTTTCTTGGGCATTGTACATCACGTACACAGGACATCCAAATGCATGTAGGTAGGAATAATCAGTTGGCTTTCCAGTCCATATCTCCATCGCCGTCTTCAACCCAATAACTGTAGATGGCGACCGATTTACTATATAACAGGCAGTTTTGGCTGCTTCTGCCCAGAATGAATTGGGTAGACCAGCAGTCCTCAACATAGCTCTTATTCTTTCTGTAAGAGTTCTGTTCATCTGCTCCGCCACTCCGTTTTGTTGAGGAGTGTATGCCACTGTGAACTGCCTCTGAATACCTTCTTGCTTACAGAAAGCAAGAAACTCGCTGTCTGTATACTCTCCACCATTATCTGTCCTCAAGCACTTGATCTTTTTAGTAGATTCAAGTTCCACCCGCGCTTTGTATTCTTTAAACACAGGAAATACATCTGACTTTTACTTAATTAGATACACCCAACATCTTCTAGAATAATCATCAATAAAAGTCACCATGTACTTTGCACCTCCCATGGATATATCTGGCGATTCCCAAACATCAAAATGAATCAAGTCTAGAATGCATTTACTTCTAGCAATAGATCTACTGAATTTTAATCTATGCTGCTTACTTGTAACACAATGCTCGCAAAATGGTAAACTTACCGATTTGAGCCCCGGAAGCAATTTTCGCTCAGAGAGAATCTTCAAGCCTTGTTCTGACATGTGGCCAAGTTTGAGATGCCACATCATCGTTGACTCTTCTCCATTTGATGCGACACACGCATCAGCCTCCTGTAGTGTTTCTCCTTTAAGCATGAATAGATTAGCACCGATCTTTTCTGCCTTCATCAATACAAGCGCTCCTTTAATGATCTTCATAATTCCATTCTCCACATGAGTTTTACACCCATGATTGTCTATTTGTCCCAAAGACAATAGATTTTTCTTCAGGCCGTTGACATGTCGTACCTCCCCAATTGTGCGAATTGTACCATCAAACATTTTTATTTTGATAGTACCAATACCAGCGATCTCCAAGGCATGATCGTTACCCATATATACAGATCCTCCTGAGATAGGTTCATATGTGTGGAACCATTCTCTCCTAGAGGTCATGTGCCAGGTAGCTCCTGAGTCTATAAGCCAGACATCAGAAAGTCATTTTCTGCCTTCTGAAACAGTTGTTGCCTCACTGTAGAGAATTTCGCCATCATCCGAGGTACTTGCTACACACCCCTGAGCATTTGATGACTCAGGTTCTTTGCCATCTCTTCTCTTCTGGTTACTCCAACATTCTTTCTTGACGTGCCCTTTCTTGCCACAGTTGTAGCATTTAACATTCTTCTTACTTCTGGATTTTGATCTACCTTGATTTTGACTCCCACTGGGGCCACGTTCCGTTGATATCCCTCTCGTCACCGATAGCGCCTCCGCTTGCTGCGAACTTGCTTGTCTGTTTTCCTTATTTTTCCGCCAGCTCTCCTCATTTAATACGGAGGCTGCAACATCGTCGAAAACTAGACTCTCCACTAGATTGTTGTTCGTCAGGTTGATGATGAGTTGATCATACGAATCTGGTAGACTTTGAAGTAGAAGCTCTGCATGTTCATTTTCCTCTATATTATGACCCAACGTTGTGAGTTGTGAAAATAGAGTCTTCAATGTGTTAATGTGATCGGTCACCATTGTAGATTCTGCCATTCGAAGAGTATAGAGTTTTCTCTTCAAGAAGATTTTGTTGTGTAGTGACTTGGCCTCATACAATTTTGTGAGAGTATCCCATATTTCCTTCGCCGTATTTTTCTCTGCCACACTAGATAATACTCCATCCGCAAGTGCCAAGTGTAGATCAGAAATGACGTTACCGTCTACCTCGTTCCACTTGTCATCAGTTATCTCCATGGACCTTTCTCCAATTGCTGCCAAACAATTATTTTTCCTCAATACAGCTTTCATCTTCATTTTCCACAACGAAAAATTATTTCCGTTTCATACTTTGCCGCCATTTTGTTGATAAATATTGCACACAAGCTAGTATACCACCTTGAATAATTGTGAGTATGTGTGAGAATGCACACCAGAAAAGTTCCCAGGAAAGACTGGAGGGGTCACAATGGTCCCACTTAAAACCCAGACTCCTTAAGCTCTTATCGCCTTTATAACAGAACTTTCCTAGACATGTACAAACCACAGTTGCTTTTCTCACACTACTATTCCCTGCTTTGCACCGAAAAATTCTTGGATCGCTACCACCGTTTCACGTGAATAGTACTGTATACGTGAATAGTACTGTATACGTGAATAGTACTGTATACGTGAACAGTACCGTATATGTGAATAGTATCGTATACGTGTACAGTGCCGTATACGTGAATAGTACCCCTTACATGAACAGTTCCCGACTCTAAAAATACAACCAATAGCTTTGATACCACTGTTAGGAAATTGGTGAGTGAAGCAGGACCGCAGCTAAAATGAAATTAGAAATAAAATAAAGAACAAGCACAATAGAGGACACCAGAAATTACGTGGTTCGGCTTTTAGCCTACATCCACGAGCGAAGACAGAAGGAAATATTTTACTAGTGAAAAGGAGTTACAAGTATTGTAGTATTTTAGCTCACTACCCAAAACCCCAATACACCCAAACTCTCAAATTACTAAAATAAGAGCTTATAAATGCAAGCTCTTAAACTCTCTCTCAACTCCCTAAATTGCTCTCTCAAGATTGGATGCATAAACTCTTCATCTGCACTTCTATTTATAGCAAACTAGTGGCCAAGAAAATCAAAGCCGTGTTCACCAAATTCTTCATCAAAACCGTGTGCATCAAATTCAATCTTCAAACTTGTTGCAAGCTGACCATTCTTGTCAAAGCTTCTAGATGCAGCCATGCCAAACACTTCTAGATGCAGTCATGCCAAACACTTCTAGATGCAGCCAACTTTGACATTTCCCTGGGTTTTACTAGAAGATGTTCCTTTACGATGTTGAGATGATTCTGTCTGACACCGAGCCTCTAATTCTTGATGAACAACCACCTCTATAGAAATGCCTCTTGCCTTCTTTGGTGCCATAATAAAACTGCAATTGATAGATTTACTGGACCATATACATAATAAAATAAGCATGCAAGTCAAAATATTGATTTTTCACATCATTATCAAGAATATTGATAAGCATCCAATACCATATACATAATAATATTTAAACTCAGTAAAACATATCCAAGTCAATCATCACTTTTTAATTTAAAATTAAAACTAAATAAGTCTTTTCAATGTTTACATTATTGTTTAAAAAAAAGGAAACATAAAATGAACAAGAAAACAATCATGTTAATCACACTTTTCCATGTCCACATCATCATCAAGAATATTTGTATCTACGGTTGTTCCATCCACCCCTTCTCGAACTCAGTTAACATCTTTACTGGAACTCAGTTAACATCTTTATCATTCATATATATAGTGTCATTAAACTGTTGATGCAGATGTAACTCTACTTGAGGAACTATCTTCGGAATAGCAGAAGAATCTTTGGAGTACATGTCAAAGAAGTCTCTGACCGTCATCTTAAGAATAACATGCCAATTAGGACCAATAGGGTCTTGCACATAGCAAACTTGTTCTGCCTGTGAAGCAAAAATGAAAGGTTCATTACCTATTTGATTATCCTTGTACAACAAGTGATTAAAATTCATCATTGGGAACTTCAAATGATCTTGTTTCTTTCCAACTTGGTTATTAACCCAGTCACACTTCAACAACACAAATTTCATGTCATTGGTATATCGAATTTCAATCACATCCGTCAACACTCCATAATATGTAACTTCGCCTAAGCGAGGGTTTTTTTCCCTTACACTTGCATAACTTACAGTATCCACTTTAGTAACAACACCAGAATTTTGGGTAGTTTTATTTTTATCAATGTTATTTGTTCGAAATTGGAAGCCATTGATGATATATCCTTTGAATCTCTGAGAAAAACGATCAGGACCATTTGCTAAAATATTGATATTTTCAGGAAAACTCACATTTGAGGATCGTCGTAAATTTTGAATCTACACAAAAAAAATTAAAAAAAAAAGATAAATCAAGCATTTGATTTCAAAAATTATGATAACTTAAGATAATTATAAACTCACGTGATTCTTAAACCAT
The DNA here is from genome assembly GCF_000493195.1 of Citrus x clementina. Classification (NCBI taxonomy): domain Eukaryota; kingdom Viridiplantae; phylum Streptophyta; class Magnoliopsida; order Sapindales; family Rutaceae; genus Citrus; species Citrus x clementina. The sequence goes on from NW_006261964.1 coordinate 15,547,825, forward strand.
GTGTGAAATGTCTCATTATGAACTTTATTAACATAATGACGCCTCTTACTAGGCATTTCTTGTTCAGGTAAAGTAAGATGTTTTCTGAAAAATAAACTATAATTAATAACACAAATAATATCAACTATTTCAAAAGTATTAATTATATTAATAACAAACTTATCTTACTTACTCTCGGAAGGGAGTGATAGCATCTGTGTTGACAAGCACATACCTATGTGCTTGTGTCCATGTTAACTCATCAAGAAGTACTTTAACTCATTTTCCCAATGGACGACCATTTCTATTTCCTCCATCATCATTGCGAACTGGTCGATTAGTTTTGGTTTCCACCTCATCTAGATATCTTGCACAAAAGTTCATGCATTCTTCCATCAAGTATCCTTTTGCAATTAAAGCTTCAGGATGTGCCCGATTCCGCACATAAAATTTTAGTGTTAACAGATACATACATTATGCATGCATTAAAAGACTAAATTTTTAAACATAAAGATTGTTAAACAGAAAATTAATTAAAAAATAATTGTATACCTTTCAATGGGATGCATCTATCGAAATTACATAGGTCCTGCAATAAATGTCTCTTCAGCTAAATGGACAGGCAGATGCTCCATTACATCAAAGAAGGATAATGGAAAGATCTTTCCTATATGACAAAGTGTAAGTACAATATGCTTTTGAATTTTCTCTAGATCAGATGGTGTATTCACTTTTGAACATATTTGCCTAAAGCAACTCGATAGTTCAGTCAATATTTCAACAACATTCTTGGGCAGCGCTTGACGTGCAGCAAGAGGAAGTAATTGTTGCATTAAAATATGACTATCATGACTCTTAAGACCCTTGATACTACACTCCTTCATGTTCACACGATGTGAAATATTAGATGCATAACCATCTGGAACCTTTACTTCCTTTAATACTTTGAGGAACACTTCTTTATCCTCTTTACTCATTGTAAAGCAAGCAGAACGTAAAAGTAGTTTGCTGGAATCTTTTTGTTGTTGAGGATATAGGTCTGTCCTTATGCCTAATTCTTGTAAATCACGTCGAGCTTTCAGATTATCTTTAAACTTTCCAAGAACACCTAATACTGTCCATAATACGTTATCACAAACATTCTTCTCAATATACATGACATCAAGATTATGGCGAATTAAATTATGCTCCCAATATGGTAGTTCAGAGAATATAATTTTTTCTTCCAATTTCCTTGGTTAGTCTCACCATTTTTTCTCTTTATAAGATCTTCCTTTTTATTGTCTGTGAGTACACCATCTAATTGTTTCTTCACACCAGTCCTAGAAAGCTTTGGTGGTGCATATTCTCATTCTTTAATACCATCAAAAGACATTTTATCTTCTCAAAATCTATGAGACATTGGCAAAAATCTACAGTGACCCATACAACAAAACTTTCTCCCATTTGACAACCAACGAGATCTAGTGTTCTCATTACAACAAGGACATGATGTCTTACCTTTAGTACTCCAACCCGACAAATTAACATAGGCAGGGAAGTCACTTATAGTCCACATTAATGTTGCACGTAATTTAAACATTTGATTACTTGATGCATCATAAGTTGAAACGTCTTGAAGCCATAATTCTTTTAATTCATTAATCAATGGTTGTAAGAACATATCAATCTTATTACCAGGTGCTTTGGGACCATCAATAAGCATTGATAAGATAAAGAAAGGTTGCTTCATGCACATCCACGGTGGTAAGTTATAAGGCATTAAAACAACAGGCCATGTACTATGAGATACTGACATAGTTCTAAAAGGATTGAAGCCATCAGCTGCTAAACCAAGCCTAACATTTCAACTATAAGTTACAAAATTAGGATTCTTCTCATCAAATAATTTCCAAGCAGGAGAATCTGCTGGATGCCTTAAAACGCCATCATCAATGCGACTTTCTGCATGCCATTTCATAAGTGAAGCTGTTTTTGATGACATAAAAAATCTTTGTAATCTTGGAACTAATGGGAAATACCTTACTTGTTTAGCAGGTACCCTTTTCACTTGAGCGCCATTAGCACCAGCATCAAATTGTTTGTATTTAGATGTGTCACGTATACTACAACGATCAAGTTTCTCATCCTCATCTTTAAACAACATGCAATTGTTAGGGCATGCATCCCATGTCTTATATGTGAAGCCTAAATCAAAAGTAATCTTATTGGCCTCATAATATGAGTCTGGTAGTTTTACATCTTCAGGAAATGCTTCTTTAAGTAACTGTAATAATAGTGTAAATGATCTATCTGTCCAACCACACAACACTTTTATATGCAAGAGTCAAACAATAAATGATAATGCTGTGAACTTTTTGCAACACGGGTATAATGGAGATTCTTCCTCTTGAAGCAACTTTAAAAACTTAGAAGTTTCAGGATTTGGCCCTTCACCATAATCTGTTTCCATTGGATAATTCTCACTATCACTAAGATCCATATGTGGCATACCTACTGCATCATGTACCATTCAAACCATATCATAATTTATGATTAAATCATGAATAACCATATTACTATGTGTTGTATGCATGGATCTATTAAATTCTCCGTGTTTAGTCCAAATTCTATAAGTAGGCAAAAATACATCCACTATTATGTTAGCTTATATGGCTATAGATATTGATTTTGATGGTAACAAACCACATGTGTTGATTAAACAAAAATTTATGTATTATGCTTTTACAATAAGAAAATGTATTTATGGAGTTAAGTTGTTTTTCAAGTTGTGGACTAAAATGAAAGAATTTTATAAACTTTGATTTTAATAATTATTTTTTTGAATTTCAGATTTGGACCTATTTGAAAATATTTAAATATTTTGGGCCATTCTATAACTTCACATATTTTTGGTCATATCTTAATTTCAGAAAGTTTTGGGATTAATAAAGTAATATTTAGAAATTCTAAAATTGGACCTATTTGAAAACTTTCATAACGTTTTGGGCCATAATATAGTTTTATAAAGTTTTAGGGTCAAACTATAATTTTGAAAAATAATTCACAGTAGCAGTTACTGTAGCAAGCGGCTATCCAAATCCTGACAAACGGTAGACCAGATTCAGGCAGATAGTTTCTAGAACTTAAACGGCTAACCAGATTTCACAAGCGGCATACCAGATATTCAGAAATTCAAATTTTGGCTTTAACGGTAACATTAAGCGACTGACTGGAAGTCCATAAACGGTAAGCCAGTTATGACCAAAATGTGTATAACAGCTAGTTTTTGATCTAAAACTATAAAAACTCAAATCCAATTCATTTTCAAGCTCTCCAACAAGCAAAAACAAAAAGCATACAACATATTTTGAGCTCTCAATTCGCAAGTCATTATTCATCGAATCATTACTGTTCTTCAATTTGTACATCTACTCTTTAAGAGAGTTTTTGTTGTAACTTTCGTTTCTTCATCTTAATTGTGAATGTTTAAGTGTGTGAGACACTTGAATGAAGAGATTGGGAGATAATCTCTTTGTTGTAATGGTTCATTGACACCTTGAAGTCAGTTGTAAATATTTGAAGCCTTGAAAGGCTTGTATAGTGAAATCCTCAAGTTTGGATCGCTTGAAGGCGTGGACGTAGGCGGGAATTTTGAACTAATTGCCTTCAAATTTATTAAGGCATTAGATTGGATTGTTGTGTGGCTTTGTTGGGATAATTTTTAAAATACCAATTCACCCCCTCTCTTGGGTTGCACACTTGTATTTCATTTGGTATCAGAGCGAGGTGCTCTTATTTAGACTTAACCGTCTAGAGATAAAGATCAATGGCAACTCAAAATGATTCCACATTTAGGGAAGGACACTAGACCACCTTATTTTGATGGAAACGATTACCCGTATTAGAAAACTAAGATGAGAATTTACTTACAAACTTTAGATTATGAAATTTGAGAAATCGTTAATGATAGTCCCTTCATGCCTTTGACTAAAAATGAAGTCGGAGAAGATATTCCAAAACCTTCATGGGAATGGAATGAATTGGAAAAAAGAAAAGCTTCTCTAAATTCCAAAGCTATGAATGCCTTGTTTTGTGCACTAGATAAGAAAGAGTTTCATAGAGTGTCTAGTTGCGAAAGTGCTAATGAAATTTGGCACAAACTTGAAGTTGTTTATAAAGGCACGAATCAAGTGAAAAAATCTAAAATAAGTAGGTACACTCGACAATATGAATTGTTCCAAATGGAACAAAATGAGAGTGTGTATTTTATGTATACAAGATTTACGGACATAGTGAACACTCTAGGAGCCCTAGGAAAGACCTTTTCAAATAGCGAGAAAGTTAAGAAAATCATTAGGTCGCTACTTAAGGAATGAAGACAAAAGAGGTCTGACATTGAGGAAGCTAAAGATTTAAATACATTACCTATTGTTGATTTAATTGGTTCTCTCATTTCATATGAAGAAGATTTGGCAGCAGAAAAAGGGCATGAGGAAAAAACAAAAAGCATTGCTCTCAAAGCCTCAAAACGTGAGAGTGATGAGGAAAGCGAGAAGGATGATGAGGAGTTGGCTATGTTGGCTAGAAGATTCAGAAAATTTTACAAGAAAAATAACGAGCAGAGAAAGTTTAGAAGTCACAAAAACAAAAAGGAGAAGAAATAGCCAATTACTTGCTATGAATGCAAGAAGCCCGGACACATATGACCGGAATGTCCTCTCCTCAACAAATTCAAAAAGAAAGCTATGGTGGCCATGTGGGATGATAGTGATGAAGAAACAAGCGATGATAAAGAGCAACAAGAGATGACTAATTTAGCTCTCATGGCCTTTGGGGAAGAGTCATGTGATGAACTTGATGGGGTAAGTGTTCTTCCTACATATGATGAATTATATGATGCCTTTAAGGATTTGCATGATGAATTGATGAAGATTGGTAAAAAGAATATATGTCTTAAAAAAGAAAATGATGGAGCTGAAAAATGAAAATGAATCATTTAGTGCAAAGATTACATGCTTAGAATTAGAAACTAAAACATTGCATGATAAAGTTGCATTATTTGAGAATTATAGCACTTCACATGAGCGCTTAGAGTCACACGTGAATGACTTGAAAAATGAAAATAAAATACTTAGAAAGAAGAGTAATGAACTAAATGAGATTGTACTAAAATTCACAAATGGGCAAAAGATGTTGGACAACTTGCTAAACTCACAAAAATGTGTATTTGACAAAGGAGGCATTGGTTATAAGCCAAATTTGAAACAAAAGTATTACAAGAGTTACTTTGTGAAGAATACATCTATTAACAATCAAATTGTATGTCATTATTGTAATCAAGATGGTCATATAAAAAATAGATGTCCAGTGAAGAGAAATGCATATTATAGTGTGAAATGTGTTTGGGATCCGAAAGGAACCATTGCTAACTCTCAAGGACCCAAAAAGGTTTGGGTACCTAAAACTTGAGATTTTCTCTACAAGGCTTGAAGAAGAAAAAGAATAAGTGGTACTTGGACAATGGTTGTTCAAGACACATGACAAGGAATTATTCTTGGTTTTCAAGTTTTACTAAGATCGAAAATGGTGAAGATGTATCGTTTTGAGATAATTCAAAAGGAAAAATCTTTGGCATTGGCAATGTCGGTAATGTATCCTCTACTCTCATTGAAAATGTGTGTTTGGTTGAAAACTTAAAACACAACTTGCTTAGCATTAGTCAATTATGCGATAAAGGATATAGAGTTATCTTTGATGAATCAAAATGTGTTATTAAGAATGCATGTGACGGTAAGGTTTTATTTGTAGGAAATAAATGTGTTAATGTCTATACCATTAATATAGATTGTGCATCTACAAATGATAAATTTTTCTCTGCATTGCATAATGATGGGATAGAAGATTAGGTCATGCAAGCATGGATTTGATTTCAAAAATCGTGAAAAATGATTTGGTTAAAGGTCTTCTAAAAATTGGTTTTCAAAAAGATAAAATTTATGAAGCTTGCCAATTTGGAAAACAAATCAAAACTTCTTTCAAAAGCAAGAAAAATATTTCTATTTCAAAATCACTTCAATTACCTCACATATATTTGTTTGGACCTTCTAGATATGCTAGTTTAAATGGAAAATATTATGCTTTTGTAATTGTGGATGATTATTCTAGATACACATGGGTATTATTCTTAGCTAATAAGGATGATGCCTTTGATGCATTTAAAGTTTTCTGCAAAAAGGTTCAAAATGAAAAAGGATGTAGTATTTCTTGTATTAGAAGTGATCATGGTGGAGAATTTGAAAATTATGCATTTGAGAACTTTTGTAATAATTTTGGCATTCAGCATCAATTTTCATCACCTAGGACTCCTCAACAAAATGGAGTTGTAGAGAGAAAAAATATGTCTATTCAAGAAATGGTTAGGACCATGTTGAATGAAAATTCTTTACCTAAGTATTTTTGGGCCAAAGCCGTCAGCACCGCTTGTTATGTTTTGAATCATGTGTTGATTAGACATAATCTTAATAAAACTCCCTATGAGCTTTGGAAAAATAGAAAACCCAACATTGGTTATTTTAAAGTTTTTGGATGCAAATATTTTGTTTTGAACACAAAAGATAATCTTGGTAAATTTGATCCAAAATCTGATGTTGGTATCTTTCTTGGTTATTCAAACTCAAGCAAAGCTTATAGAGTGTATAATAAAAGAACTTTGGTTGTGGAAGAATCTATGCATGTTACATTTGATGAGTCTGACCCCTCATCTACGGAGAAAGTTGTTGTTGATAATAATGCAGAAGAAGAACAACAAGAAGAAGCATCAAATGACAATAAAAAAGATGCACCACATGGAATTCAAGAGGAACATCATGAAGAAACAAATGCATAGCAAAATGAAGGTACTTCTCAAACACTCCCCAAGGAGTTGAGGTATGTTTCTTCTCATCCTAAGGATGTAATTTTAGAATATCCCTCACGAGGTGTTTGTTGTGCAAATTTTAATGTACTCGCAAGCGCACGAATCTATTGTAGTATAGATCAATGGTGACGAGTGTCGATCCCACGAGGAGGTGGATTTTAATTGTGTAGAATTAATTTTGTGAATGGGTGATTGGATTTGTGATGGAAATGATTTGGAATATGCTAAAACTTAAATTAAAATGGCGAGAATAAATTCTAAAATTGGTATTGAAATGGTGAGAATAAATTGAAGAGAATTCTATTGAAATGACGTACTTGGGTATCTGGATCCGTATCAACATGCATCATGGGTTAAATAATCCTTATTAATGCCAATTAAATCATGAGGGGGGAATCCACACCTCATGAACCACACTCTAATCAATATGGTGCTAAGGGCTTATCGTGCCAAATAATAATAACCTTGTACTAGAGGGTCGGTGAAACTAAGACGGTACTAGACAAGATTAGTATTATTTGTCGACGAGAATTCAAAACATCCACAAAAATTAGAGGGGAAGAGAAAATAAATTTACCAAATAAAGCCCATGACACATGTTGAGACTTCACCTTCAACCCAAGCTTGAAAGAAAATTAGCCACTCATAATTGAACTAGGGGCAAAATGAGAACTTATTAAAATACGAAGAAAATACAAGATGGAGAAGGAATTACAGAAAATAGATCCCAAAAATGGATTCAGAGATATCCAATTAGGGAAGGGGGGAGGCCCCCTTTTTATAGATACATTGAGTAAATTGTGGCCATCGGATTAAAAACAGTTTGGACGCTCAGGATTTCGTCATGTCATCAGTCAACAGTACGCGTGAACAGTACGTGGTTTGACCACGCGGATGAACAGTAACATGGTTTGACCCGGGTGAACAGTGACGCGGTTTGGTTGAAAATAATCATGTGTGATGCATGTACCGTATGCGAGATTTTTGGTCCACTGATATGCTGCCATGTCACCATCAACAGTACATAAGAATTTTAGTCCAATAGGATCGTGACACCTCATCAGTCAATGCCACATCATTGGTCAATGCCACATCATCGATCCGTCTATGTGAACAGTGCCGTGAACAGTAACGTATACAGTACCGTACATGTGAACAGTGTTATTTTTCCTTTTATGCTCCTTCTAAGGTTTTCGACCGTCCTGAGTTCAAAAGTGATGTCCGTTTTGCCATCTGATCTCTCGTTTATTGTGAAATGACTACGATGCCCCTTAAATACATAAAATACTTAATTAAAATAAAACACACAGAATTAAATCAAAAGAAGGTTAAATTCATAAAAGTAAAAGTTGTTAGTAAGACTTGAAATATAAAATGACGGTTTTCTCCTTTATAAATATGCATTTTCTTAACACTCAACAGTGTTACAACTAGATCATCTCTTAGGAACACATGTGAGCATGCTGCATTTATTTCTCAAATTGAATCAAAATCCTTTGCGGATGAGGAAAATGATAAAGCTTGGATTATGGCTATGCAAGAGGAGTTGAATCAATTTGAAAGAAACAATGTGTGAGATTTAGTTCCTAATCCAGAATATCAATCCATTATAGGCACTAAATGGGTATTTAGAAACAACATGGATGAATCCGGTTGTAAGAAATAAAGTTAGATTAGTGGCTCAAGGCTACAACCAAGAAGAGAATTGCTTTTGATGAAACATTTGCACCTGTAACTAGACTAGAATCCATTAGAATGCTCTTAGCTTTTGCATGTCATAAAGATTTTATTTTATATCAAATGGATGTCAAGAGTGCTTTCTTAAATCGTTATATTATGGAGGAAGTGTATGTGAAACGACCCCCTGGTTTTGAAAATGAAAAATTTCCAGATCATGCGTATAAGTTATCTAAGGCTTTGTATGAACTAAAACAAGCACCTAGAGCATGGTATGATAGACTTAAAAACTTCTTGTTAGATAATGATTTTTCGATGGAAAAAGCGGACACAACTCTATTTGTTAAGCATAAGAACCAATATATACTTATTGTTCAAATTTATGTTGATGACATTATTTTTTGTTCTACTAATGAATTGTTGTGTAAAGAATTTTCATCTTGTATGAGTAAAGAATTTGAGATGAGTATGATGAGAGAGTTGAAGTACTTCCTTGGACTCCAAATCAAACAAAACGAGGAAGAAATTTTCATAAATCAAGCCAAGTACGTGAAAAATCTACTCAAAAGATTCGACTATGATAATGGAATGGCAAAAAGCACTCCAATGAGTACTACCATTAAACTGGATAAAGATGAGAAAGGTAAGGAAGTCGACATCAAGACTTGTCGAGGTATGATCGGATTCTTACTTTACTTGACTGCTAGTAGACCTGATATTATGTTTAGTGTATGCTTGTGTGCTAGATTTTAATCTTATCCTAAAGAGATGTGGTAATTAAATTTGTTTCTACTGAAAATCAACTTGCGGATATCTTTACAAAACCTTTTAGTGAAGAGCATTTTATAAAGATAAAACATGAGCTTAGAATGATTAATGTTGTATTTTGAATCTTGATTTGTTGATTAAGTTGATATGTTCGTTATTGTATGAATTTATGCTTCATGAATTAAATAGCTTGATATGTTTGTTATTTTATGAATTTATGTTTCATGCATTAAATGGCTTATTGAAATTTTTTGAATCTCAAAATGAATTAAAAATTGAACAATTTTTAAGCCAAAAATAAATTGGTGTGTGTAATACAAGTCTAAGAGTTTACTAAACTTCAAAAATATTCTCCATTGTTTAATCGATAAACCTCTTCTAATCAACCGGATAACCGTTCTTCTTATTGATTATTCTCTGAGTCATATTTCGGATAACCGGATTGGAAAACCAGTAAACCGTTTGAAGAGAATTTGGTTTCTAGAAAGAACCGATCAGCCGGTTATGAAATCTGGAAAACCGGATTTAGTTTGATGCTTGCTGGACACAACTGGATAGCCGGTTATGAGCTTCGGCAAACCGGATTTGCGTTGATTGCTTGTTGCCTCCAACCGATTAACCGGTTAGGCATATCCGGATAACCGAATTCGTGACCATTCATTACTGGACTTAACCGGATTACCGGTTATGTAAACTGGAAACCAAAAATCACGTTGCACACTCACTGTACCACAATCGGCTAACCGGTTAGTGACATCCGGTTAACCGGATTCGAACTTATATGAACTCTTCATCTTCATCTTCCTCTTTCGATAAACCGGTTCTTCCTCTCTCTAAAAACCGTTTCCATTTTCTTTATTTCTCACTCCAAAACTCATCGTTTTCTTTCGTTTCCAATCCAAATCAATTCATAAATTTTATTTCCCATATACTATTGAGTCAAAAATCATCTTCAAAAACCATTTTCACCATCAAACTCCTTAGATCCAAATCTCACCTAGGTTTTCAAACAAAACTTTCTCTCTCTAAATTCTTTCCTCTTAAGCTAGTTTTAATCCGAATTGAACCTCAATATTCATTTCAATCCTCACAATTTTCCTTCTTATTGCCTTATTTCACTTCAAATCAAACAAACTCACAATGTCAAGCTCACGGCCGGTTCGTGGAAAAGGCAAAGAACTTGTTCAACCCACCAAACGCTCACGACAAGCAGGGGGCACCTCCAATCAGTCTTCATTTGAGTCCACACATTTCCCAGCCAATCATTTAGCTAAACGATTTCACCAACAATTCATGACTCGAGAGGTACTCCAAACTTTTTTCATTTTACCGGATTGGTTGAATAGTCTTAGCATTAGTAATAGAACTTTACTACAATTGTTGGAAGATGTTGGCTAGATTAATGCACTTATTTTTTAGGAAAATGTATATCTCGACTTGGTGAAAGTGTTTTACTTGAATATGGATTGTTTCAATTGAGTTTGATGATTCAGAGTTGAACTCTATCGTAGGAACTTCCGATGATGGCCTAGAAATTGTTTTGCCTAGGAAATCTCATGATATTGATGACTATGTTCATATTGATGCTATTAAGAATATATGTCGTCGTATTGACCTTTCGGATGATGAATGTACTATCCATTTTCGCACCTAATGTCTTTATCTTTAAACTCGGATATTACTTCATTTTATTCAGAGTATTGTGCTTCCTAGATCAAGCCATTTGGATGAGGTTTCTCATATGGATGTTTCCTTGATTGATTGTATTCTTAGACATCGTCCAGTCGACTTAGGATACACCATTGTTTGAAACATGCTTTGTATACCTAAGTTGATTACTCGTTCCCTTCCATATGGTCACTTCATTACCCGAATCCTTAAATATTTTGATGTACCGATTCAAGAACCGTCGTATAGGCCATCTAAGAGCATTTAGGATGAGGCTGTTAGTTCTTTAGGTTTTGAGTGGAGTAATGGCACTTGGGTAAAAGTCACTGATAATAAGTTCACCTTTCTTACTCCAAGTGATGATCGGCCACTTAATGCTGTGGTTCCAGCCAGTCGGCTACCTGTTTTTTTGCTTTCATTTCGGGGTCAGCGTAGACGTCGAGCTCCTTCAGTATCTACCTCAGCTCTTGCACCCTCTACACCTGCTTTACCACATCCCGAGCCTCCTATTTCTGAAAAGGTTACTCTTCAGCAGCTTATGGATAAGGTGAGGACACTCTGGCGCAGCAACTTATTCATGGACAATCTCCGTATCCACCTCCATCACCACCATCCTCACCACCTCAGTAGCCTCTTATGCTTGTATTTGGACACACCTACATTTCATTTACTGCATTATGTTCTTTTATTTTTGCTTATATGGATGGTTGTTATGATTTTAGATTATGTATTTGTTTTGGATTATATGGATTTGTTTTGATTGTTTGGATGATATGTTATTTCCTTATGCTTTGGATATTTTTGGACTAATGTGGTGTATTAAGATTTTGATGATTGATAGGGGAAGTTTTTATTTTTTTTGATGATGAAGGGAGAGATATAATAAGTAAGGAGGAAATATTCATTTGATATGAAAAATATTATTTCCTTATGCTTTGGATATTTTTGGACTAATGTGTTGTATTGAGATTTCAATGATTGATAGGGGAAGCTTTTATTCTTTTTAATGATGAAGGGAGAGATATAATATGTAAGGGGAAAATATTCACATTATTAAGTGCTCCTTTGCCACATCGTTTTCAACAAAATGTCGATTGCAACACTTCGTACAAGGACAATAAATCCTTGTGTCATCGATTTTGTTCATGAAAGCAAAAGCTAAGAAATGATTAACCCATTTATATAACGAACAAAGGATCTATCTAATATGTCAATCCAACTTTTGTCCATGTCTAATATATTTAAGTCTACTGAACTTAAAAAGTATGTTACCTTCGACAAGCTGACCAAATGAAAAAATGTCTCTTTCAACTTTTTATCTGCCTCAAGTCTCGAAAATATAGATTTTTTAAAAGCCTCCCTCTTGTCTGACATGAGTCAATTACAGCTCATTTAGAAATTCAGTTGTCTATTAATATTTGCCAAAGAAGCAATAAAGAAAACATGATTCTATTAATGTGTGTGTTATTAGTTATCTCCTTAATTATTTGATCTTTCATGTATAAATGTTCAGTCTTTAAGCATGACTAATATTTATTGCATCTTCAATTACCAAAATAGCGAATAGTTTACATTATCTTTTAAATGCCATTAAATCTAACCCTTGTTATATGATCCTTATATTGTGTATTCTCAATTGTTGAGGAAATTGCTCTAGTTTGAATTATCTTTCAACTTCTGGAAATATAACTTTACTACTATGAGATTTTAAATTGATCTATACTAACTAAAGGTGGGCAGAGGTAAAAGGTGGGCAGAGGTAAGGCATGAATCACAGAAAGGGACCAAATAGGCTTATTGGTTTAATTAGAAACTTTTAATCAAAAAGGAAAACCCCTGCAGCATCACATTCTAATTAGATCTATTACTATTTGATATTATATATCATGCTTAGATCTGACAAATGCCAACTTTTTATCTCCTTTTCAAGTTCATATATCATATTTTATTTCACTAGAAAATGACTTTCAATTTTCTATCTCCATCACTTGTTATAGGTAATTAAATCTTCACCAAGTGGTAACTTCGGATAAATAAATATAAGGGCTAGAATTCCCTCCTGAAAATGCTGAAATTTTTTTGTTCTTATCAGTTGACGGCTTGTTAATTAAATGAAGTCATAATAATAATAATAATAATAATAATAATAATAAAATGCGTATCTATCATACATAACTTTCTCTCAGTAAATTATATAATTAAAAACAGCAAAACCTAGGATAGACATAATTCCTAACCTTATGTAGTATAAGAAAAATTAATGTGGATAGCCAAACCTAGGACAGCCATTATCACTTTCTTAACAAGCACACACTAAAGAATAAAACATATGCAGCAATAGCCACTCCATTTAGCAGTAATTTGCAATAAATAGGGAACTATGTTCTCTCAAATTATCACCACCGAGAATTTCATTTCAATTAGTCATGCACATTACTTAATGGCACAAAGCAAACCCCCAGCAGCATTACAGTAATTGTTTAATTAGAAACCGAGCAACATTAGAGTAATTTGCAGTAATCAAACTAACTTTTAGTTTGATTTACTGTTACACATTACAAAACAACGAGGATGCAAGTAATTACTTCAATAATTCAAAGGATTATCACCATCTAATCACCTTAATTATAAATAATTGAGACAAAATCAAAGAGTGTATCATTCAATTATAACGTAAATTGCTAGGGGTGGGCACGGTTCGGTTCGGTTCTGTTCGGTTCGGTTCGGTTTGAAATTAAGTAGAACCGATTTAAATCGGTTATTTTATAAAAAGAACCGAATAAGAACCGAACTCAATAAGAACCGAACTCAAACGGTTCTTTTCGGATCGGTTCGGTTCGGTTCGGTTTTTTTGGTTCTGGGCCTATTGGGCCTATTTTTAATTTTTAATTTTTTAGCCCATTGGGCCTCATGAATGTAATAATTTTTTTCAACAATTAATTTATCCTAATTTTATTACAAATATTAACAATAAATACAAAGTATTCAAAACACATTTTATCACTAATATCTTACTAACTATTAATAAGATACTCCCAAAATATGAAATATTAAAATTTCAAAATACATAATCAAACTCCAATACTCCATCTATATAAACATAATAATAATATTATAAAGAGAAATAACACATGTTTGATTTGAATAAAATCATGTCTGATTTGAATAAAATTATTAACACATGTTTGATTTGAATAAAATCAAAAAATAATTCGGTTTTTCGGTTCAGTTAAGTGAACCGAATACCGTACCGACATTTCGGTTTTTTTTACAAACGATATATTCGGTTTTTAAAAAAAATAAAAACCGAACCAAATTAAAAAAAACCGTCGGTTCGGTTCGGTTTTTTTAACACTACGATTTTTTTGCCCACCCCTATAAATTGCTACTACTTACTGAAAATAAACAAAGCATCATTTAATTTTAAAATAACCAAAATTACTCATGAGCAACAAAAACACAAAAATCAATCCAATCATTTACTCCTAGCAAAACTGAAATTGATATTCTCTATTAATGAAAAATTAATAACATATAAACCCTAGAATAGTGAATTGACAAGAGAGCTTCTTCAAAATTGAGATCACAAAGAAATTGAGGCAAGAGAGCGAATATTGGCTGAGCAATGGCTGAGGGAAAGAAAGAGATTCAGGCAAGAGAGCGGATATTGGCTGAGCTTACTTCAAAATCCAATCATTCATGAATGGATGATTCTAAGTGAGAGAAAGAAAGAGTGACCTTCGTTTTTTGTTTTTAATTTTTAAAAATTCTATTTTCAGCTCATAATAGTTGTAAAATAAAAGACATTTACGGCAATGAGTCATTCTTTTACTGCAAAAGTATAAAAGAGCAGTAAATACCCATTTTAACCTTGCAGCTGATTTAATTCCCCGCAGAATGCCAGCAAGGTTTTACTTATTTGCCATGAGTATTTTCAGCCGCAGACATTCCCCGCAAAAGGCCCCTTTTTTTTAGTGGGTACTGCTGATGTGGCTCTATATATGAGCGTGGCCGATCGACGTATATATTAACCAGTACGGACCTCCAAGTAATTTGGTATCCTCCAGAACCCCTTGGTATAAGTTTAATACTACACAAGTGAAAAAAAAAAAAAAAAGAGGACGGTAATGCTGGGTTAGGGTGCATCATCAGAAATTATGAAGGTGCTGTCATGGCAGCTGCAGTATCAAAGAAGTCTTGTCTAAGAGATGTGGAAATTGCTGAGACTTTGACTATTTTTGGTTGAAGGTGTGAAGATGGCTGCAGGAGTTGGTCTTTCTCCTCTGACTATAAAGTCAGATTCATCGAGCGTTGTGCACTTGATTCTGATAGGTATCTCTAGTCCTCTTGTAGAGGAGAGATGACTTGGATTATTAGTGAAACTAGCACTTCAGTTGATAAAGATAATCAATATAGGCTAGTCTATAGTGAAATTAGTTTTTTTTCCTAATTGGAAAATGATTTCATCGAAAAGAACAAATCAATTGCAGTAAATTTTCATTCTCTCTTCCAATCATATAAAACAAAACAAAACAAGAAGTACGGAAAAAAAATTATTGCTAGACTGCTTTTTGACACATGCATCATATTTGCTGATGAGTCCCCGATGAAGCATATTATGGTGACGATACAATGAATACATGCATATGACATCCACATAAAAATTAATGGGACTTCAGATGATGGAATTATTTATTTGGTAATCTTGTTGCCTTTTTGTTGCAGGATAAGAATCAAGATGGTGAGGATGGATTTCACATCCATTGCTACATGAAGGAAGCTTTGACAGAAGTTAACATCTGTTAATAAAATTTTGAAAAATTGATACACTCTCCAAATAATAAGTTAACCGCTAAATAAGTTAAAAGTTTGGAGTTTTTTTGTAATCTGAGGACAGAGTGGGGATGATGATAATTTCTCAATTACAAAATATATTAAGAAAAAAGAGTGTGGTTATTTGAACACACAAAATAATGTGTATCTTTATTATTAATTTTTGGGTCCCTCTATAATGCTGTAATGTTTTTACAGCATCAACAATGTAAACAATATTAACCATTAGATTTAATCAACTGTGCACATTATATTTATTAATAAAAAATTTTCAATATTTTTTTAAAAATATAACCGGTTAACAAAGTGGCTAAACTGTTGGGAATTCTTAAAAAAACTGTTGGATCGTGGAGTTGGTAGAATGAGAAATTTCAATGACCACCCCTACAGTTTTAAATATTCTCACATTTTCACTTGAATAACATATTTCATTTAATAACACAAAATTCAATAAAATATATGATTTCAATGAAATATATGAACATGCATACGAAACCCACATTCATAGGAATGTTTCATTAGATTTTTAAAGTTTATCTTACCTATGTATCCTAAACCATTCATTATTGACTTTTTGTACTTTTATTAAATAGAAATTTCAAGCAAAACAAGAAAGAGTGACAATATGTAATTAATTTGAAGATTTAATGTAAAACTCACAATTGCTAAAATAATGCTTAAATTATATCATTAATATTATAAGATAATTTGATTATCATGTAATCAAACTAATTTCAAAATCTATTTTGAGAGCATGCAAACAGATTTAGTCTCTACTATGTGATTTTTTTATTCTAATTTATGGCCATGGAGATTTAGTCTCTACTATGTGATTTTTTTATTCTAATTTATGGCCATGGAAGAGAATTGGAAGATCCATCTTTGTCCAATAGTGAAATATAAATAATAGCCCTTCAATTTCTCTTGTGGTATATTTATTGGCTTATTAGCTTACAAAACTAAATGCAAGTGGCAAAATTTGGACTACTGCATGAAATGTCATGTAATATATTTCATTTGACCTTAGATTAATCAAATGTCTAATATGGTTTACTTCATTAATATAAAAATTAATTTTCACTGATATTTATATGTGACATATAAATTCATACTATATCGAGGTAATTACGATCTTAATTTATCTTCTATTAATAAATAGGGGTAGATGGAAGTACTCAATATGTGTGTTTGTGTGTAGGTGTCAATTCATATATCTTAATGACTACAAGAAAAATCACCTCTACTAACTTAACATATGTCTTATAGGTCTTTTTATAGTAGTGTTTGTAAAACATATTTTATTTGCTATGCTTTGGAGGACGTGTAGTATATTATTTTATAATTTATTTTATAATTCGTTTTGTAATTTACAGAAAATGTGTTTAACATGTTTTAACTTTTATTACTGTCAAATAGATTCTGTTTAGTACATTTTATAATTTGATTTAAGGTTTAGGCTCGCGGAACATATATTACACCAATACTATCAAAATGAAAATAAAAATAGCGGCTACAAAATGATACTGAATATGACCTAAGTTACTTGGAGTGTCAGCCTACAAATAAGTATCACCATAGGCTTAAATTTATGGAACAACTTTTGAGGACTGTTGATCTTCCTCCATTAGCTTATTTTAGGTCTATATTTCCATTTTTTTAAAAAAATGGGTGCAAGATGATAATGAGGATGAAACTGTGCTATCCGTAATGATGCACCTTTGTATTCAATAAGAATCATATGCATATTCAACAGTGAAAATATGATAACTCTGTCGTAATTTGATCATATTACAATACAATTGACTACTAAAAAACGTCTTTATATTTTTTTATTACATTTTACATTAAAGCTGTAGCACATTATAAATACAAAGCTTAATGTTTAATAACATAACACTTCAACAAAATCAACATCTTAAGTATGATGTATGATATAGAATATTGAAATAGCTATACCTAACACTCACAGCAATTTATAAAAATGTATAGCGTTTTATTTACAATATCTTTCCTAATTATATTTGCATTAATATCTATCTTAAAGTCAATTTTTGGATTAGTAGATTTTAATAAATCCATCAAGATAGATTAATAGTAACTTAATATTAAAAAAATATTATACAAGTTATTTTATTAATTATACTTATTCTAATATTTTATTTGTATCATATGATATTTATTATTATTATTATTATCCTATTACTATATGTATATTTATTTAGGTTGTTTAAATCAAAACGTATAATATTCATTTATGAAAATTAAGTGGCATGTATTACCATTTATGAAACTAAGTGGATTGTATGACTATTTGAGCTAACCTTGGGGTGTGTGTGGCTTTTTCTCAAATTAATATTAATTTAAAATTAAAAACAAATATTTACCAGCAACTTGTGAATTACTTGCTACATTTTCATTAATTATTTAATTATCCATTATATTAAATGGACGATTGAGATTAAGATACTTAAAACTAATGGTCCACATTAGTCTCACTATTAATGCTGGAAAAATACATACAGTATCATAAAGAAATCCTTAATTTTTCCATTTTTTGTTTTTCCTAATTAATTTGTTCAGTCCTATATATTGGATGGAACAATCGAATTCCCTTTTGTCGACTCGAGTAGAGAGTTTTGAGTTGTGACAAATGGAAAATTAATACAAACATCCCTTGTAAATTGTAATTGAAATGCTGTAAAAAAATTGAATTTCTTCTTAAAGAAGTTGAACATAAAATACAAGAAACTTCCATTGTAGGTAATTAAGGAGCATTATTACTAACTAGTACACTCCTTAAGTAGGCAAATTATGGAAGAGGAAGGACTTAAGGTATCCTCAAGGCTCGGAAGCCGTTGATTGTCATCATAGCTGTACATCAAAGGAACCATCTGGCAGTGTTAAGAGAAGCCCTTGTGAAAGATGCTGAAAATGATGGATTTGGGGAGAGCCATTCCTGGTTTAGGCGCTTGCGTGCATCTGAAATCTTATCCATGGCATGCCCGTGTGCATCTTCAGCCGTTAATTCTCGGTGCTCCATCATGTAGTAATAATTTTGGGGTGGTAAAAATACTTGTCTGGTCCAGATCCGGACCGGATATTGGATTATCTGGCCTTGGGCTCACTTGATAAACCCATAATCCAGATCTCATTAAAAAAATTCTAAAATATATATTATTTTAAATATTTATATTTATTTGACTTATCTATTTCATATCTGTAAAGTTTTATACATTTAAAGTTTGTATTTTCGTATCTAATTTTATTGAAATAAATTTAAAAGTTTGTATTTTATGGGAAAACACATAAATCGTGGTTTTAAGCACTTTAAATTTTAATCCTTTAAAACCATATGATTTTAAACTATTCTAGTCAGTGATTTTAAAGTGTGGGAAAGTTCGGAAAAACTTTAAAACTGTACGGCTTTAAAGGCTTACAGTTTTAAACCTTTAAAACCATACAATTTTAAAATTTTCCCGCACTATAAAATTTCGGATTGTAAGCTTTCTATATATATACACACACATATAATCCATCTTTGCCGCCTTGATTTTCATCCTGCAATAGTATAGTAATTTATAATTAATTCCATCATAAACTGTACAAGTTCATGAGCATTGATCAGAAAAAACATCATTTTTTGTATCATTTAATGGACACATGATCACAGAAACAGCATATGATCACGTGTCCTGCCCCACAAGCATGACCATACAATTTGTACGCGTTACCTTAGCACCTCCCAAGTCATCCCAAAGTCGAAGAATTGTTGCGATGGATGATACAATGGGTGAGTTGCAGTTTCATTGGTGATGCCATGACCCAGGAGAAAGAAAATGTGCACAAGTACCAAGCGTACCCCTGTATTAGGAATGACAAAATCTTCTATGAGTTTGAGGTTTTATGGAGTCCCACCACAAATGAAGTAAATTTTAAATAATTTAAGAGAATGAGGTGGGGAATAGAGGAAAAATAATCTCTAACTTCTTAATGGGTGGTGTTTGGTTTTGTACTCTCCCCCACCCACCCCCCAATTCTTATTATATATAAATATTTTTTAATTCTTATTTAATAATTTTTATTTTATCAATTACGATGTTGTTAATAATTTTCTTTTTATTTTTACCTAATATAAATGGGTTATAATCCAAAGAAAATTCTACAATATAATTCTTATTCAACCTTAAAATATTGTTATGTTTTCTTTTCTTTCTTAAGGTGCTGCTCTCGTCAAACATTTTTCAATTTTGATATCATTTCAACTATATTGTTTTAAATTGTTGGAGTTTTTTTAAATAATTTAAATAACCTATAATAAGGTAATAATCTTATTTAAGTCTTTAATTTTTAATTTACTAAAATCATGTATCCATATCTACTATAAAATAAGTAATTAGGGAATGGAGGCGAAATTTTTAATGGGGTAGGGAATGGGGTAAAGCCATCGAGAATATAGAAATAGATATTCTTGATAGAGAAGAGAGAATTAGTTCTAATAGGTTGAGAATATGAAGAATAAGTGAAGCACTCTTTGGAAGATGAAGCCATCGAGAATATATATTATAGAAATAGCTAATCTTGACAGAGAAGAGAGAATTGATTCTAATAGCTCGAGAAGAAGTGCTACAGTCAGTTGTACATTTGGGCCACTGACTCACTCGATTCTTTTAAATTCAACAAGTGTCCAATTTTACTTTTTACCAGGACTCGTAGATAACTCGCAGATAACAATTTAGTCTCATTCTTTCAATAAGTTATTGGATTTTTTTTACCCATTACTTTAAAGATATTTACACTCAAAAAGCCATATACTTGTGTTCAAATACTAAATTGCCCTTCTCTTTTTGTTTGTTAATTAAAAATTCTGAAAAATCATACAACCCAAACTATTATACACCAGTGGTCTCAACTGTTCAAATGAAACAATTTCAATTTATAAACTTCATTGTCTGAATGGTTTTTGGAGTATACGGTTCTATTACAAAAACAAGAACAATCAAGAAAATTTATGACTACTTATAATGACAAAATTTTGTTCAAAAAACATTGATCACAAAAATAGTTCTTCTTTGTGAATTGAACAATTCTCCGTTAACCTTGAAAACTTCTTTATAATTTGGAAGTAAATTCCAACCTGCACATAAATAAATGTTATAACAACATTAACAATAAATTATAACAATTAGTAAGTATTTAAAAAAGATATTACCATCGTTAAACACAGTTCATTTAGAACAAAAATCTAATAATCACCAGAAAAATGCTTCAAAGATTCATAATCTTCTTGTTAGACATTTAAGATTTATTTAGTATAAGTTCCAATAAGTACAAAAAATTAATATATGATAAATTCTAGTATAATACATGTAAAAAGGAAAATAATATACTTAACATACCATTTCTTGCAAGCAATCTTGTGTATCACAAAGATCATTAGCATTTTCATTCCTTAAAGTTGAATGTTCTTGGGACTAAAAATTAAAAAAAAAATTGATGCTATTATATACAAATAAATTTCTAATAACTACAAAAAGAAATATAACATAAAATATTTTATATAACAAACCATTATTTGAGAGGAATTTTTGGTCCCAACGTTCTTTAGAACCTTTAAAAAAAGATATTATCATTAATAAATAAATTTACAAAAATTTAAACGTGTCATTAACAATGTGTGTGTGTGTGTGTCTATATATATATATATATATATATATATATATATAAACATGTTAACTAACCTTTCTTGATTTGGTGTTGAGTATTCTTTTCTTACATTTCTCAATTTCTTTCTTCATTCTTTTAAAAGCTCATTCTGCACTTGATATTTGTGGATCAAGTAATGAGATATCAAGCAACAAATTACCATCAATATTTCCCTTGTCAACATTGTAAGCTCCATCCAATTCAACTTCATGTTTTTTGAGAGAACGATTCACCCTTATACAATTTTCCAATGCATCATGTAATGCACAACATGCAGTATTGAAAATTCCGTTGGATAATAAGCCTTCCTTACTCAATTTTGCAGCTTAATGAAATAATTTGTTGAAATGTTGCTTTTTGAATTGTATTCCCTCTGAAATATTACTTGTAGAACTTGTATAATCCAATCTCTTTGCATCATTACTCCATTGTTTCAATATGTAATGAGTTGGAATATTAAAAACACCAAGAGATTGAAGAACACATAGTACATGCATACAAAGAAATCTATTATACTCAAACAGTCGATACAAACAATTAGTTTCATGACTCTTTGCTTCCCAATTCATCAAAAAAGATACATTTTTCTCTAAATCTTTAACGTCAAAGGTCTTTTTTGTGCCAACTTCTAGCTTTTTTACTAAGAAATATGATGATGTTCCTAAAACTTCAACTTGAAATTTCTTGAAAACTTCACGTGTATAGATTGTGGACATTTATTTCTCAAAGGGTGAAGAAGACTTTAACATCGGTTTCTTATGCCATTACTAAAACCTGCATAAGCTTCCTTTTCTTGTCTACCTTGTAAAGCCACTTTGTATTGTTCAACAAATTCTTTCGATGATGTCTTCTTGCTAACATATTTATAAAAATAAAAAAAAAAGAGTTGATGCTTTCAGACCGTTGGGTTGTATATAATCCAGCAAAAAATGTATCCCTCGTGTAAGGAGGCACCCAAAACTTGCGATCTTCAAATAATGATCCTAGCCACTCATTCCCTTCAAGCTCAACTCTCCAATCATATTCCACCATTTTTTCTCAAATTCCTCCTCCAACCATGAGTTGTAAACATAGTCGTTGAATATTCTCATAAAAGATCCATCTTTCTTTATCACATGGCTAAGCTTTTTGGGAATATTCCTTAGTATGTGTCACATACAAAATTGGTGTCGTGTATTCAGAAAGACAATAGAAATGGCTGATTTCATAGCTTTGTCTTGATCAATTAATATAGTTATTAGATGCTTTCTACCCATACCCCTCAGCCATGTTTGCATTAGCCAAACAAATATTGACGTAGTCTTATCCGCAAGCAATGCACATCAAAGTAATATAGATTGAAAATGGTTATTTACACCAATAAAAGAAGCAAGTGGCATTTTATATTTGTTTGTAGTGTATGTAATATCAAAGGAAACAACGTCTCCAAAAATCTTATAATCCTTTCTACTAGTTGCATCCACCCAAAAAAAAAAATTGTTTAACCTCTATTCTTAATTTAAGTCCACTGCAAAAAAAAAAAATTAGAATTCTCTTCCTGCATTTGTATAAAGTGGTTAAGCATTGCTCTAGCATCACCTATTTCAAGTGCTAGTTGACGTTCTTTATCCAAATAGTTTCCAATGTCTTTCTCTGTGTACACAACATTTTCATATCCGTTATTGTTTTTGGCCATTGGAGCAAATTAAAAAACTAATTTGTACCAACACGAACTGCATGTAACATATTAATACTATGTTTATTGGAAAATGCAATACTTCTATGGCATGCAAAATCATGTGCATGGCTAGGATAAAGCTCATGGATATGTTCTTTTATGAAATTTTGAACATACCACTTGCCACAAGAGTTTCTTTTGACATGCAACAAAGCCTTACAATCTACTTTCAAACATGGGAGTTGATTGATAACACTAGATTATCGTTGATTGATAACACTAGATTATCGTTTTATCCCACACCTTGTACATGCGAACTTTACACCAATAAATTCTCCCGATAACGTTGGTTGATGGCTGCATTTCTTTGAGATACCGAACCATGTATCCTTAGCATACTTTAGATATAAAAAATATGCATCATCTTATGTATCAAACTCCAACCCAATATAAGGCTCTAAATTCTTGTCATCTTTATCATCCACCGTGTTTTCATTCACCACATTTCCATGAATCACATTCCCGCACTCATCCTAATTTGTATTTAAATCAATTTGTAAATTCATGACTACTTAATTAAAGACACAAAAAGTAAAATGTAAACAACAACATTGTATGAATAATTTAGCACTATAAATGCAAGCAATCAATTTTCATATAAATGTATTGATTATTCAAACATAATTATAAAAGAATTACTTTTTAATAAATAAATACCAATTAGCTTAATAATTTTCATAATATAGATAGAAAATAAATACACAAGTTTTCTTCTATTATTAACAATAACAAATCATCATGACACCTAATCTATATAGCAAAATGGTAGTATTTTTTATTTTAAATAAATAATAAAAAAATCTAATGTAATTTAGGTGATATTATAAAATGTTGTTTTATAATGGAAAAGTTAAGTGAATTTACCAGAATCAATTTTGCTAAACAACTTGTTTGTGGTAGCTGGGACTATACTTTCATATTAAAACTTTCATATACAAATGCTATGCACACGCATGAAGCTTTGAAAGTGAGAACTGAGGAGTAGGGGAAAAGGTAGTGTGTTGAAGAAGCTTCAGAAAAAGAGAAGGGCAATTTAGTATTTGAATAGAGAAGTAAATGGCATTTGAGTGTGAATATGTTTAAAGTAGTGGATAAAATAATATCCAATAACTTATTGAAAGAATGAGATGAAATTATTATCTGCAAGTCCCAATAAAAAGTGAAATTGGACACTTATTGATTTTGAGAGAAGCAAGTGAGTCAGCCGTGGCACTCCTTATAGCTCAAGAATATGAAGAATAAATAAAGCAATTATAGAACACATTTCTTGTCCGAGTATAATAGATTTATCCACGTGCTTTTTTTAGGAAGCGAAAAGAACAACTGGAACCTATTGCATGTGTACGCCTCAATTAGGAAATGCTCGTTTCGTTTCTCGATGTTGACTCCTTTTAATTTTTATATTTTAAAAAATATCTCAAAACACTTTTATATTTAAATTTGTTGCATTCTCACCCATATTTTTCTTTGTGTTTACAATAATACGCTTGTAATAATATTCTTTACATTAATTAATTTATTTATAAGAATTTAATTGGCACATTAACTGGTAAATATTAGTATGAAAGAGCTAGTATTTTTTTGAACCCATGCAACAATTTTGCTGATAATTTATTTATAAATAAATTAATATTAGCTAACTTTAAGCAATGTTTAATTTCCTTCGGATAATTTTTACTAATAGTTATTTTATAAAAAAAATGAATTTATCAAGTTACTCTAAAAGTAAAATAATGATGTAAAAATTTGTGAAAATTTTTATGTTACTTTTAAGGCTAATTTGGTAAATTAACATTTTTCTCCTTTTATTAATTTCCTCAAAAAGACAAGAATATTTTTACAGAAATATTATTGTAGAAGGAAATAAAACATAAAGATAAATGTGAAATATATTTAACTGTAAGGGTGTCTTGAATTTTTTTTTTCGAATATAAGGATAAAAAAGACACATGACTCAAAATATAAAAAGTAAACAAGTATTTACTCTCAATTATAAAATAAATTAAATATAATAATCAGACACTATCAATTAATCAAAAACTCTAGCCGCCACTGCCACTTCCCTTCATGCCACCATCTTCCTATTGGCTGTCTGTAGGACAACTAAAAAACGCTTTTTGTATTCTTCATGTGCACTATCATCTCCTACATTTTGTGGGTGATACGTATTCTGAAATTCTTTTATAAAATTTCATCTCAAATATGTAGGCATATAATTAATTCACTTATAATTTATGAAAAATCGATTAATTTATGAATAAAATCACGTTATTTTCAATGAAATGTGGGCATAAAATTTTTCTCATTAGTACTTTCGAACTTATTTAATTTATTTTTAACCAAGTAAATTATATATATAATACATTGATTTGTAAGCATAACGTATGAATTCATATCAGGTGAGTAATGGGTTTTGGGGCTTTGGCAAATGTGGGTTCTGTCTTTTATATGATTATGATCACTTTTTATCCACTGATTTTGCATTCGTTAATTGATCTGTAGCATCCTTCTCCCTTAAACAAACCCGCACCACCTGCCTAACCTAGTTCTCCCTCATATATTGTTTTACCAAATCCTATCCCTAACCTCAATATTAAATTTCAGACAAGGGCATGTTAAAAAGTAGGGATATTTTCTGAATTTCATTAAAGGAAAAGATATCTGGGAAGAAAATTCTAAAAGAAAGGAGGAGGATTTGTTGAGGTTTCAAGAGCTGGATCCGTCTGTAACTGGACAAGTTGGAGAAGCTGTATATCGTGATAAGAAATCACGGTGCATATCAAGGGAGGAGTACTTGGAATCCAAAAGAAAACCCAAGGAAAAGCCTAAGGAGAAAAAATTGGAATCGTGCAAGGGATTGGCTCAAAAACGGGAAGCTGAGGCTAGACTGCGGGAATTAGAACTTGAGAAGGACAAACCATTTGCAAGATCAAGAGATGATCCCGAACTTGAGAAAATGCAGCCAAAGGGTAGATTGAGATGGGGAGGTCTAATTATTAATTTTTCACTCCAACACTGGAGTGTGAGGATGGATGATAGACTCCAGTTGTTAGCTTGTCTCTGCACTGACAGTAAAGCTAAATCAAGAACTGATGTTACTTAAAAGAGTTTTACTTTAAGGCTCTAATTCATTGTACATACTACTTAGGAGTTTTAATACATTGTACATATTGTATATAGTCTATCCTTTTGTAAAACATCTAATTAGACTCGTTATTTCTCGCTTTCGAAAATGAATAATATTTTTTGGAAAAATATGCAACCCAATTAGCTGCTGCCACTTGTACTCCTCTCATATTCTTGGAACGGTTCATGCAATAAAATCAAAATTTGCTTTTTCAAATGTGCTTTCGTTGGAATGGAACATCATTTATAAACAAAATTTCAAGTGCTTCTCATTCACTGGTGGATACATGATCACTGAAAAAAATAAATGAAGCTTATTAATTAGTCAAAGGGACTGAAGAAATCTATTAATGCTAAAAACCATTCACTAGTGCTTTTAGAGTATTTATTTATCCCTTTGACCTCATGTACGCCAACCCCCGTTTTTATTTTATATTTCAAATTCAATCTGTGAACAAGAAAATGGAGAAGAGCCCTGATAATATCCCTGATCAGCATTTCATAAACCTTGTAGTCAAGGGACAGGTCCATGCACTTTTCTTAATTGTCTATTTTAATTAATTTATTTGGTATGCCAATACAATGCATGTTGCTGGGTAATTTCATTAATTATCCGATTGGTTTCCTTGGCTTCTTCTTCTGATTTTCTATTTTATTTTTGTTTAATCTGTTCAATTCTAAGATGAATTTATTCTTCGCTTGTGTTTTTCTTTTTTGGGCATATAAAATTTACTAGTGGCATTAATTTTTACCCAATATAAGAAGTAAATCAATAACTCAATATAAGAAAAAATTTATTAGAAATATTGTTGTGTTGACGAACTCGAATTTTTGGTTAGTCATATGAAATGAGCTTTAATATAGGCTGACTAATAATTAGTAACTCAAGAATTAATCATTTATTCAATTTTGTAGTGATTTGTTGTTGTTTAATCTTCAAATATAATCTTTCTTTTGATTGTAGGATAACGATCCGCTATATTTCGAGTTCAGGCGTGATTGGGAAATAAAGAAGCTCTTGATTACTTACTGTGAGAAAAAAGATGCGCAATATGGGACTTTCCCTTTCCTTATCAATGGGAATCGCTTCCCTCATATTCGAACTCCTGACCAAGTAATGTTCTTTAAGCTTTTCTGTAATTTTTTATGTTTATTGATCAAATGCAAGTAGAAACATCAGATTATGGAACATATATGAATTATGATAATGCATAACTAGGCGATTGCATCCTAGCTACCAAAGTTATAATGCTAGCTAGCTCCTCGAGAAATATGTACGTGTGAGGATCCCACATCGGCTAAGTATGGACATACTTGGTGGTTTATTAGCCTTTAGATACCTTTGTCCCGCCTTTTAATTTTTTTAAGCGTGAGTTCTACCTTTCCGGTTCGCAAAATATGTTCTCCAACTTGACTGTGTTGGGGGAATTTGTGGACTTGTATGGTTAGCTTCTTGCTTTTGGCGTCTAACGATGAGACACACTGCATATGGCTTCAATTTTTCATATTCAAAGCTGCAAAACTATCGAAATTATAATAAGTCACAACCCATATGCTTACCCTTTTGTAATTGATCAACACCAATATCACCACCGTGTCTAGTTAACACCATTTAACATCACCACTAAATGGTTAATTAGACATGGCGAGATTGCCATTTCACATCCTTGTTTTGGTTTTTTGTGATACTGATCTTAAGTTCTACCCAATTTGTAGCTTGGATTGAAAGACGGTGATGAGATTATCGCAACGTTCTACGCGGGTGGAGCTTAGAAGATGGAAGTTAGAACTTAGTACCCATTTAATCAGAATAAATATTCATTCCAAATTTGAGGTTATCAACTCAATCTGAGAATTAATGTTTGTGAAAGGTTGTTATCATATCTAATTTCTAATCCATTTATTTTTCAAGGATTTGCTTAATGAGGATTTGTATTAAGTTTATTAATTAATCGATGGATGGACATTATACACTTCATACTACAAAAGTTCACAGCAGCACGGCTTAATACAATAATGATGGTTATCGGGTCGATTTTGTAGGATCGGATTTTTAATTAGTCAACCTACAAAACTCATTTCATGAGGGACCCCTTACCAATTAAAAGTAATTTTAATTACTAATGTATTCATGTGCTAGCTAGCAATTATGACATTGGAACTGGAATCTGCCAGCTGCATTTATTTGTTTGATTTTACTATAACATCATATAATATATTAATGTGCTTCTCATTCACTGGTACCCGTATATATATATAGCTGCAGAATTCATAAAGCTTATAAGTGTCCACATGTTCATGCTCTCAAGCTCTCTGTTAATAGAAAGCCCATTTCCATTTATTTTCCTGCAACCCTTTTAAAAGCAATACCATTTGGAGTATTTAGCATTTAAGTTCTTGTACCAACCCACTTCATTTTTCGCTGAAATGATTTTCTATTTTAGCCATAGCACCCTTAGAATTAGTTTCTTTTCTTCAGCTTTTTTCAATATGTCCAACACGGCACAGCAGTTGAGAATCAATCTCATTGTCAAGAAGAAGGTCCACTTTTATCTTCATTAATCTCTGTTTCTGAAAATCTAAAAACACATTTTTAAAATAAACTCGATATTAAAAAAATAAAAATAAAATAACCACGTACGATCTCTATAATCACCATTACTTAAATATCATTATGTATATATTTAATTTTCTTATGACTTATCATCTTATAATGCTTCAATAAAGACTCATTTATTGTATTTGTTAGAGAAATTGCTTGACTAAAAAATTTAAGTTGGTAGGTGAGAACTCAACAATAATATTTAAGAAAAATCTTGAGATAAAGCAATGATGCAAATACAATGACATTGGAACTAGACTTCACTAGCATCTGTCTGTTGTGGCTTTTACTAGAATATATTTACGGTCTCAAAAGTTGAAATTAAATAAAATCCAATTGTAATATCTCATTCATATTCACTGGTCTTGTAAAAAGAATACAAATGATGACATGGTCAACCAGAAAGCTTTAAGAGTTTACTCATGCTCTCCAAATAGAAAGCCATTTTCAATTACTCTGTGCAGGCCAATTCAAAAAGCTATGCCATTTTGAGCATAGCTTTTAACTTCATTTACAACCCAAACTCTTCTTTCTTTATTTCTTGTTCTTTGCTTTTATATATATATATGTGTGTGTGTGTGTGTGTGTCACCCTAAAAGTAAAAAGCTCCAAGCTCAAAGAAAAATGTTAAAGCCTTCTTCTTCTAAGAATAATAAGAAGCCGCAGCATCTGATTAATCTCATTATCAAAAGCCAGGTCCATTTTTGTCTTAATTTCTTTTATTTATTTACTGCTTTCTTCTTTCTTTATTTATTTTTTAATGAATTTCTATTGTAACAAAAGTTGCTACGCATATGTTAGCTTTAATTTTTGTAATAATTTATTTATTTTTTAATTAAGACAAGCTACCAACTCACAATGGAAAAAAATTATGGTTTTAAAATAATTGATAAGCTTTTCGAGTGACCAAATTTAGCCTAAAGGCTTTTTTTCATTTTATTTTTTATTGAACCAACCCACATATGCCAGATCTATATTTTTTCTACCAACAGAAAATTATTAGAAATTTTGTTGTATATATAATGAATTCATATGAATTTTGGCTAAAGGGGTTTCGCTTTGGAGGTTAGATCATGCCTAATTAACTAGCAACATTTGCCTAATTGCTCTATTAATTTTTTTTTTTTATTGTTAGGATGGTGACAAGAGATTCTTCCAGTTCAATCATGACGTCGAAATAAAGCGGCTCTTGATTAAGTACTGCGAAACAAAATCACAGCCCTTTAAGAGCACCCCTTTCTTGATCAATGGGAACCGATTTGATTATTCTAAAACCGCTG
>NW_006261964.1:15579389-15615323 GCF_000493195.1 Citrus x clementina
AAACAAGCATAAGATTAGTCATTGTGGTGCTGTGGGGGGAAGAAAATTGGTTAGAATCCATGCGTTAAATCAAATATGAGTTTGTACCGGATATATTGAACGAAGAAAGTACGTGAATGTACTATAGTGACTACCCAAAATCATAAAGTAAATTACTACTGTAAGCGGAATAATATAATTAAATTAAGATATTTTGAGAAAGGTTATGAGTTCTGGGTAGATGTATCATCGATGTTTAGTTCTTTTCGGAACTGGGTGTAGGGAAACGTAATAATCAAGAAAGCTGTTTGGACACCAAGAAAATAAGTTTATTTTTAAAGATAAAACTGATTTGCAAGAATGTTATGGTATTATAATTTTATTAACTTTTTCACACTAATGAAATCAGTAGAGTCTGTTCTATTTATACTAACATAGCTAACTGATTACAGCCGTAAAACTAACTAAATACAGAAAATACCATGAAATCAATTGAACTAACTCGTAGACTTGGTATGGAGGTGACGATGCAGGTAAAGTGAAGAAGAAATCCGGTTAGTGTCGGCTACACTTTTCTAGGTTTAGATTCCATAACAGATTGCAGTTATTACGACTAGTAATGAACAAAATTTAATACTAATTTCCTCCAATATTTCACATATAATATATAGATAAGAGCAAAGAAAAGAAGTTGAAAAAGAGATTGCGAATACAGATTCCTAAAATGTTTTTATTTTTTTATTTCATTCATTAAATTTTTTATTAATAACATAATAAAATTTTGTGTACAAGAACTCAAGAATTATGTATGATAATATGAAAATTCATTATACATGACTAAATAGAGCTTCTGTGGAAACAGAAATCAACGCATTTTTCGAAATTTGCTTAAAATAATTATAAGAAGAAAAAGTAATGATTAAATTGAACTTCTTTCCAACTTTAATGAATTTTTTTTTTATGTGAAACAAAGCAGAAAATACATTAAAATAATTACACAGTTTTTTTTTTCTCCCCACATTTTTACATTAAAGAAGTTCACCATGATATGTTTAGTCATACCATTTGGCTTTTGCCAAGGAAAAAAAAAAGGGAAATTATCAGCCATATACCTTTAAATGACACCAGTATCAAACGTGCTACAACACTTTTTGCTTATATCACTCGTATACCCTAAGTTGACAAAAGAGTTCTGGCGTCCACCTTTCCATTTATTACCGCTAAGAACTTAACAGAATTTGAGCAAAATGACTATTTTACCCTTTAAACTCAAAATGAGGTAAAAAAATAAATTTACCTTGAAAATTAATGTAAATTTTCAATACACAAATTTTTTTTATTTTGTTATTAACAATGCATTTTTTTATTTAAAAAATATGAATTATTAATGGTACATATTATTAACAATTATCCATAAAAATATTCATCTTATACCATAAAAAATTATTAACAACATATTATTTACAATTATACATATTATACCATAAAAAATTCAAGTTTGAGTTTGGAGGAGTAGATCTTCAATAATTTAGGTTAAATTTTGGAGGAGTATATTCGGTTATAAAGTAGCTTTTTTTTTAGCAATTATTAACAATTATCCGATAAATGGGATGACATGTCATTTTTATCAAAATATACCATATGACATGTCATTTTTTACTAGGTAAATGGGATGACGTGTCGTTTTTTAAAAAAGACTAGATTACCCTTATGATGTCAGTACTCGCAAACGGCAGTTAACGAATTGGTGGACAGCAGAAGTGTTTTGTCAAGGGTATACGAGTGATACACTTGAAAAGTGTTGTAGCACGTTTGATACTGATGTCATTTAAGGGTATATGGCTGATAATTTCCCAAAAAAAAGGCAAAATAAAAATAAGAGATTAATTAGAAGGCTTTATATATTGCCATTTTTTTCCCTTAAACATAAATGATAGGATGAAACAGAAATTTGAAGACTAATAATTTTGTACTTATCATTTAATTGTGTTTTATGCCTCATGTCTTGGAATAGAAATTTGAGTTGTATCATAATAAATTGGTCTAAATTAATTCATTGAAAAAATCAATAAGCCTCTGATATGGTAAAAACAAACTTGTGTTTAAAAAAAAATAAAAAAAACATATAAAAATTTATTTATAAATAATTTTTTTTGTGCTAGATTATAAATCATTTAACCAACGTGCTTTTAGTTCTTTCAGGAAATTAAAAACATATTTTCAAAATAGACTCGATCATGTGGTTGGGATGGAGTGACGGTGCATTTACTTGTGCTTTTTTTAGAAAATATGTCATGTATAATCTCAAAAAGTGAAATAAATAAACAAAATCCAATTGTTGCTCATTCACTTCAAACAAAACAAGTGACACGAAAAGCTTAAAAGACTTCAAACGCATGCTCTTAACTAAAGCTTATCTAATATATATCGATACACACACACACACAAACACACACACTAAACAATTGACATTGATCACTAGGAATGTTTAAAATCTAATCTGATCTGCTCAATCCGTCTAATCCATAAAAATCTGATCCATGTATTAGTGGATTGGATTGGATTGAAAATTTGAAAATCCGCAATCGGTGGATTGAATATGGATTTACTTCTATAAATCCGTAAAAATCCACAAATCCGCAAAAAAAAAACAATTTTATTTATTTAATAAAAATTTAAACTTGTAAATATGGCATTAGTACTTACTAATAAGTAAATAAGTTAGAATATAGTTACATTAACACCATATTATATTTTGTCTGATAATAATATAAAATAAAAATAATTAAATAAACAAATATAACTTCCTAAGTAGTTAATTTTCATGTACTAATCTAAACAAATGAGATTTTTTTCTTTTTGGTGTGTTATATTTTTAAACTTTGAATGTATTTTTTACTTTTATTTAAGCAATTAATTTTTTAAATCTTATTTAATCTTGAATTTGATCAGTAGGAAAATTATTTTTATATTATTTTTTATTTAATTAATTTGTGGATAGGACAAAACTAAAAATTTTTAGCCCGCAAACCAATCCGCAAAATGATGGATTGGATATGGATTGGGTCAATGCACATCCAATCCGCAAACGTATAGATTGGATTTGAATTGAATTGAATTAAATTGGATTAAAAATTTATAATTCGTAAAATTATGGATCGGATATAAATTGACGTTAAATCTGCAAAATCCGATCCGTGAACACCCTTATTGATTACAAAGTTAATTTTGCAAGTCGAACACCATTAATTTTGCAAATCCAACAGTTAATTTTGCAAGTCGAACAAAAAGCGTATGCCACTATACGGTATATATAGCTTTTAATTTCAACTACCAACCCACCAACCAAAACTTTATTTTTTTGGTCTTTAGTTTGCTTTTATACATTATATATTAATTTGCTTTTAAAGCTCATTTAAGTTCAAACACCATTAATTTGTTCTTGTTCAAAGGATTTTATTTTTGTGAGGAAGAAAAATGTTCGAGGCAGCTTCTCCTCGTAAGAATAATGAAAGGCCACAGCAGAATTTTATCAATCCCACTATCAAGAGCAAGGTCCATTTTTTTTCTAAATTTCCTATATTTATGTAGTACTTTCTTCTCCGTTTTTTTTTTTTTTGTGAATTTCTTTGAAGTTGTAGCAAAAATTGTTGTGCTTATGTATGCATCTTAGCTTTAATTTTTGCAATAACTTATATATATTTTTAATTAAGTTTCTCAAGTACCGTTTTCTGGCAACTTGCTCTAATTTTTTAATTTTTTTATTATGGTTAATTTCTACAATATAAATGGACTGCTTCAATGTATTTGTATAAAAGAGACATGTAAAATCCTGGTGGGATCCCATTATGCCAATGCCTTGATATTTTAATATGTTAAAAAAAATGGATCCTGAAATAATTAGAATTGATAGAGACTGAAGCTTCACGTTTCCTTCATTAAAATATCACTTTATAAACTGCACATGCTTCCCTATTACATACTTCTCCAAAAGTGGCAAAATTGGCCAATAATTTTTAACTTGATTAAAAAAAAAATACTAGATGCCAGATCTCTATTTTTCCTCCACCAACTGAAAATGATTAGAAATTTAATTAGTTGTATAGTGAATATCATGAATTTTAGCTTAAGGAATTAATTATAATTAGCAAAATTTTACTAATTATAAAAACAAAAACCCAAAATGTAAATGATCAGTATTAATCATGTTAATTAATTTGTTTTTATTGCAGGATGAAGACAAAGGTATATTTCAAGTTCGAACGTGACGCTCCAATGAAGAAGCTCCCAGACAATTTATTGTGACAAAAAATCTCCTTTCTGTGATCAATGGGGAACGCTTTGATCATCCTGAACCTCTAACCAAGTACTAATTATTTTCCTAAGTCAGACTTTAATTCATTCATTTTGGAAAAACGATCGCAGTTCCAATTTGATTTAAAAAATTTAATTTAATTTTAAATTTTATCTACTCTGCAATTATTTTTTAATACAAAAGATGATTTGTCTACGTGATCATTTTATCAAACCACAAGAATATTGTTGCACTTTTTTCTTTTTCATTTATTTTTAATATTGCCACTGCACTAAACGTGATGTAAATTAAAATTTTCTACTTAATTTGCAGCTTGGATTGGAGAATAATGATGAGATTGATGCAGTGTTCCATGTCTCCGGAGAAGGCGGCGATCACAAGGCATAAAGCGGTTAATAATAATCTCAAGGTCTTGTTGGGAGTTAATTAATTAATCAGCCCTCCAATTAGAATAAGTTACGATTAGTGACTGGATTAATTGTGTTCTTGTGGTTGTGTTTTGTTTTTTTTTTTTTATGGTGAATTAATTTAATTTAGGCAAGTTAAAAGCATGACAAGATTAGAGATTAAGATCCATGGAATCACATCATTGCGGTTTTGGTGCATGCTATTACAAATAGCATCAATGTTTAATATCGACCGAATTGGAGCATTTTGCAACTGAAGATGGTCAATGGGCTGGGTGGCATGCGTCCGTACAGTACGGCATGACACGAGTATGTTTCGATAGGGCACATGGCACAACACCCACGTGGGTTGGGCCATGCCTAAAATTTCAAACACGTGAGCCTTAAAAGCATGACAGGATTAGAGATAAGTCAAAGCATGACATTCGAAAAAGCACATAATAAGTACTTTTCATTAGTAGGCTAGTACGCAGCTCATGGGCCATTAATAGCACGTGAGCCAAAATATATCAAAGCAAAATTTTTTAATAAAAAGTAAATATAAAATGTTATGATTTTACTAATATCTTGAAATTAAACTTTTAATTCTTTTTAGCATCGGCTTTTAAAAATTAATTTAAGTTTTAGTTTAAATAAATATTCTAATTGCTTATGTTTATAATTTATTAAATGAATAAATAAATATCATGATTTTATAAATGATAAATCAAAAATTTTATGACATTAATATTTCATTTATGAAATCATAACTTAGTTAATGGAGATATGTTTCATTTGTGAACGAAATATTTTTCATATTTATACACAAAAAGAAATTATGAATGAAATATTTTTTATGATAAATTAAAATTTGTGATAAACTGATAATAAAATATTAATTGCTCCCTTAATAAAAATTTTTGTTGTTGTTGTTGTTGTTGTTATAAGATTATTATTATTAGTAGTAGTAGTAGTAGTCTTATCAGCTTAAAAAAAAAATCAAACACGTGAGTTTGAATAAAATACGCTAACTACGTGGGTTTTTTTCAAACACACTGGACATGTGGGCTTGAAAGGGAAAAAAAATTGATGGATTTTTTTGGGCACAACCGCACGGTAGGCTCATGCCGTGGACTGTGCTAGGCCTTTAAAAAAATTGGGCATGACACAACACAGTCCATTCACTTGGTGGGCCATGCCGAGCCAGCCCATGAACTCTAGTGGGGGCCATGATTTGATTGGCTGGCACGGCCCATGGGCCATCTTTATTTGCAACTCATCGTTAAGTTATTTTAACTTCAACACAATTAGCTATGAAAACTATTAAGCAAATATAATATAAGATAGGAAAATAAATCATCCTCACATATTAGAATAATATGTATCGTTAATTTCTAATATTCTTTGAAATAAGTTTGATTAATTTTTTCTAACCTGTCTAGAATAATTATTATAATTCTTCGAGTGTGCACATAAAGTGAAAGAAAATTAACTAGAATTCTAACAATCATCAATATGAATCTTACCACAAATATCAATTATTTAGACAAATTTATTCGATTTGATTTTTAAATCATATCTTGTCATGATAATTTGTACGAATGAATTTAAATGATAACTCTATATAACTATTGCTCAAATGTATTATTCTATAGAGGACTTTAATATCAAAGAAAAGCAGAATAACCTACATTTTATTTTTATTTTTTTATATAAGTAGGATGCTATTAGAAGTGACTGAGATTTTAGGTATTAACGCTTAAACTTACCAAAATATTTTTAAAGCCGATATCAAAAGCTTTTTAATTAACAATAACTTCACTTGAATTTGGAATTCATTTTTAAGAATTTATTACAGAATTATTAATTATTACATAAAATAATAAAATATTAAGGATATATTTGAATCCACCAAAATTCACTTAATATGGTGTTAAAAAATTTTTATTATATGAAGGGTAGGGATATTTTCACCCTGTTATTTGTGTAAACTCACCCCACTTCTAAAAAAATTTACAAAAAATGCACATTGTTTCCTAATAAATATAAATCAACAAAAAAATGTAATTAATCAATTAAATCATTCTTATATTTTTGTTCTCACCTTTTTTTTTTTTACTATTAATGTAGCTTTAATATAAGTTCTATTTAATTATTTTGCTTTGTGACATAAAATGACCCACTTGCCCAAAACATATGTGTTCTTGTATCTAATACTTAAGGTATTTCATTTTGTAACTTATAATCTAACTTCTTAAATGAAGTCTAATAATTTTCAATATTTTACATATAAATGACATAATTTGATAGCCTAATAATTTAATGAGTATTTTCTCATAAAGACATTATGTTAGTTTAATTAAAAATTAATAATAATACTAACAAAGTAGAATTAATTATTTAGAAGCAATGAATTTTGTATAGAATTAAAAAATTGTTGAAGTTAAAGTAAATTTTTGGTAGTTTTACCCTTTAAGGATAAAATAGTCAATTTAAATTTAGGTTAAAGCAATTTTATTAGTCAAATATAACAAAAAAATTTAAGTCACAATAAAATAAATTAAAATAGATATAATTGATCAATTCTTCTGAATTTTTCTTTATTTGAAATTTTTAAAAATAATGAAAACTTTTTATAATTATTTTCTAAAAGTGGGATGGATTTTACAAACTTTTTATTATGCCTTTAGTCATGAGGTTTTGAGAATTTGGCACTCACGGCCGAGAGGAAACAGCCGAGACAAAAGGGTCAAAGTCGAAACGATGGTATTTGTTGCTTGCGGCAAAAGGTAAAACCCATCAACTAGCGTTCTTCCACTAGTGAGCAACAAATTTTAATATTAGTTTCCTCCAATACTTCTATATAAAATATATATACTGTATTGGCTAGAGGCCAAGGGCAAACCAAAAATGATAAGATGAAACAGACACTGTGAATACAGATTCTCAAAAGAGAAAAATGTTTGTTGATTTACTTCATTCATCAAATATAGATTAATAACATAAAAAGTTCGTGTAAAAGACCACAAGATTTATGCATGAAAATATGAAAATTCATTATACATGAAGAGCTTTTGTGAAAAAAGAAATCAGCACAATTTTGGAAAATTTATCAGCAAATTTTGAAAATTTTGTTAAAATAATAATTAGACGTATATACACTGAACTTCTTTCCAACTTTGATGGATAATTACAAGAGCTTAAAAAGCTTTGTAAATTGCCAAAATTTTTTCTTTAACCAAAAATTAAACGATGAAACAGACAAATTTGAAGACTAATAATTTTATACTTGTCATCGAGATAGAGCAGGAGATATATTTGTTCGTAAAAAAATAAAATGAGTAGACACTGATATTATTTTATTGTGTTTTACAAGCTGGAATGCATGAATGCTACAATCTAGAATCTTCACAATTTATAGAATTTTTTTAGGGTAATTAAGGATCAATTGTCTTAAAAAATGTTTTTTAGAGAGTATTATAGAACAGAAAAAACGAAGAGTAGAAAAATAAAAATAATAATTAAGGAGAAGTAAAGCTAAGCCAAAATAGAACTGAGCTATTATTAGAAAGCCGTTCGCTCCATAGATAGTATGCTGCTAATTTCAGCAGAAGGTATTCCCTACCACGTCAACGTATCAAGTGCAAACCAACACCATTAGTCTCACAAAAGGCATGACCTTACAGGAGATAAGGTCGCAACATTTACGTTGAAGACTCAAAAGTAGACAATAAGAAGAGTTGCCTTTAACTCCAACCACAAGCTATAACTTGCTCAAATAACCTTAATATCCGCCATCACTTCTGCATTAAAAGTAGCGTCTACAACTACTGGCACACCAAATCCTACAAAGAAAGTTTCATTTTGAAGCCCTACGAACAGTCCCGAAAAGAATCGCTTTTAGATAGGCTGTCCAAGTTGGCTTTAACCCAACCTTTGGAGGAGGCTTCCAGTCCAGAATGTAAACCCTGGGTGTATATATGTATATATCTTTCAATCTGGAATTTTAAAGTGCAGGAAAGTCCAAAAAAACACATAAACTGCTTTAAGTTTTAAGTCTCTTAAATCCCACAGTTTTAAAGCTTTCCCTGACTTTTCCCACACTTTAAAATCCTGGACCAGGAAACAATCATAATGTATTCAGATTATCTTCGCTCTATCATCTGACTTCACCCTTGGACATTTCCACTTTTCCCATTCATCAAAAAGAAAACATTATGAAATCAACTGACTGAAAACTTCCACAACTGAAACTTTAACTTGAAAATTGTGCCGATTGACTACGACAACATGGAAAGAGATAAGATCGGTTCTCTATTTTACAGCACTTACACACAATAAGCTCATATACAAATACCACTATAGTATTAAAATACATATAGTTCACAGAAAATAAAAAAAGGACTTATTACTGGCAAGTTCCAGATAGTTTTGTTAGCTTCTCAAACAACTTACCTTGATTGAGAAAGCAAGCTTAGATGCTTCAAAGGCCTCTTCTCTCATGAAGCCTTTTCCCTGGGTTTTGGGAAGGCTATAATCTTGGACTCGAGTTCAATGCTTGAGCAGCATCTGCACATCTGCCAGTTTCATAAACTTCGGTGCCGGCCTATGCCTTCTCTGAACTATTAAAAGATGGAATGAAATTAATTCTAAACTGATGTCGTAAACCACAGCAAAAACTCAAGCAGAAGAAATTTGAAGAATCATCCAGGTATTATGTTTTAAGTAAAAATACCAAAAATTTGAAGTCAATCCATCACTCATACAAGCTATAAATCAGACATAAACTTGAATATCAATCTGGAAAACATAAATGCATGTTTACAAATGCACAAATGAAACAAGCAAAATATAAATGCATGTTTATTTTGACAAGCTTTTACAGCGAAATATAATAGATATTCATAGATATGAAGCAAAGATACATAATCAAATATATTTTTAAGATATCACATTTAGGAGAATGCATCAAATTCAGAACTTTTGCCGTGTATCATTGAGAAAAATACATAATAAATTACCATGCAAATGTGTATTGGGGTAATTAATTCATAAACTGAACTACAATCATCATCAATAAGGCCAACAAGACACATTTTCACAAGCTCACCATCATCATCAGGAGGCACTGATTTGGCTCTTGAACATTCATACTCAAAAGTTCTAATATGAGAAGCGAGCTTCAATATCTCCTCATCGACCTCGAAACCTACACATTCACAAAAACCTAAACGCACAAGTTCTTTGCAGCCCTGCAGTATCACCACCAGATTCTCCCGCTCAATAGAAACTCACATCAGATGCAATTCCTTAATCTTTGAAAAGTACTTGACAATGGCTGATGCCTCATATTTTCCAATGCGAACTCCATGAACAAGTAACCAGCTAAAGTTCTTGCACCTGAGGCCAATTTGAGGGATGATTTCTATTATATCAATAGACTTCCCAAGAATTAAACCTTCCAAGTTTTTCCAGTTTCCTATCAGCTGAGGGATAACTAGTAACAGCTTAAGACAAACAATAGGATACACGCCCAAAGTTTTCAAGGCTGCACACCTGAAAACAGCAATTCATCATCCCTCTTGATTCACTTCTACGATTCTTTATCAAGAACCACTATTAGAAAACCACTTCTCGGCAGCATCTATGAAACCCTCTGCTGAGCAACAGCCGGGAAGAATAAGGGCAGTAGCATTTCCACAGCTACGATCAACAATAATGAACTTTATAAATTGGGTGCAAGACTTCATCTTGACTCCATACACGTGCATAAATTTATCTAAAAATGAATTGTAAGACGAAGGGAAAACAAGATTTTCCCGGGACAAAGGATCAAGGCTTGCACACAAAAGGGACATCCAATAGAAGTGACTCAAACTCCCACTCTTCCAGGCACATTCACCCCACCTCTGTCCTTCCATTTTCTAAATAAATAAAAATGAAAAAGAAAATATCAATAAGCTTTATATTTGAACTACAGCAAAATTGCTCTATTCACAAAATGAAAATTTAATTCCCATTAATCAAACTATCTTGATTATCATTCAGAATTGACAAAACTAAAAAAATAAAAACGGGAAATTAAAAGAATAAAAAAAATATAATTACCAGAACGGAGTGAAGAGGAAGTCGCTTTTGCTAATAACCAGAGGCTAAAGATTGAAACAAAACGAAAAGCAAAATTGGGTTTATGCCAACTTCAGTCAGAGACTCACTCAAAGCTCAAAGCAGACGTGGCATTCAGAAGAAGGTACACTTGGCAGCTCGATAGTTGACAAAAAAGAGCAATAAGGGTGTGTTTGGTGCTCCCCGCTGGATTATACTGTATTGTACTGAATTGTATTGTATAAAATGGTGTGTATTAAAATAGCCTATTGTGTAAACTGTATAGTATTTGGTGCTGAGCTGTTCAATAGTCCTGTGTTTGGCATATATCATATACTGGACTGTATTCAGTTTTGTTAAAAATAAATAATTTCAGTAAATAACTAACCTTGTTATATTAAATAATAAATAGCATAATCCTCACAACATTTAATAATTTTTGAATGCTAAAAAAGATGGATATCCTAACTTATATATATATATATATAAGAAAATACTTACACACAAGTTTAATATTTTTATATTTGTTTCTAGATTTATGTAACTATAAATTTTAAAAAAATTCGACACATGATTTTTCTTCACATTTTCTATGAAAATTAATCACAAAAAAATAATTCTAATCAAATTACATTAATAAAGTATATAATTTTCCATCGTACGAGAATTTTCAACCTTAATATAATCATTCCAAAGTTTATAAAAATTTGTGCAACTTAATAATACAATATTACAACAATATCATACCAAAATTTTGAGTTGTGTTAAGTACACAATGCACCCACATGCTATAATACTATACCAAATTATTGGGTTGTGTTTAGTACACGCATCTTTTCTACACCAAAATATTATTGGCTTTAAAATATCACAGCCATTTTAAGCAACATATCACCCTAGTGCTTTATGC
Organism: Citrus x clementina; assembly: GCF_000493195.1. Classification (NCBI taxonomy): domain Eukaryota; kingdom Viridiplantae; phylum Streptophyta; class Magnoliopsida; order Sapindales; family Rutaceae; genus Citrus; species Citrus x clementina. Next base: position 15,591,085 of record NW_006261964.1, read on the forward strand.
AAGAGCATATGAACAAATGTTACCTCACACTCACAAGACTTGAAAATTGAAATATTATGGGGTTTCTTTAAAATTAGCTCTAGAGCTAGAAGTTCTTCTTCAACAGAAAGTTCCATAGTTGCAAGTTCATCAAAAAATGCTAGAACTCACGGTAAATAAAACGTAAATTTCAAATCAGAACTTCCAAATATCGTAAATAGAAATAAAAACATAAACAAGCAGATATTGAGACTTTTTTACCCAACAAAACATGGACTTACAACTTTATTAATTTAGGCATTTCTCAATAATAATTCCTTTGTACCCAAAACCTCTTTTACCTTAATCATCTTTACTATTGAATATTAAAGTGCTAGGAATCTTTATCTTAATTGTTCCCTAGTGATAGAGCAAGTAATATATCTATTCTTATCATAATCATCGCTCAATATAAGCTCAGATATAAACCGCATGACTTTTTTATTTTTTATTTTTTATTTTTTAATTAGTCAAGTTATAACCATAAACAGAACCAAATCAATAAACAAAATATAAGTTGCATGGCTTTTTTCTTTTTTTAATTGGTCAAGTTATGACCATAACAGAATGAAATCAACAAACAAATGTCAACCATTACACTATTTCATAATGACTAATGCATGATTTTTATTTTGTATCTAAGCAAAACATACCTAGCAAATGAAGGAGAACCCAAAAAACTTTTGAAAATCTTTGATAACAACTCGGGAGTAAGACCAAATTTCCTCTGAAATTAATGTGGATCTAGTTAATATTTGAATGCTTAATAAAGATTTGCTAAAGTTAAGTGCTGAAATTACCTATAACAATAGGATTTGGTAAAAAGTTGTCCGTGAATTTGTTTTCAGAAGCGAAGAAGAAGATGGTACGTGTTGTAACTTATTTTACTTTTCTTTTAATTTTAATCTTATTGACCAAGTTAATAAAGACCCGAGGTTGGTGCGGATCTTTATTACACATTCAAATCTATATTAATTTTACCCTTTTATACCGTATATATCAGTTAAATAATTTTACCAAACATTGGTTAAAAAAATAAGTACAATACGTACCCTCTTAATACGTGCTGCCAAGCATACCCTAAAGGTTTATGAAAAAGAATATTCAACAGAGTTTCTTTGGATAAACGAAACCAAAATCAGAATTTTAGATTCTGTTTGGTTTTAAATTTTTATTAGGCTTTAGTTTATAGTACGGATAGAAAATATCAAAGAAGACAGTAAAAGAAAAAATAAGAAAACATGTAAATAGAAGGAGAGAGAAGGTAGATTAAACTTCAAATAAAAATTGTAAAGTACGAATTGAGAGAAAATTAAATTGTTTCTTGAAAATTGAGAGTCACCTTCATGTTTATTATTTTTCTTTTTTTAGAATTTTCTTAAGATTTACTTATTGTAACTTATAATCAACTTTTTTAATATAAAAATAAGTAACATAACAACAGAATCAAGTGAGTCAGTTGATAAATTTATTTGATTGTTAATTATATTAAATGCACTTTAACAAGACTCTTTTTAAATATAAAAAATTATGTGTGTGTATATATATTCTCAAATGTAGACGTTTTTATTTTTGCATGGATACGCTATAAATCAAACGATTTAAAAAAAAGTCAGCATTTAATTTACTGTAAAATCATATGATTTAAAACTATGTTTGTACTACCTCTATTCCACACGTGTCAGCATAAAAAAGTAAAAAAGAGAGCGCTGCACATCTAATTTGAATTTTGGTTTGAAAGTTGAAACCTCGTAAACCGAATAGGAAAAAAACCAAACCGCATCCAAGTGTCCAGTAAAACCTGATTTCAATTCGCCGTAACCATAAAATTCATTGCAGGAAATTTGTCAAGAATAATTCAGTTCGCCGTAACAAGTGAGTTTCTTCTGCACTCTCGGACCATGTTAGCTATGCCAATTTATGTTCAGAGAATGTGTTAAAGATTCAATCACAAACCCTAGATTTTGTATTTCTGTGTTTAGTTCAAAATCTTTTTTTTTTTTCAAATTTATAAAATTATTTTCATGTGTGATCAGTTTTGCTTGAAGGAGTGTGTTCAGTACTAGAAACATCGTAGCTCTTTGACTTCCAATTCAAAATTTCGAAAAATTCTGTATTATTTTGTCAAATTACTCGAAGTGGTTCTACCCAGAAAGAATTTGAGCCCTGAAGTTAATGCATTGGTTTTGGTTCTTCCATTACTAACTGAATGCCACCATCTTTTGTTCATTTTTCAATTACAGCAGTCGAGTTCTGATTCGTGGGAGACGGAGATGAAAGTCAAGATCTTGCGTATCCTTGTTAGTGATTGACGATTGACTTCTTCAATGCTGAACTTTTAAACTTTTAGTAGCTGGCTTGTGGGTAGTTTCTATCGGGGATCATCATTTGATAAAATCTTTGATTATCCCATATGATAAAAGAATTTTTAACCTTTTATCAGCTAGCTTGTCGATTGTTTCTAATGGGGCTCGTTAACCATTGCTGTAGAAGAGAAAAATTGAAAGAAGTTTTACGGTAGTAAGTGAATTTTGGTGAAAGGTGGAGAAGATTTAGAAGGGCAAACACCAGTGTGATCTGGCAGCTGAAATTGAGAAGTTCAATTACAGTTTTCCTTGGCTGGCTAGTGTTCGGACTTTGAGTTTGCTGTCGTACTTGTGTGTGTCTCATGTACAATATTGTATGATTTTTTGTCATTTGAGATGACATTATCAAGTAGTCATCCGCTGGGTTGATAAAAGGTTGATTGTTGTGTTGTGTCAAATTTGTGAATTTGGATTCACTTGTTGCTAATTTAATACTTTTCTTTTAACCAAAGAAACAGTGTTTCCTTGACTTATTTCCTTTCTGAATGTGCCCCGGGCTTTAACCAGAGTATGTTATCTTCATCTCTCCTATATCTCTACTATTTTCATTTAAGCATTGTCTTGCATTTATCGAAGGATATTGGTAGAATTCTGGGGTTGAATGAAAATATTTTCAGTTTAAGTATTGTCTTGCATTTATGGAAGTATTTGTGGGAAAATAGGTGGCATGCTGTTGCTTCATGGACGTGGGATGCACAAGATGAAACATGTGGAATTTGCCGGATGGCCTTTGATGGCTGTTGTCCTGATTGTAAACTACCCGGTGATGATTGCCCATTAAGTAAGCAGCTACAATTAGTTAATTTAATGATGGCTTGATGTGCGTACTGTTTAGTCAGCTGTAATAATGGAGTGAAGGATACAATCACTCATTTTCATTTTGTACTGTATCATCTTGCAGTTTGGGGTGCCTGCAACCATGCATTCCATCTTCATTGCATCTTGAAGTGGGTGAATTCTCAAACTCCTCAAGCACATTGTCCCATGTGCCGAAGGGAATGGCAATTCAAAGGATCAGATTGAGTACTGTTGAAGGGGAATCTACAAGCATCCAAACCTGCCTGCTATGAAACCTTCCAGCCCCTCTAGCTTTACAATCTTGATGAGGAATTTGTCTTTCATTTAACTTCACATTGAATTGCTCACCATACTAAGAAAGCAATGGCAGTTTTAAATCAATTAACTAAACTTGTGTGCTGCGTGTTGATACATTTAAGTATCCACAGGCATGTCAAAGGTATCAAATTCTGTCGAGCACAGAAATCTCATCTGTTTCTCAAAGAAACTGCAACAAATTTTCGTGTATTTTCAGTTTTTCATCATGTACCCCATTATTGAAGCATGCAGATTAGAGTTCTACTCTGGGTTTGATTCTGTAAAATTCATGAGGAAATCATCAATTAACAAGCAGATTACATTCTTCATAAAATGTATCTATTTATCGTGGAAATTTCTGCTCCAGCTGTGCTTTAGTTGTGACCTTGAAGGCTGGCTATGGTTCACATTCTCTCCCTAATGGAAACCAAATGTGCACCGCAGACCTGCGTCTTGTCGAAGAAATGGTTGTAATTGGACTTATATCTATAGCCTAGATTTTGACAGTGATAAAAGGCTTTTACACTCTGACTATTGGGACTCATGTCGTGTGCTAAAGATAATCTAAACTGTCAAATCACGCAATATTGAAGAGCTGGAATCTAATTTGATTGATTAGTGTTTCCGCCTGTGTGACTATTAGACATTTGATATCTTAAGTCAGATTGTGATCACTTTCGTTGATGGAGCGACACAAGGTTATACAATCACAACTTCCAAATGGCCATTGTTTTTAGGGATAAAGAAAGTAGTATTGAAAGAAGAAAAGGAATTTTCATGAACAAAAATCATGAAGCCATTCAAATTGTACGGACATAATTTTAACTGAAGATACTCTACTCGCTCCACTCTCAGACAACTGCAATTTTGCCATTTCATCAAGGAAATCAAATCAACTGAATAAACATTCCAACACAGATTCAAATCAACTTAAGATTTTCTAGCTCACTCTCAACGAAGTTTCATATTCAAATAATGCTATAATGTTAAAAGTACATCTAGTTCCGATAGCTTCTCAAATAACCTTTCCTCGGTTGAGGTTGAGGAGAAGAGGTCAAATGCTTCATATGCTCCTCTATTGAAGGCTCATCCCCTGGCTTTTGGAAGGCTATTATCTCACAGAATTCACTGCTTTAGCAACGTTGGCATATCCACTGGTTTCAAAATCCTGAGTACAGGCCAATGCTTCTCGGATCCAACCTTTTCAGAGCTATTAAGTGATACAATGAAATTGATTCTAAGATGACAGCACAGACAGCTAAAACTCAAGCAGATGACTGTAAAAACTTTTGAAAGAATTATTTTGGTAATATTGAAGTGGAAATATCAAGACATCCAGTTTTCCACTCAAATTCAGTACCAACACAAGCTATAAATCAGACCTAAAGCTTGAATATCAATCTTTGACACTCAGATAGCACATAAAAAATGAGCAATATATGCGCACGTGTGCGCATTTTGACAAGCTTTGACAGCAAAATAAGATAGATATTCATAGATATGAAGCTAAGATAGATACGTAGATAGACAGATATATGTGTATGTGTGTGTGGGTGTGTGTGTGTTCAATATATAGCATTTAGAAGAATGCATGAAATTTAGAACTTTTTCCAGCATATTGAGAAGATTCGTAGATAGACAGATATGTGTGTGTGTGTGTGTGTGGGTGTGTGTGTGTGTTCAATATATAGCATGTAGGAGAATGCATGAAATTTAGAACTTTTGCCAACATATCGAGAAGCATGCAGAAAAAATTACCATGGCATAGTGTCACGGGACGAGACGTTTCGAGCCCGTGCGGCACTCCTGCATCCCATACTACGAGAGTAAGCCTAGTGGAAGCGGCACAATATCGACTGGTTTCGCCTTGCCTTACGCTCATCAGGAGAATGACTCCAGTTCCCAACCAGTGTGTGCAAGGCTTCGCCTAGATCCCCCTTCAACGTTAAGTCCTCGACTAGCGACAAGCTCCCCAAACTCAACCGGGTCGCCCTGCCTGAACTCCAAGGAATCTAGGACCATTGTATTCCTCACACGCACGCCCCTGAAGCACGTCTCCAACAGTCAACACAACCATCATCAATACTAGCGTACAAGCGCATATCTTGGGTGTCACGATTGCGGTCCGCGACATTCTCCCACCACCACGACCATGCACGTCCTCATGCATGAAGAGTACGCCTCGCAAATGTGCACTTCCGCGCGCAAACGTGAAGATCACCTTGTCAATCTCACCCATGAACTCTCTGCCTACTCGTCCTCAATCCGGGGAGAGGACTCGCGTGCAGACGCTTGGGGGTGTGAAAACCCGTCCTGCTTGTTGACCCTTGCGCCCAAAAGGTTGGGGACCTGGGGTGGTGCGGCATTGGAGCGCTTGGCGAGCTCGCAACGAGGGCTTCAAGAGATGACAAGCGCGGCTTTGATACCATTTGTCACGGGATGAGTTTTGTTATGCAGTAACCCGTGCGGCACTTAGACGACTTCTAGCACACAAGTCGCTAAGTAAGTCTTTCCGAACTTCTCAACTAGCTAAGTAAGAATACTTTGTGGAAATGCTAGGAGAAACAAGAGCGTAATGGTCAAATATAATTATATTACACACTTAAAAGTATATTATAAGAGAACTTTACAAGAGATGTAGAGAGCTTGTATGTTGGGTGTTGTCCAAATGAGGAGTGTCCCCCTATATTTATAGGTGGTGGAGTGTTAGGTCTAAAGAGTTCCTAGCCACTTGCATAAATATCTAGGGACCTAAGTGGAGAATCCTAGAAACTTCTAGCCTATGTACAATTTATAGAAAATTCTAAATCTTGAGCCATGTTAGGTGATTTGCTAAGCGCACCACCGTTGGCTAGTTGTGTTGGCGGTCTATTTCTAAGTGCAACACATTTCTAAGCCACGAACTCCCTTAGTATCTTCAATGGGAGTAAAGCATGCGTAGTACAGGTCGAGCGCGCACAGCTTGCGGAAAGGCGCTCTCGATCATGCAATGCAGACGAGGATTCAAGAAGAATCCCAGCCCCTTAGTCTTCATCTGGCAACACGACAAGGGAGAGGATTCCAAAAGCCCTCCAAGCCAAGTCCCACAACAAGCACGAGCCGTCCACAACAAGGGCAAGGACGTTATGCCTCTGAAGCTTCCACCGAGACGAGTGTTGAAGCAACGCGCAAAGCCACCCAAGCAAGAGGAATTGCGGAAGCACAACAAGGGACGCCGCAACACCAAGGAAACGACCCACGCAACACAAGTGGCGGAACCTCCCCAAACGCAAAACCACATGGGAACGCGAAGAGGACCAATGGCAAATCGCAGAACAAGTCCAAAAAAGCAAAAACGAGATTGAGACGAGAATGCCGCTAGCATAGGTGGGGGAGGATTGTCACAGGCCGCTCAAATCTCCCGCAACCGGAGGTTAAATCCGCGGACATGAGTCAACTTAGCAAAAGTTCGCCTAGACGTGGAGTGCGCTTAAAAGCGGGATGCGCTTAGCACAAAAGGCGGGATGTACTTAGAAGCGGGTTGCGCTTATAAATGGACTGCCAACACAACTAGCCAACTGTAGTGCGCTTAGCAAATCACCTAGCATGGCCCAAGATCTAGAATTCTCTACAAATTGTACATAGGCTAGAAGTTTCTAGGATTCTCCACTTAGGTCCCTAGATATTTATGCAAGTGGCTAGGAACTCTCTAGACCTAGCACTCCCACACCTATAAATATGGGTGGGCACTCCTCATTTGGACAAAATCCAACACACACAAGCTCTCTACATCTCTTGTAAAGCTCTCTTGTAATATATACTTTTAAGTGTGTAATATAATTATATTTGGCTATTATGCTCTTGCTTCTCTTAGGATTTCCACAAAGCATTATTGTTTAGCTAGTTAAGAAGTTCGAAAAGGTTTACTTAGCGACTTGTGTGTTAGAAGTCGTCTAAGTGCCGCATGGGTTGCTGCGCAACAAAACTCATCCCGTGACAATAGGCTAACTAATTCATAACCTGAACTACAACCATATTCAACCAGGTCATCATAGTGATCAAGCTACATCATCATACTCAACCATCATCATCATTAGGTTTGGCTGTTGAACATCCATACTTGAATGTACTGATATAAGAAGTGAGTTTCAAAATCTCAGTATCAACATTAAAACCTACACAATCAGGGAGGCCTAAATACACAAGTTCTTTGCATCCCTGCAGTATAATCACTAGATACTCCCGATCCATGCACACCTAACCCAGATACAATTGCTTAATCTTAGGGAGGAAAGTTACAATGGCTGATGCCTCCTTTTTTCCAATAAGAACTCCATGAGCATATAACCCAGCTAAAGTTCTTGCAGTTGAGGCAGATTTGGGTCAGGATTGCTCTCATGTCATTGGACATTCCAAGAATTAAACCTTCCAAATTCCTCCAGTATTGTTCGAGTCCTGGGATTACAGATATCTTGTACAGGCAAAGAATAGGATACAAGCCCAAAATTTTCAGGCTGGACACCTAAAAAAATAATAATTTGTCATCTCACTTGATTCAATAAAATGCTACTAAACATTATCAAACAAAAAAGAGCATGTGCTAATTGCACCAAATGCCTTGGTATGAGCCATGAGGGAAGAGCAAATACAAAAGACAAGAAATAATAAAAAAAAAAGAATAAAAAAGCTCCGTGTCTTCTTTTTTGATTACTTCCGGTATAAACTTAATTTCGAAGGGAGCTTGGAAAACTTACTTAGTCGCAGCATACTTACAAACTCTCCGTTAAGCAACAGTGTGGAGGAATAAGAACAGTAGCATTTCCACAGCTGCGATCAACTATGAGCTTTATAAATTGAGAGGAAGTCTTTAGTCTTTACCTTGATTCCATATGCTTGCTTAAATTTATGTAACATGGACCTGTAAGAGGAAGGAAAAACAAGTTTTTCCCAAATAAATGGATCGAAACTTTGCTCTGTGCCATGACTTGCTTACAAAATGGACATCCAATATTAGTGACTCCATGCCAACTCTTCCAAGCACATTCAACAAACGGTCCTCATCAAGATCTTCCCACCTGCGTCCTTCCATTTCTAAATAAATAGCAGAACAAAATAAAAAAAATTATCTGCACTGAAGCAACATTGCTGTCATAACTGGAAAACAAAAATGCAGATGAAGAGGATCCTACAATTTCCTTCTTGCGCTTTGCACCTAAAAATGCGTCTGGACCCCACTCTCTAACGATGTGAAACGGCTCGAAATTAATAACCCAATATCTCAAATTCTAAGAAAAGTTGAGAGTTAAAAAATTAATTTGGGCTTTGCACACCTCTAATAAACTTTAAAAAAAAAAAAAAAAAGTTAACCAACCTCAGAGGATCCTGCAACTTAGCTAGGGGAACGCTACGTGAAATTCTTCACATGCTTTAATATTTTGGAACAAATCAAATCATTACAAAATGATCTGTCTAATTCTAATCTCCTCTTATTTTTTTAATAATTTTCAATTATACTGTTGAGTAGTCAATTATTTGTCTTGTTTTTGTTCCCAGTATGGAAAATTTCATGCATAATATTCCAAGAATCAAACAATTAAAAATTAATACAGATAAATAAGAGATAATAATAATAATGAGTAAAAAAAAAATTTCTAGCAAACTCAGCAACAAAGTGTAAGAGGAAGTCCAAGGGGACTGTTATTGATTAGAGTCTTAGAGATGAACACAGTAAAGTAAAGCAAAATTGACTTCCCACTTCAGTCAGATCATTTCTGTCGCCAGAACACGTGGCGTTCAGATAATATATCCACGTGACGGTCCTTTATTTGTCAGACAATATTAAAAGAAGATGATGTTTGCTTTTTGAAGTTATGCGGAATAGATTTAAGGAAAAATATCTACCCTCTACTTATTTTTTATATTTTTTTTTAAAAAATACATAAATTTTTTACTTTTTTATTAGAATCTACTTAAAATTATATTTTATTTTACTTTTCCACTTCAGTTTGGAATCCGTTAAAAAAATTGACGGAAACTTAAAAAAATGATTATTTTACCCCTAAAATAAAAATTATAATTTCATCCTAAAAAAGTAAAAAATAATCAGATTTAATAATGAATATCATTATTGGTACGTTAATAAAGTATACAAAAATCTTAAATACTAGAGATTATAACTCAATGAATAATAAAACTCTACTTATTTTAAATTCAATTGATGGTTTGCGAGATTGAGCTATTTTTAATACTACTTTTATAATTTAGCATTCTAATTACAGACATATTTAAAAAAAAAAACCTGCATTTGATGGTTGTGGAATTAATTTCTTTATTTACTGATGGGGAAAATAATTAGATTTAATCTGATTATTTTTGGTAATTTTTAAGGTGAAATTATAATTTTCGTTTTGAGGGATAAAATGGTCATTTTTTTAAGTTTCCGTAAGTTTTCTTAACGGATTCCAAACGGAAGTGGAAAAGTGAAACAAAATGTAACTTTAGGCGGATTCCAGTCAAAAAATAAAAGAATTGTGTATTTTTTAAAAAGGTGTAAAAAACGGGTGGACGGTGGATATTTTTCCGGGAGTCAATTACCAACTTTTAATTTTAATTTTTTTTGGGGCTTTTTCGAGTGTTTGAAATGGGAGAAAGAAAAAAATAATTATATCAAATATGTCTAACGAAAATAGTTTAACATAAGGTAATGAAACTAAATGTGATTGATTAATTATAATCTGGGTGATACTAGTGTAGCTTGAATTTTTTTCGCATAATCATCCATTGATCTTTTTCTATCAATGGACCAATGGCTGGAAATGGATACATTTTGCTATAGGAGTTATTAGCAATTGATTCTACATGTGGGTTTCCCTCATTATTGTTGAAAATATGAGTCAAAATAACTCATTTGAAAGGCAATCCCTAAGTTACGTTTAACGTAACCTACAGTCCAACGAATCTGAGACGTTGAATATGCTCAAATTTAGATCCAACGGATGACATTAAAATTTTAAAAAGTAATATTAAGTGGTAAACCGGCTGAACTGGTTATTTTAAGGGACGGGCTACTTGACCAAACGGTTTATTCTTAGAAAAAGAATAAAATTTCTTTTTATCCCTTGTCTCTTTTTCTTCTTCAATCGAAGCAATTTTCTGCAAAAAATTTAACTGGGTAAATACAATTTTTATAACTTGATTTCAATCCCCTTTTTATTTAGATTTTCCCATGCTTTATAGCTTGTGTAATCCATGAACAAATTTTGTTGTAAAACTAATGCATAAATCTTTCTATCCCGTCATTAGTTTTGCTTCCCGTGCCTTATCAAATTTACTCTTTTTTTTCTCTTTTTTCAATCCATTCTTTGCATTTTGAATCGCGATTTTGCAATTAATTCGGTCCAAGAATTTTCTATGTATTCAATTTTTTATCCATTTAATTTGATTCGATGAACAGTGATGAAGTTGTAAATTTTGATCCTTTCATGCTCTAATCTTAAGCTTCGAATTGATGAAAGAAACCCATGCTCCAACTTGTGTAGGTATATGTTTAATAAAGTATTAATTAGGTTATGAACTTGTGAATTTTAGTTTTCATCTGCACCCTATTTCACCTCTCTGTTTCTTCGTTTCACTTCATTTCGCCTCACTCAACACAATAAAATTTTTAGCCCTCATAGCCTTCAATCAACACGCAACAACCCTAAGCCGATAACAAGAACAGAAGCAAAAACAGACTCATATCTGCAATTTTCTTTACAATCAATTTCTTGATCTGGGTTTTGTTTTGACTCTAAGAAAATGGCCGAGGGAAGAGAAGAATCACAACTAGAAACTGATTTTGCAGTCTCCAAGGTGGGTTTTCCATCTGGATTTTGTTTGGAACTGAATAAAAACTCCGACTTTGAAGTTGGATTTGAATCATGAAATCCGTGTGGCTGGAATTCGGTGGTGGAGGTTGGCAGTGAATTTTGAGGAGGATTGGGTTGGAAGAAGAGATAGAATCCCTTTTGCTTAACGTTATGGTGTGATATGGTTAACTTTTGTCATGATCGGCTATAGAAAGGAATTTATCCCGTTGACACATGTTGGTGACTGGACTCCAACCTTTTAAACCAGTTTTATTTTATTGCTATTTTGTTCACTTGGCATCTATTTATTGGCCAACCCATCGCATCACTGAGTGTAAGCTACGGTAAACGTAACTTAGAGAGGTCCCATTTGAAATTTCAAATAAGTCTAAACAGCAACAGTGAACCGGCAACAACAATCAGTAAAACAATGGATAATAAACAGTATTGCGAAGAGTAACAAATGAATAACCGATTTCTTGAAAATTCACTGAAAAATAATATTCTATGGACTAATTTTTGCTCCTCCAAGAATAGGCTTGGCAAAACCCCGGGTCCGGTCCGGGTTTGGTGCAACCCGGGATCGGACCGGATGCCAAAAATTGAAACCCGGACCCGGACAAAACCCGGTTTTTGCATGTCCGGTCCGGGCTTGAGCCCGGCGTGCCCCGGGTCCGGGTTTTGTCTTCCGGGCTTCTAAGCCCGCAAACAATTATTTAAAAAAAAACTTTCATTTTTATTAAGATGTAACAGATTGAAAATAAATTGAAAATAAACGATGGCTCCTTTTTAATTAGCAAAGTCATACAACTATCTTAAATTGAAAATAAATTTGATTAAGAATTTAAGATGTAACAGATTGGTAGAAGTTATCCAATAATTGTCAAAGCGGCAGATGGTAAGTGGCATGCACCAAGCAACTTAATTAATTAAACAATAAGCTTAGTCATGACTGATATAACTAACAAAATTTGCTGTCAGCATTGATTAAAAATCCACTTCAATAGTGCTATTGTATATTACACGAGCAGGCCAATAAGGATCCCTCACAAAATTGGCCATATTTTCCTCATATTCTATGGTCAAAACCACTTAGCCTCACAGCAACAGCAAGTCAGCAACCATGCACAAAATTGGCCGAAGATAAACACGAACAGCAACAGCCAACACCAACAGAGAAGCAATCGGCAAAAATGCAACTGGGAAGACAAAATATGGAAGGAAAAAAATCAATACATGCGGCTGGTAGTGGTGGCTGTGATGGCAGAGTGATGGACTGATGGTGGATGACAAAGTGGCAATGGAGAGTTGGAGACGGTGGCACTGACGCTGACGGTGCCAGAGGGGGCTGCACTGTGCTGCTGCCGCTGCACGAACGACTCCCGTTACAGCCGCAACTGAGCAAAACCGAGTCAGCAAATGCAAACGAGAAGAGATGATGCCGAGTGCCGAGGGGCGAAGGTGACGGACTGACGGTGGGTGCTAGCCGACGGTGACGGTGGCAGCGTCGCTGCTTATGCCTTTGGGTTTGGGTGTTTTACGATTTGGGGAATTAGGGACTTTCGGATTTGGGTGTTTTGACTTTTGCGATTTGGGTTTGGGTGGGTAACTGGTTTTAGTTTTTTTTTTTTTTTTATTGGGAAAACGGGTCCGGGTCCGGGTTTTAGGTTTTTAGTGCTGAACCCGGACCGTGCCCGAATATGTCCGGGTTTTAAATTCTGAAACCCGGATCCGCTTTTTCTGTATATGCGGTCCGGGTTTTGCCAAGAAGTATTTCCCAATTTGAAATAACCTGACAGTTGCAAAATGTTAATTGCGAAAGGACTAAATATAAATAAAATGAAATGGAGTTGTTTGACAATATTACATTTTGCTCTATGATAAACTTACACGCCAATAATATTATTAAGGTGCCTGCGCACATAATTGTTGTAGTAAACTCTTATGAATTTCTCATAGAAAAAACAAGCCCCATTGAAAATTGGCAGAGCTAGCCATACGAAAATCAAGAGCTTCAAGTATGCCCAAATAAAATTAGGAACCGGAAACCTGTCACACAATCAAATTAATTAGAAACATATAAAAAAATTTGGAGAATTTATCTCTGTAAAAATGTGTGCGTGTAATTATTCATTTTTTTAACTTATAATTGCAATAAGGGTACAGTTTGTTCAACCTTCATTTAAATTGACTTATTCGAATGGATAAATTTGAGATTACTCACCTTAAGAGTTGACTATCTTTAAATAATCTGTCTTACGTTTGGAAAGTGAATGAAGATAAACAAAAATGAAGATAACTTCAAGTTTTCAAAAGTGAAGAGAGTAATTTAAAAATAGTCAATTCACGAAAAATAATTTGAAATTTACGCTTTCCATAAATTTAAGAGAATTTGATAACATCAATTTACATGAGTTCCACCATTTACCCTTATAATAAAATAATGAGTAGAGATTAGACATACCAACCGAGAGTTTTCCAACAAAGCATCTCAAATGTTGTTACAAGTGATAATATAATCCAATAAGTCATCCATTGTCTATAATCTGGCGCAGAAGGACGCTCAAGTGTTTCCAATGAAATGTATCTGTTCAATTATATTAATTCACACCAGAATAATACCCATTTAAATTTATGAAAACAAATATAAAATAGCATTTATGAAATTTTAAAATTGAATGTTGAAAATTGATTAAAAAAAAAGAGAAAAAAAGAAAGGTAGCTTCAAATTTGGTGGCTTAACCACCAAATTTGTTGACCAAATTTGTTGATCAAATTTGATGGATAAGCCACCAATTTTGATCAAGATTGGTGAGCTTGATTTTAGGCAAAATCTTGCCTATAAAAGGAAGCTCTCATTTGAGAGCTTGGCATCCAAAATCCAAGAGAAGCAATCCAATTGAGAGCATTCAATTGGTGAATGCAAGTGAAGCATTGAGAGCTTCCAACATGAGAGAGAAATATTCTTAAGCATGTAGTTATATTGAAGGAGCATTTGGCTCCTCAATATGGGTATTACGGATTTGCTTTGTTAAGGGGTATTTCTCAAGATTATGTATTTGGGACTTGGGTGAGAGAAATTTATTTCTGAGAGTGTGGTTGTAATAATTTTCCACATAGTGAATATTTTTCTCTGGTTGTCTCTCGACAACGGCCGTGGTTTTTCTCCGAATTTGGAGTTTTCCACGTAAATCTTGTGTTGTGTGATTGATGTATTCTCCATTTAATTTTTCTGTTAATTTGTTGCTTGATAAATTGCTTAGAGTGATCTTGGGAGGAAGTTCAAATTTCTAACAGTGGTATCAGAGCCATTGATTGAAGTTTTGGTGTCGGGGTACTATTCACGTATACGGTACTGTTCACGTGAAGCAGTGGGAGCCAATCCAAATAATTTGTGGTGAAGAGAATAGGAAGCAAATATGTCAGCAGCTTGTGTTTTTCAAACTTGGTTGAAGTTTGATGTTGTTGAAAAATTAATGGGAGAATGATTTTATTGGCTTGTGGAGAATTCAAGTCAAAGGTGTATCCAATCTGGTATGCACAAAGATTCGAAGGTGTGGACAATTTTGGCACCTCAAGAAAATTGTCAAGAAGGTGGAGTGGGCTCGGCAAATTACTCCAAAATCAGTAAAGGAGACACTGATATTCTCGCAGATGGTGAGTTTCCTTTTGATAGGAGACTGGGTTAGTTCTTTTGGCATGTAGATCTCCAAGTTGCCATGAAAGAGAACATGTTATGATCAGCGGGGTCCACAAGTTTGCACGCGGGCATTGGCTTGGTATAAATGCAAGGTGTGTGGTGGAAAAGTTATGTCGTGGCTGAAGAATTCTTAGGGAAACCAAGCATGAGAATTGCAACATAATTTTCAGCGGATATGTTCGACATGTGCCGGAAAAAAAAATCTTAGAATAGTTTATTCTAAGTGGTATACTCTTTATGGTGGAGTATGATACTTCTCTATGTTGAGAATTATGACTGTTGGTGAAGACGGTGCTTTATATCAATAGTTATGTATTTTTTTTTTAATTAAGGTGGAGATTGTTGAAAATTGATTAAAAAAAAAGAGAAAAAAAGAAAGGTAGCTTCAAATTTGGTGGCTTAACCACCAAATTTGTTGACCAAATTTGTTGATCAAATTTGATGGATAAGCCACCAATTTTGATCAAGATTGGTGAGCTTGATTTTAGGCAAAATCTTGCCTATAAAAGGAAGCTCTCATTTGAGAGCTTGGCATCCAAAATCCAAGAGAAGCAATCCAATTGAGAGCATTCAATTGGTGAATGCAAGTGAAGCATTGAGAGCTTCCAACATGAGAGAGAAATATTCTTAAGCATGTAGTTATATTGAAGGAGCATTTGGCTCCTCAATATGGGTATTACGGATTTGCTTTGTTAAGGAGTATTTCTCAAGATTATGTATTTGGGACTTGGGTGAGAGAAATTTATTTCTGAGAGTGTGGTTGTAATAATTTTCCACATAGTGAATATTTTTCTCTGGTTGTCTCTCGACAACGGCCGTGGTTTTTCTCCGAATTTGGAGTTTTCCACGTAAATCTTGTGTTGTGTGATTGATGTATTCTCCATTTAATTTTTCTGTTAATTTGTTGCTTGATAAATTGCTTAGAGTGATCTTGGGAGGAAGTTCAAATTTCTAACATTGAAAGCATGGTTTAATTCGCAATTAAACCTGTCGTTTAACATCCAATCAATTCAAAAAATTTCAATCAAAATGAGATGCAACTAAATTACAACTTACAGTGGATAAAAGAATGTCACCAATGGCCTGTACAACATAAAGTAAAAGAAGTAAATGAATATTGTCAATGACATTTTAATATAAGGAAAATTAAAATTAAGAGATATTTAATTGAGTTAAATTTTCATATGGCAAAAATATGCTTCAAATTGTTCTCTATTGCTTAGAGAGTTGTAAATTGGATTTCCCTAACTACTTAATATTTTCAGATTATTATGTTAGATCTAATTAATGAAATGTTGGTAATTAAGAAACGAATTCACTAGAAATTTTTCCTATTTTAAAACCATTTTTTTTGTGATATGAACTAATTATAAATATAACACTTAACAAACTTGAGAATCATGATCACAAATCTATAATTTGTATGCTATTTACAACTCTAATGAACAATTTTTTTAAAAAATTAAAAAAATAATAATTCTAATGAATATCACTAACCTAATGATCCATGCCAGAGTGATCACTTAAAAATCAATCACAAACACAAACATAATACATAATGAGTTTAAAACTGCATCCATGATATTTCTGAACCTTTTTAAATCCATGAAAATATGTATGCCAATGCACCAAAATGCCTTGGACGAATGAACAAGGCTGCTTCAATACTTGCATGATATATGAAATAGAAAACTTGGACGTTTCTAACTTTGTGAAACGATAAAAATAATAATAATTGCTTGCCCAAATTTTATAAATATCTTGCCATGAACGAAATGAATAATTTCTTCTTCTTTTAAGAACAC
The DNA here is from genome assembly GCF_000493195.1 of Citrus x clementina. Classification (NCBI taxonomy): domain Eukaryota; kingdom Viridiplantae; phylum Streptophyta; class Magnoliopsida; order Sapindales; family Rutaceae; genus Citrus; species Citrus x clementina. Next base: position 15,607,895 of record NW_006261964.1, read on the forward strand.
AAATTTTTTGACAATGTCTCCGAAAAATAGATACCCAATGAGTTCGTCCGCAAGTGAAAAGAATATTCCAATGATACGACTCATCTTGAAATCTGCTCTCTTCTCTCCCTCTATCGGCCTCAATTTTTGTTTGAAAGAGGTAAAAATTATGTGGAAAATGAGTGAAGGAAAATTAAAATCTTGGGGTGTTGGAGGAAACTAAATCAAAATGCAAAAACTAGATATATGGCTTAGGATCATGAATTTATATGATAATCGTAACCAAAGTGTATTTAATTAGGCAAAATTTAAAGATTCAAGAGACAATTAGATATATGATGATATTAATCATATGTGTTATGTTTGTTTCATTAGAACAATGAATGTATATATTTGACGTGACTAGAATTCAATTTTCTGATATGTATTAATTATTAATATTAGAGAAAACGATATCTAAATCCTTAAATTTTGTTCCAATTAATGTACGCAGAGAATATCTTAGTTTCAAAAATTAACATACCAACCATTTTGTCTATAATAACTAGAGAGATTGATTAATATAAAAAATAATGTTTATGAAAATACAAATAAAATAATGTACGTTTTTCAAATTATTTTGAATATTAAATAAAATTATTAAATATTAAAAAATAAGTTAGCCAGTCCCGCACTAACATGTGTCAACAACACATGTCAACTCTAGATCGATTGATTGGTCTAAATAATTTTGAATAAAAAAATTTAATATCAATACAAATTTAATATTAAAATAATTAAAATAATTTTTATTTAGTATGTACTCTTCATTGGATGACACGTTTTATTTTAGTTATAAAAAAAGAAAAAAAAACTAAAGCATCGGATTATAGATTAAGTTAAATGCATATCAAGATTAATGGATGAAATGCTCTTATTTCAAAATTTTTTTAAATACATCTAAAGTACAATATCAACTATATAATAAATAAATGATATCATGACATGTGTGTATTTATTTTGAAAAACCAACATATAAATGTTACTTATATAAAATTTAACTATATTATTATATGTATTAATTTGTTGTTTTATATATGTAGTTTGAGTTATTTTACCTTTGATATATTCTAAAATTTCTCATGATCAATCTAAATCAACATAAGAAAAAAATAGAAAAAAGATTTGGTGTGTGTTTCTCAAATTTTTAAACCAAAAAGAGGTTCTGCATATATGTTTGACCATTCTCTTCTATAATACCATTTGAAGAAGTTTTGTTCAATTAAATCAATTTGCGAGTGGTAGTATATAACTATTACGGAATATTTAGACATTTAAGATATTTAACCATTTGCTATAAAAACTACCATGAATTCGTTAATGGGTGACAATAATCACGAGCACATGGACAAATAAATAAATGATAAGATTTAGTTATATCAAGAGATTGTAGCTCTATTAGTCAAGAGCATAATTGAGTGGTTTTTGGATACTAGATAATTTAATACATTGAAAAATTAAAAAAATGATTTGAAATTTATTTACCTCTCTATCTTAAAAAAAAAAAAATACAACAACCTATAATATAGAATCACTAAAAGTATGTTAATGTTTGATAAACATAGATATATTATACATAGCAAGTGAGTGGATATTTAATTTTAAGGTCGAGTACATTCACATTAATGGTGCATTTACTTTTCGAATTGAAGATGGTATCCAAAATCACAATCATTAATAAAGTTTACTTTACAAATTAGAGTTGCGAATTGAATCGGAATCATGAGGCCCACCATAATTTGAAAATGAGGAATGAGAGATTGACTCTTAAGGGAGTGGTGGAAATGAATCTCCTATTCCCAAGAATGACTATTTTATCTCCCCCAACCAAAATAAAAAATGTGCATTTTGTCCTCAATTAGTCAATTCTAGTTAATTAATATATTATTATAATAATTATTAATATAATTATTATAATGAATTAATATATTACTATAATGAATTAATATATTAATGTTTATTAACAATAATTAATAATAATAATAATTTTTGAATAAATAATCACTATATTTAATATTTTATTATAATTAATTAACTAATAATAGTAATATTATTATTAATTGATATGTTAATATATTATTAGAAATTAATTAATTAAATTTTTTACAATTAATTAATATATTAATATGTTATTAACAATAATTATTAATAATATTTTTTATATAAATAATCACTACAATTAAATATATAAAATAATAATTATGATAATAGCTTATTAAATACCTTTTAATAATTTGCTATAATTTAATTCATTCTGATTTTAATTTTAAGACAAAATAAACACATTAATAGTAATCCAACTTATTCCGATTTCAATTACCACAATTTAAGTAAACAACTTTTTCTAATTTCTATTCTATTCCTATTACAAACCATTCTCATTCTTGTCCATTCAGATTACAACCCATTTCAATTTCAGTTTAGTAAACGTACCATAAAGCTCCCAAAGAGTTATTAAAAAGAGTAAAGCTAGAATTGTTTGTCAAACAAGTTGTTTCGAAATTACGTTGATAATCATCATCATCATCATCATCATTGTTATTATTATTGTATTTTAAATGAAAGTTTACTAAAAAAATAAATAAATAAAAATTGACCAAGTAGTTTTCAAAATGTTTTATTTGGCTGGCTACAAAATTCAAATCTTGGGAAGGTAAAGAATAAAACATAAATTTAAGCTTTGCGCGTTCCCTTATTTAAAAAAAAAAAAAACCACGCACACCCTTAAGATTTACTTAAATGCTCATATAAACCCCCTTAATTTTAAAAATGAATATTATACCTTTGGTAGTAACAACCCAAATAAATATAAATATATTAATAAGACAAAAATAATAAATAAATATCATTTGATACAAATAAAATATTACATAAGTATAATTAATTATAAAAGAAAAGCCAAACCCTTAGAAAGTGCAGGCTCAATATATAGCGGTAGATAATTGCAAATAAAAAATCTCTTTAGTAGTTTTTATTGAGTGGGGGGAAAAATAAAGAGCATCAATTTTTTTTTTTTGGGTTCACCATTCAAAAGAATGTAATTTGAATAGGTCAAATAACATGACAACTTTTTACAAGTTATACATTCCTAAAAACGGTGCATAAAAATATCATAGGAAATAAGGAGAAAGAACAAAAAAGAAAGAAACATAACCGTTTTCATTTTCCGAATAATATTTCAGTTGACCAAATCAAGCTAACCTTCCTCTACCATTAGCTATGGGTTTGAATCTATGAGAAATTCCAGAAATATTTGCTACCCTGAGTTTTGGATTTCTTTCAACAATTAGCTTAGGCAGGTGGAGATCTAGTATTTTTTGAATCCAATGTACATTTTCAATATTGCTCTATATTAGAAATCTACATCAGGAAAATCAAATCTTTACTGGGCATAAAAACCACGCGAATAAAATTTGACAAGCATTTTATATACAGAAGATGGTGACAAAATGGTATTGACTTGCCTAAACTTCACAATATCTGATTCAGTTGGTATTTTTACAGGCAATTTCTGGAAAATTTGAGCTGGTTATACAACACATTTATATAATAATTTAATAATGGTATCAGTGATATACTGATATTTGAACTTACCAAAAATGCATTTGGGGTACGGCGTGCAGCCGTTAGCCGGAAGCATTATCATAATGGAGTTCCACACGCATTTGTTCCAAAAGTATCTTTTCAACACCATCAACAAAGCTTGATAAGTTCTGCCGAATCTGTACATCCAAGGAATTTGCTGCTTCCTAATGAATTGAAATCAATCAGTGAGGAAATATGAGTGTTCAAACTTGAAGGATGTGAGGTAAGACAAAGAACCTAGACACGCACTTAGCAACATATAGTACAAATTGTTGTTGAGTTCACTATGATACACATAAAAAACTGTGAATATAGTCATATTGTAAGAAAGAATTTCAAAACCAAAACAACCGAAACCATGATTGATGTTAAATGTTGGCTTTCAAGCAAATCATAATTATTTTCATTTTTCCTTTTTCCCTTTCATGTACCAGTTTATCTTTTTCCCACTAGCCAAGGGTGAGTAATTGTTTAGAAATTAATTGGGACACAATGAGCAGTGTAAACTTGATTTGTTACCATCTGGCTACTATATTTTGAAAACCATAATTCTTTTTTCAAAAGCAATTCTGAGACTCAAAACCACTCAGATATTTTGTATTTTTGAAAAATACGACCTGTAAAACACACACAACTCTTTATGCTTTCTCAACAAACCATTTTCAGAATTCGGCAACAAACACCCTAACAAAAGCACCAAAAATGTTAAAATTTTGAAAGTCAATTTCCTAATAATACAGGTAACAAGAGACTATCAATCATGGATCTGCTTACCTCGACCTTGCAAAAGAAGCTTAAAGAAATTCCCTTGGAATGATGATCTGAGCTCTTCAGAGAAATTAATTTCAATGGAGAATTTGACAGCGGCCAACCTTGTGACGGCTTTATGAATGCATCAACTCCTCCAACCAAATGAGCAACAATCATCTCATCTCCCTCAAAGTACTCAAACAAATGCCTGTAATTGGAACAATGTCAACATAAGACTTTTCAAAATAATAACCTTACAAGTTGGCCTAATAACTATCTTTATATATCTGTACCAAAGATTAGATCATCAAAACTACATAGATGTTACCCAAAAATGCAGCATTCTCACCTTGATTTATTGGCAGTCTTCACTACAAATCGTCTTAGAGTGCTTAGAATAATTCTATCTTGAACATTTCTTATGAACCACTGTAGTGAAGAACTTGTCTCCAGCGAATCCAACTGTGTACCTGATTGCCTGCGTCATTACAGCATATTATGTTTGCGTTAAACTAAGGCAACTCAAAAAACAAAGCACATCAGGTTCCAGGAAAAAATTAAAAATGAATGAATTTACTTCCTTTCATCACATGTATACAACAGTTATGTGCTTTTGGTATTTCCTACGTTCCTAGAATGCAAATATTAATTCTAATGACTTGATCCAAATAATCAAACAACATGAACTAACTTCGTCACTTGATTATGCAGATGGTAAGCAATATATATCATAGCAACTAGCTCGGGCCTGTATAGCCTGTGGTGCACAGCTTTTAAAGTGTAACGTTCCTTCTTGTTTTCCATTAATTTAGTAATTTCCATTGTAGTTCACAAAATGAATTAGCAAAAAAAATGTATATATAAGATACACTGTATGATTAAACATTGAAAGAAATTCACAAGAAAATAAACCTGAAAGACTTTGCAGCATCAACAAGATCACTGATGTGTACGTCATTCGGAAACATCTGCAGAATATTGAAATAAGCATTTGCAGATTGTCAACAGGTCTAAATAATTGCAAATGTTGAATCTTAATGCTCATGGGACTGAAAAGAAAAGAAACATCAATTTACTGGCCAATTATGGTACAAACAGCAGGTATTGATGTGGTACAAGTACCATATTCCCTGGATTTTGAAGAGAGCGAAGCACTCAAAATTTCCAAATAGTTAATAGCAAAGTAACCTAGGCTCAAGCTAATATGTGGAAAAGCCCAAAAGGCATAGAGCAAAAAAGAATCCACAAAACATGACAAAATGGACAGGTAATTACAATGACCTCAAAGTTATAAGAAAAAAGAACCCAAAAATAGTGGTGACATAGACATTGTGAAAAGGAAGAAGATCCTCAAAATGAGCCAAAACATGGTCAATATCTAATACCATGATAGGGAAACCAACAAGTATATGAACCCAAATCAAATCCTCTAACCTAGTATAAGAACCCAAATAAAACTCAATACTCTATAGAAACGGAATCCCCAACAATAACAAAACAGATATCAAGATTTCAGCTTTCAAAGCTTTGGAACTCACAGTGACTTTTCATGTTTAGGTGACTTCTCCTAATGATGTTTCAACTTTTATTAACATTTTCCAAAAACAACATATGAGCTCATTTCATAAAATATGCGTTATGTTAGAATGGTAATAAGTTTTTGATGCCAAAGTAATACTGAAAATACTTCATTGTATATACTGAAAATATAGATGAAGTAATGGAATGATTTCATGTTGGGAAAGCACAAAGCATGCCATACCTCCACATTCTTTATTTCCATTGTCCCATCTATAACTTCTATAAGCAACTCATGATTCACTTCTGATGGCTCAATTACATCTTCAATTTTATGCTGAAACGATGATTCTTCTAATGTTGGAATATATGTTTGCATTGACAACCGAAAACATTTTCCATCAAAATCAATGACCTTTAGACCTGTCAACGTGTCCTCGATCTGTTCTACTGCATCAAACCTGAAAATTAACAAAGCAAGCATCTAAAAGGCAACAGTACAACACATAAAAGATACAGATAATTAAAACACGAAGTTAAAGAATAACCTTTTAAGTACAAAATCAAGATCTTGCAAGGAGTTAAGAATTATTTTGTTCTTCTCAATCTGACTTTCAAGTTCTAAAATCTGAAAAGTACAAAGAAATTATTATCAAATAACTAGTGAAGTACAACACATTGGACTAAACAATTACATTCTTCTCATCAATGAAAAATCTCTTCAATAAAACAAAAGCACCAAGCTAAAGTAAAAAGGCAGCACACAAACAGCCATACCCCTAAAAGCTAATAAAGAGAAGGGTAAAAAAGAAAAATCCAAACGATAAGAGGAAATATCCCATTCGACATTCCAATATCACATGAAATTTTAGAAGTTGTCATTTTTCATGAAGTGCATTCCTACAAAAAATGCCGATACTAAGTATCAAATATTATTAAATCACATGTCATGATGGAAAGTAGAAAAGAAAGTTCATCCATATGCTTCCCAACAAGGCCAAACTATCAGGATTTTCCTATTCTACTGAAGTTTGGTTATTTTAAATTCAATTGTCAAATGTAAACTTCAGTGTAAGAGGAACTCAATATGATTTCTTATTTCCCCTTCCTAGCAAGTGTGGACCAAGGACAGAAGATGATCTCTAAAGGATAAGGAAAAATAGATGTGTAGAAGCAGTCACTGCATCATTTCCATTTACCTTTCATTTACTTTATTCATATTCATAGAAATTGGTACCAATAATTTTAGCAGTTTCACAAACAAGTGTTTCTACATTGCATAATTCATTTTAAATCCCTTAGAACATACTAATAATAATTGAAAAAAAAAATTGATGCTGGAAACTCAATTGCAAAGAACCCCATGAAAATTCTCTTTGATATTTCTCTTAAGCAAAGTTTCAGAAACAAATATGTCACAGCGACATAGTGATAACATTTTGTGTCAAAGATAAACCAGGAAACTTGAAATCTTTGTAGATTCACAAGAGAATGAATAGATGACACAAATGCTATATATTTTTGCAAGTGCTATTAATGCTGTAGAAATGACTCAAAC
>NW_006261964.1:15617515-15639676 GCF_000493195.1 Citrus x clementina
AAATTTATACAGCAGCACTGATATTCAAAAAATGAGTTGTTTTAAAAGGGTGAAAGAGGTTCTCTTCACCTAAATCTTCAATTCCCAAGAAGCTAACGTCGGCGTACTCTGTGATAATTTCCTTCACTTTGCTCTGCACAATAATGATTTATTATTTCAATTTAAAAAATAATTTAAAATATAAAAAAATTGTTCAAAAGAGAAAAGAATAAAAAAAATAAGAATTACGAAATTGCCTCGAAATCGTGAGCATATTCTTTGAGTAAATTTTCCGAATCCGAAGACACTGTATTCGGTTCATCTTCAATGCCACTTCTTTGGATCTCCATCAACTCTTTTACTTCACTACAAATTGAAAAAAAAAATATATATAAACATTAAGTAAAATTAAGTTCAAGTAACAATAATATTTTTTACAAATAAAAAAATAAAAAAATAAAAAAATAAAAAAATAAAAAAATTAAAAAATTAAAAAAATGGCGATGAACGTATATATATATATATACCTGCAAAGAGAGTGGAGATCGAGAGGTGAAGAAGAAGAAGGAGTAGCAGTGGCTTCCACTTCCACTTCCATGGCGTCTCCGTCTCCCATTTTTGTCAAAATTTGATTTTTTTTTTCTTTTTCTCACTCTGAATTCACATTAAACACTATTCTTTTGAGGGAAATTTAAAAAATGGGAAAAACACGAGAGCTCAGATCCTGGGCCGGGCTTCTTTTAAGATTGGATTTATAATAAGCCCTTTGATTTTTTCTTGCTGAAGTCAAAATTTTGGACAACTTTTTATTTAGATTATGTTTGGGAACTTGGATAAATTGTGGGATTGGATTAGATTTTAAGATTAATAAATAGAAGGTTACTGTTGGCACTATAATTAAATTTCAAATCTACAGAAAGTCTGAATTTATATATTTTATAGCACAGTCTAGAGGTCTATCAACCATTGTTTGAAAATTTTCACTAACAAAATAGCGTGACCTCTATCTTACTCCAATACATGGAGAGATATATCAATATCTACCACAAATGTAGGAAGATAATTTAAATTTGAACCGATGCCCTCCTGATGCTGTCGCATTGAATGCCCTCACCAATGTGATAGTACTGTTCACCACATTTGCCAAAAACTTGCGTAGAAAGTGTAGACTCTTTTTTTTTTCCCAGACTTGGGTAATGATTGATATATCTTTCTAAATATTGGAGAAATTGGATATTTAGAGATTGTGGCACAATAAATTCCTAATTGCAAAAATAAGTTGAGCGTAAATTTAGATTGTGCCACAATAGAATGATTTAGGTTGATCTTGATAGGTTTTTAATTGTAAATATCGATAAATTTTTACTACTTTAGTTATTATGAAATAACAAATAGGTGCAACAAGTATCGCATCTTAACATTTTATGATTAAAAAATTACAGAATCTTGTATTCTACTGCTTTTCCATTAGTTAATTGTTAGTTGACACATAAAATACCAATTTTGCGTTATTTTGGAAAAAAAATATTTAATACTTTGAAATGTCTGTGATTGTTTGCATGTGTGTATATATGTTTGTTTGTTACAATAATTAATAATTAAAATTAAGTTGATATTTAATTGACTGAAAAATTATTTTAATAAATGTATTACGGAGACTTAGGTTATAGCTTTTTTCTTCTTTGTGTAAATGTAAGCTTTTATTTAATTTTTTGGGTTTTTGATACAATAGTGAAAATTATTAAGTTTTATTAGAACATATGTAATTTTTCCCTTTAAAGTACGGACAAAATTGAGGATAAGGCTAGGTTGCAGACGCCGTACCTAACAGCTGCACCTTAGCCAGCTCCACAAAGGGTGCATTTGGTAAGCAATTTTCCCCTCCTGTGCATGTGTGTCCTTCCACCATTGGCTGTGTACGTAACAGATAATGTACCGTAGCAAGCTCCCAAAATTAATATTTAATACATCAATTAACTGAAAAATAGTAAAAAATCGTATTTTGTCATTCCTAATTCTAAAATGTTATGGTGCAATACTTGTTGTACCTAAATATTATTTCACAATAACTTAAATAATAAAATGAAAACAACTCATAAACTAATTGTAATTAAAATAAAATAAATGCTACCCCTCCAACCCATTGTGCGTTAATGTTACACTTTGTATTACTTGTGAACTTAGGAATTGTAATGAAAAACTTGTATCGGTGATACAGATATATGATTAATTTAACCTGCCATATTATTATTATTATTATTATTTTAACAACTAATTGCTGAGTCCAAATTGTACGGCCATTAATTGCAACTTCAATTACCCCTCATTGGAAAATTGTCATCCACATAAATAATGCAGTACATATTACTTAAAAATCCTAATATATGGATCTTTTCTTTTATTTATATTATTTTTCAAAATTTTATAATCCACTTCGTATTAGTTGTTATAAGTTGTAATATCCCATTAATCTAATTTTTAAATTTCTTAAATAACAATACGAAAACCAAGAACTTAAATAATAAAGGCCAAACTGATTTTTTTTTTTTTTATTGGTATTTTGCATTCCTTTGTACTTGTTTTGGAATTAGTTCAAGGAGCTGGTTGAACAAAACATGACAAAAGAAACGAAATTTCACTTCAAAATTTTAATTGTTACATGTCCTTATCACAAGTGAGATATAACTTTACGGCTATAATTGAAGCTATTGCGTGAAAAAATGGAGGAGACAGACAGCCACGAACTTGAAATACCATTTATCATTGATATATACTAAAAAAAATTGCAAGGGAGAAGTCTAAAGAGCATTTCTATTTCATTTAGTCCAAGTGTTTTCCTGCATGCTAAGCCACTATTATTTACCAAAGATTTTGATCAACTGAGAGTCGGAAGATAGACCCTGAAAATGCCTCGCTTTCCTACTTTCTGCCGGCAGTTAGGGCATTTTCCTTGTGCTGCAATTGCGCCCTTGATGCAGTCCTTACAGAATATGTGACCACACTTTGTTGATGTTGCTTCACTCAGTGGACCCATGCAGATTGGGCAACTGAATGTAGGAGCTGCAGCCATAGGATCCCGGGGCAACTGTAGAGGTGCGGCATCATTCTGTAACCAGAAATTCACAAGTATTGCATCTGTTAAGTACATGTACTTGAGATATAAAATGAACTAAAAGCTTGTGAAAGAGCTGATGAAGCCTTTTTATTCATTGCCGGAATACTTCTTCACATTGTGTTCAGAAGACATGGATTGAATCTTTGATATTGAACTCGATCCTGCTGTGCACAGTGAATTTACTTAAAATGAATTTCATTTCAAAGAAGAGAAACAGAGTTTTGATGAAGAATGTGAAAAAGAAAAGAATATGCAATCTTTGTTTGTATCTTATAACAATGTTGATAAGCACGTTTTCTAATTCCAGGTCTAATAGGCTTCGTCAAAAAAGATAAAATCCAAGTGAAAAATGAAATTTGCATGGCCTGTATGATGCAAAGCAACCACAAGGGAAGCATTGATCTATATATCAGATTATGAGGCTTCAAATAGAGTGAGTCACTTTTGCTCGAGTAAGAGCAATGCCGAGTCAAAACTATCACTCCTCTTTTGTCTTCATCTTTTTCTCTCTAAACTTTCCAGCTCTACTGGATTATAATGCATTCGAGAAAAATGGTTAGATGATAGGAACATTGGAGGAGAGGAATGTACTAGGCAAATGAAGCAAATAAAGGACAGAAATATTAGGCTGCAAAATGGTACAGAGGAAATTCACAAGTAGATTGAAATAGCTGAACAAGTATATATGATCATTGAATAACGATGATGTTCAACATGTTGTCAGTTAAGTTGATGATACAGATGAATATAAGATGACGTTGAATAACAAATGATATGTTCAAAATATTTTCTTAAGCCCCTATATCACAGTTGTGGATCTTAAACCCAGCAGGATGAGAGAATTTGAGCAGGGAAGAGAAGCATCGTGCTATTTGTTAAAGACAAAGGTGAACAGACAGATTTCTGGGGAGAAAATGGTTCTAGACTTTTCAGGCAAAAAAGAAAGGGTTTGATGAACATATTTTGAAATGTATACGAGAAGTTATCAAGAGGACAAACACTAAAATCAAACTTTCAAGATGTGATTGTTAAGGAGCCAAGATCAGTCGAATGATTCTTTTAACTTTGATTTCCAAGAGTGCAAGAGAGGAGGGGTCTATTAGTATAAGTGATCGTGTAGAGTGTAGACTATCAAGCAAGATGGAATGAAATTAAAAAATGGTAGAAGCCACAATAGATGCTAAATACAGAGAATTATTTGCCAAATTATCATTCACCATGCAAATGACATAATCTTAAGTTTCAGCTTTCAATGCAAAAATAATTGAAGAAAAATTAATCGAAAAAAAATTGCAAGGGAAAGTACTCCTAGAAACAGATAAGAAAGACACAATAATCAAGCAAGGAGCAATCAAATAGCTTATGCGATTGTCAGAATAACCTTGTTATTGTTACTAGTGTCCACATTTATGCAACGATTATCAGGAGTTGCTTCATCTGGTCTGTTCCTTCTCTGCTTGACATACAAAATTGCCAGGTCCGTGACTTCTGTCAATTACAATTCAGAACCAGAAAAATCAATCATATACTGACTCCAGAGTGAAGATAATGATCGATAGGCAGATATCTGCTCAGTGATAGAAGCACCAGTACAGAGAAAATTTCCTTCCAAATATTTCGAACTTACTATCAATTACAGAGACTAAATTATAATGAATATCTTATGAAACATACAGAAAGAACTATCAAGGTTAGAATTATCACTTACATTTTTTGTTTTACGTTTCCACACCCCCTACCCCATCCCACCCCCCTTCAAACCATGCACAAAGATAAATTAAGTTAATTCCTCTCCAAGTTGGTGAGAGTGAGATCAGTTCCCTAGACTAAGTACAACCACTATGAAAAGACCAAAACAACTAGGCTATCCCATAGAGACGTGAGCATCACTTGCTAATTTAAGAAAAAGCAAAATAATTGTCTACATCACCTCTATTACCTTTCTCTCACAATGTTATGTCCAATGAGGATGAAAATAGAGACCAAAAGTTTATAAAGAGCATGCATATAAATTTTTCATGGAAGCCTCAAAAGAAGTTTAGATTAATCATTTATCTACTGGAACCACAAAACCATTACCTTGAAGGCTGTCTAATAATCCTCCGGCATCAGTAAGCACATGTCTCAACTGATCAACAACCTGAGAATGGTTTCTTCGAGAATTGTTCTTGGCCTAAAAAAAGTTAAAAGCACATAGAAATGAATCAGGCAAAATCTAAAAAGCATCTGAGGCCCTAACCAAAAAAAAAAAAAAATTCTATGAAGACTAAGTATCATACTTCAGCAAATAGCCTTTGGTTAATTATAGCTAGATCATCATCAATAACCTCTACGCAATCTCCTATATCTCCTCGAGAATCACTGTGCCCATCAAATGGATATTCTTGAGAATTAGTAGCGATGTTTCCATCTGTAGGTGGATAGTTGAGGTCCAATTCTGGTAGAATCCTTCTTCTCTGACCGTCTCTCGCATTCCTTCCTAAACATTGTCCGAGTTCCCAAGTGCTCATGCTGCTGTCAGAGCTTCAAGCCCAAAATATCTGAAGAGAGTATTAAGTTACTAATAAGAGCAGTATAGATCTATTTTCAGAACTTAAACATCGACAATAATCAACAAATCAGTATGTCAATGAAATCAGCCGGGCGACGCAGGTATAAAAGAGGAAAAAAAAAATGCAGAACTTCAATAAGCTCATTTTGCATGAAGAGCAACCAAAGAATCTGCAGAATCCAAAAATGATTTGCAAGTACTTTTTCTTTTATTATATACAGATATATTAACAAAAAAAAAAAAAAAAAGAGAGTGGGCAAAACCCAAAATCAATTTTTTAGCCAAGGAAAATTGCTTAAACACCACATGTCAAACCCAGAGGGCAAAATGGTATGAAAGCATTTAAAATGAAGCAATTTCAAGCAAACATTTCCTACAATTGATGTATGGTTGTTCAAGAACATGATCAAATCAAACAAGAAGGCATAAAAAAGATCAACAAACAGACGCTTTAAATGCTAACGAGTGAAAGAAATATCATTTTCACCAAAGCTTAAATAAATAAAAAATAAAAAAATTAACAAGTCCAGTCGAGTGCATGTACGTACCTCTTTGTTGGGATTTTTGATTGAGTGAGAATAACAAGAGCGCATCACAGAGCTGTTTTGCGATTAACATATTTATAAAGGATTTTTTTATTTTTTTTTTGTGCTTAATGGAAACTCATACGTAAATGCTGCACGTGTTTTTTTAATTTTTTTTAAAATATTCATTAATCACAGTATCGGGAAAATCTTTTTGTTGCCATATTCGTCGCCATCGCTGCTCCTCGTCCTCGATTTGTTCTGTTTCATAATCAATTACGTTGTTGGTGGGTGGCATACGGGCCCCCACAGATGCTGAAGCGTACTTTTGCGGGTCGGACTTGGCCCGAAAGCAAAAACTAAACCCGGTTCGATCCATGGATCCGTCTAATGGTGGGTTGGATGGGTTTGCGTTGTGCGCGTTAAGCCCGTCGGTCCATTTGTTTTATGATTCTTTTTTCCTCTCAGAATGCAGGAATGTGTAATTTTCACAACCTAATCCCACACCAAATGTTTTGACAAACTTGATACTCCAACTAAATCTGTGACTCTCAGTTTAATTTAACAGTTAAAAGGGTAATTTAGTCTTTGCAAAAATGAGTAACGTGAATCCAAGCCCAAGTATGAAGCATATAAATCTTGTACGCAAACAATACAACGCCTATAAAAAATTTAATTTAACGCTTAGTAACACATATATTTATATAAATAATATTAAATAAACAGAGGTTGTATATTATTATTTATTAAATAAAAATTATAAAGAGTCCTAAAACACCAGAGACGATAAAAATTATTTGTATAAGTATTTGTAACTTTAAAATCATTTATAAATTATAATTTTACTTTAAATAACTTTTAAATCTATTAAATTTTTCTTTTTTAAAAATTAACAATTACATGTATTTTATTTAACTTCATATATTTCTACTATGTTAATATAATTTTAAAACTGTAAACACCAGATTTGTAGCTTTCATATTTTTAAAATTGGGAAGTGAATAAGACACGTGTATTCAGACTAATTTAAACCTAATCCAATTGAAAAGAAGAAGTCCCTAAACCAATTAACCAATCACATGTACTTGTACGATTAAATAATAATTAGAAAAAAATTAGCCGATAAAATAAACCACTTAACCAACCGGACCCAAAGAAAGTAATGAAACCCGATAGATGAGTTGTCAATGTCATTATCCAAAACCAAAATTGTAGTCATAGTTCTGATCGTTAATTTGCTTACGAAAACGCTTTAGCTTTAGCCCAAACTCCACTCTTCTTCGTCAGCAAGCTCTCTAGTCTTTGGCCTTTAGGCTCTGGCTCCATCTTCTTCGTTCACTTTGTGTTGTTCTGTTTGTTGTGTCTCTCATGCACATATAGTGAAGAAGAAATAGCAAAATGCATTCCAAAAAGAACAACAGAGCGTTGCTTCAGTGTCTCGCACTCTCGGTTTATCCGATGATGATGATGATGATTCACTTGTCATGCGTATCATCATCATCAGCTTCAACTTTTTTCAAGCCCTTCAACGTCAGCTACGACCACAGGGCTATCATCATCGACGGCAACCGCCGTATGCTCATCTCTGCTGGAATTCACTACCCTCGTGCCACTCCTGAGGTGCCCTTTTCGTTTTTCCCTTTGATTTTTTTTTCCATTTAGTTTCGTCACTGATGAATTTGTTGACCCTCTTGTCTGTTTTTTTTTTTTTTCACTTTTTCAGTTTTCTCATTTGCCTTGTTTAAAGATATGAGTTTAAATCAATTGTTATGATTGGCGACAAGGCAATTGTATATTGTACTTAAGTTGGGTACGCAAATTAGCATTTTATGTAACTTCGAATTCCAGTTATTCAATGAGGGCCTGTTCGGGATTAAGGGAATGTAGCTTTTAATCTGCAAGCTCCTTTGAAATGAAATTACTAGCTAGCAAGTGAAAGTGGGTGGATGCTGTTAACCGCAATGCCTTGTTTAGGGAAGCATTTTAGTTGCTGAATTTGCTGTGCTTTTAAAATTAAGTGAAAGTACAACAGTTACGAGGACCCTTAGTCAAGCAACTTCCTAGTATGTTTATTGAGAACTGTATAGATGCCCTTGAAATTCACATTTGTGGTGCATTGGTGACTGTTGCTTCCTTCATTTTAGTCGTACTCTGTGTGTTGATTCGCTCTAGTTCTTTTCCCATGGTGCTAATTTATATTCTAATTTCTTTTCTACCTTTTTCGCCTGTTTCATATGGCGACCTTCTTTGCTGGTTTTAGCCTGTTTATTACTTATCTAGATATGGACTAGACTATCACGCTTTGGCATTGTTAACTTATCTCTCATCATTACTTTTAGAGCCACTATGTTATATGTCTATGTGTAAACTCCTTTGTATGATGTCAGATGTGGCCTGATCTGATTGCAAAGAGTAAGGAAGGTGGAGCAGATGTGATCGAAACTTATGTGTTTTGGAATGCACATGAATCAATCAGAGGACAGGTGCATTAATTTTTCTATCCACCTAATTGGGGGAAGTAGCTTCAGAGGGTTATATATTTCATTTTGCGAATTATTAATTTTTATCTGATTGCTTGTTCAGTATAACTTCAAGGGGAAAAATGATATCGTTAAATTTGTGAAGTTAGTGGGATCCAGTGGGCTCTATCTCCAACTCCGCATTGGTCCTTATGTGTGCGCTGAGTGGAATTTCGGGTCTCACCTTTTTTCTCTCCTTCATCATACTAGTTCATATGTGTGGTTACATTTCCATTTGTGAAAGATATTTCAGGTGCAATGTATTATTATGCTACTTTATCGAGAAAAAAGTTCAATGTGCTGATTATTCTCATAGGTAACTGCTTGGTGCTGTCCACCTAAGGTGGTAGTATGTTGAAACTGCATAACTGCATTGCTAGGCATGTAGAAAGCAGAATCTCTGCTTCACCATACCTTAGTTCATAGAATATGGAATGCTGTCCATTATTCTATTATTAAATTATAGACGCACAGAAGTTACCAAATATTGGTATCACATTTGCAACGTTAATTGATATGATTAAAAAAAAAAAGTGCCATTGCAAGCATTGTATTTCTGAATAGAAAGAACTAAGGAATTTCAGAAAAATCCATATAGAAGGTAACTAGAATGCATGGGTGTTGAAGAAAATTTATTTGATTGTGGGAAAGTAACTGCTTTAAAGAAGGCTCTTTCTATTCTTAAGCTTGAAACTGAAATGAAAAAGTGTGGAACATTTGAAAATTGTTATCTGTTGCATATTTTAATTTTTTCAGTAGTTGATGTCATCATCCTGATGTAGCCAGTAATGTACAACCCAGATTATATTTCTTAGTCTTTTTCTTTTTATATTTGGAGTTCCCATCTTATTTCGACTAATAATCTTGTAGGGGCTTCCCTGTATGGCTGCGTGACATCCCAGGCATAGAATTTCGAACAAATAATGCACCTTTCAAGGTAAATGAACCTATACATCACTTATACTTGAAAATTAGTTTGCTTTTCACTTATTTACCTGAAGGATGATAATTCTACACTATAATAAACTAGTACCAAATTATCTAGTAAATTGAAATAATCAAATTGAGCTTTTCATTGTAATGTTCAAGCACTTTGAGCCTAGATCAAGTGAGACCAATATTTTTGGCAAGGTGAATATATTTTCTTCAGCCATGGAACAGAAGTTTTACAAACCCGGCCTTACAGCAACATTTGCTCTATAATTAAACATTCTGAAAATTTGGATTACAAAAATGGTCCAAATTTGATCCAAAGATAGTAAATGCAACAAATGGTGTATCAATTTTGTTGCAACAAGTGTACAAGCTTTTTCCATAAATTTGAATCAGTTGCGATAAACTTATTATTAGATTTTATTTGATGACTGGAACGTGAAAAAGGTTTAATCATCTTTGAGCACATTTTTCTTCTCACTGATCAGTCAGTTCTAGGCTCTTCTATGAAATGCCATGAAGCTGTTCTTTAAGTCTAAACATTTTACTGTTGGATACTATGGATTCATAAATTTGCACCTTTCCTTCTTTGAGACTGTCAAGGAATAGAGATATTTAAATGTTTTCTAGGATTCTCCCAGTAACAAAACAACTTTGACCATGGTCAAAGTCAGCAAAGAGTGAAATCTTTGTTTACAGGTTTTGACTAGCTAGTCACAATATCGAGCACAGATTCACCCTCTATTCACCCATGAAGGCATCACAACAAACTTTCTTCTTAGTTGATCATTTTTTCCAGTTTTGTTCTCGAAAATATGCTTTCATTTAGTTTATTTACACGTGTAATAGCTCCTTGGGAAGTGTTCTATGAGGTTATATCTGGCAAACTGAAAGTAGCTTAAGTTGCAGGTGGGGTTTATGCCGTGCAATAATTTACTCTTGTTGACAAAACTTGTCCAGAAGATTGTAGATAACTGAATTTTAATTTTGTGTTTGTGATACTGAAATGATGCGCCATTTTCTCAGGAGGAGATGCAGCGATTTGTCAAAAAGATTGTGGATCTAATGCGAGAGGAAATGTTGTTTTCTTGGCAAGGTGGTCCAATCATCATGTTGCAGGTTGTGTCCTAAAGTTCATGTTTTGGCTTGTTTCAACATGCTATTTTAGTTCAATGGCCTTGTTTGAAGAATGGCCAATTTGCATGTGTGATCTACACTTGAATGATGATGTAGCATTTGCAGTTAAATTTATCTCCTTCAGGCCTTTTTTTTTTTTTTTTGGGTTACAATTTTGTACTATTCTTATAGCATTAAAAAAAAAAAAGCTTCTACTAGAGCTAATTTTTAATTTTTCTCAGATTGAGAATGAATATGGAAACATGGAAAGCTCATATGGACAGCAAGGAAAGGACTATGTTAAATGGGCTGCTAGTATGGCTCTTGGGCTTGGTGCTGGGGTTCCGTGGGTTATGTGCAAGCAAACTGATGCTCCAGAAAATATTGTAAAGTCTTTGCCTTAATTATCTGTGTAATTATCTTCCAAGTAATGCTTATACGTGTTAAATTGCAATTAAGGCAGTAGAGAAACAGTGAGTGGAGAGAAGCTTGAATTGGTTCTTAAATGCAAAGCTGTTTATACGTAGAGGTTTTTGTTGTGTTAAGGCGCTCAGATTTGGGACTTTTAAGAATTTGTTCGTTGATGGCTTGTCTTTGCTCTTAACAGATAGATGCTTGCAATGGATACTATTGTGATGGTTACAAGCCAAACTCCTACAACAAACCAACTCTGTGGACAGAGAATTGGGATGGATGGTATGATAGTGGAGGATTATTTTGATAGCGCTATTTCATCTCATCTTGTTATTATTTATTTTAAAAATTTTAATTTGCTCTCTATTCTCTAGTGCTTGATCTTTAGAATATACTTGATCTCATTAGAATATTTGGACAATTTAACTAGAGAAGTGAATTTTTGAAACTCTCTATTGGTACATTACTGGGAAAATCTCTCTTTCATGGCCTTAGTTTTTGCATTAATTTTGAATTTTTTCATGGAATAAAAGGGAGAGACATCGTTTGCTAACAGGATACTTTTGGAGGGTTATTTTTAAGGTGTGTAGAAAACTTTGCTTAAATATATATCCAACCGAAAATTTTCTTCAGGGTCTGAAGAGCAAATGCTGGGCATTCACCTATCCTTGCAGCCTACTCACAAAGTGCCTTCTTCAGTGAAACACGAAACTATGGTGAACTATAGAGTCTTTGCCCTTGTGTTTGTTTTTCATTGCTCTATTTTACCCCAACCATTTTATGCTACCCTTACTTTTTGCAAATGAAAATTATTTACTAAGTTTTTTTAATGATTATTCTAACTTACATTTTGCTTACATTTTGATTAAAGTGATATATTAAATGTTTCTTATAAAATAAAGTATAATAGTTTCCCCAAACATTAAAAAAAGGGGTAATTCGTTTTATCTCTCATGTATTCTTAGCTATCTGCATGTGAGCAAAAATGAATTATGAGATTTCATTTTTAGGCTATCCCAATTATCCTGAGTATCAACTGCATAATGTTTGGGACATATCTTCCACTTGCTGTTGGGATTCTGAAGTTTCAACATTTCATGGAAAGCTGATTACCATTGGTTTTGATGCATGTAAAATTTTCTTTTTGATTAAACTCTGTATTGGTTGTCATACAGAGGGCTTTTTCTGTTTTCCTGGCTACAAGAATATAAATTTTAAATGATTTTTGATGATTGCTTATTTTATTCCCTGGTGAAGCAAATTTCCTTCTTTTTTACTTGCTCACAGAATGCATGGCTATGTATTCTAATATCTGATTAGTTGAATAAGCATTTTCATCTTTTTGAGATATATTATTTCACATTGAGTTCTTCCCTAAGTTGTACTTCAAATACTTGTTTGTTTTTATGTTGCTGATGGTACACAAGCAATGGGTCCTTCAGGAGTTGTTAGCTATTGTATGCCTCAGTCCTTTGTTAGGATTCTATTTCAAATATGCTATTGTATCTTAATGACCATAGTTTCATTTATTTTTGTTTTATTTTCTGTTTCTTATAGTAAATTTGAACAATAAAACAATTTTGTTGGTTGATTTTTGAAGGTATACGACATGGGGTGGAAGATTGCCTCATAGGCCTGTTGAGGACCTTGCATTTGCAGTTGCGCGATTTTTTCAACGTGGGGGAAGCTTTATGAATTATTATATGGTACCATAGACAACTGAAACTGAATGCTGAATTTGATTGTCCAACGCATGAATGATTGAATGGTAGAATAGGAGTTTCTTTTGGGAATAGTATGAGATTGTTGAAACCTTGAATTAGTTTTATGTTGATTCTTTCCTGCAGTTGGTTAAAGGGTTCGTGGTTACCACTGTTGTATGTTTTCGGTGAAACGTTTTAATTCGGTGCCAGAACATATGCATGCCTTCCTAGTTGGAATTCCCCCCCCTCCAACTATTTGCAATATCGTGCATAAGTTCTATAACAATGGTTAAGAAATTGAAGTAGATACTTAGAAAGTGGCTAGTGCCATCATAATATGGCATTGAAGCCTTCTTTGAGGGTGAGTCAGGGTCTAGTCTTGGTAAATATGACCAATAGTGAACATGTTGGCTATGTAATATCTGCTAAAATCCACTTGTATTCTCATATATTTATTTTTAAATGCTGCATTTTGACAAGCCTGATGTATGGTTTTCAGTATTTTGGTGGAACAAACTTTGGTCGGACTTCAGGGGGCCCGTTCTATATTACTAGTTATGATTATGATGCTCCAATTGATGAATATGGTGGGTGAAATTGAATTTAAATAACTGCAATTGTTCCTCAGTTAGAAGCATTTTTTGATTCTTTTTCTGTAGCACGTGTTTATTTGTTGTCAAGATGTTGCAGAATAAATAACTTGCAATGTTGATGTCCAAAATATCCTTCATATAGGTCTTCTGAGTGAGCCTAAATGGGGTCATTTAAAGGATCTGCATGCTGCTATAAAGCTTTGCGAACCTGCTCTAGTTGCTGCTGACTCAGCTCAGTATATAAAATTGGGACAAAACCAAGAGGTTCGTGTTATTTTTTTTTTCCTTAATATTATATAATGTTAACCAAACCTGAAAATAGGAAACCCCAAGAGGTTTTGCCTATTTTAAGCCTAATGTTATTTAAGGTTCTCAATTAACTACTAATTCCCCAGGATCCAATAGATCAAAATCATCCTTCACCATTTGCTACTCCTATTTAGTTGAATCTCACTTTGGCACCATCACCATATCGAGTGGTTCTCCCATGAATGGACTTCTACCTTCAATGCCGAGACCATTTTAATGTTTTGATCTGAAATTCCTTATAATTTCTTAAAACACAGTAGAAATATCTTTGTGATTGTGTAACCCACATCAGCCAATGTACATGAATTTCTTTTGGAAGTCAACTCCCAATAGTCAGTATATTCTGTTAGGAAGAAGCTATCTTTTTGTGTCATTTTTCAACTATAAATAATGGTTTTCCTCCTGGCAGTTTCAAGTGTTTCATGCCAGTTCTACCTTTTTAATTCAATATAGTGTTTCTAAATAATTTCAGGCACATGTGTACCGCGCAAATGTTCTTAGTGAAGGCCCAAACTCAAATCGTTATGGAAGTCAAAGTAACTGCTCTGCTTTTCTTGCTAATATTGATGAACATAAAGCAGCTTCTGTGACATTTCTTGGTCAATCATATACTTTACCACCGTGGTCAGTGAGTATACTACCAGATTGCAGGAACACTGTGTTTAACACTGCAAAGGTTTGATTCTGATTTTACAACATTACACCCATTGAAGAAGAGTTTATTTTGACAGTAATTACATTTTATGAAGACCTGTTTGGATACATAAAAATAAATCTACTTTATTTATTTTTACCATTTCTAGACTGAATGCTAGACCTGCATCGACTCTAGTAAAACTTACATCTTGCTTATATGCCCACCCATGAAGACAAATACATACAATAAGGTACTAAAAAAAAAAAAAAATGAAAGGATTCTAGCCATTGAATCCAGGTGAGACATAGTACACAATTGTCCACCAATTATAGCTTTTTGGTCTAGGAGTTACATTAGCTATTTCTTCTAAGGCTGGGGCCAGTCTTTTTTTTTAATTTTTAATTTCTCTTAAAAATTAGCCTTAGCTTGACATCTACCATTTAGTTGCACTTTTGAATGCTACAATTAAATTCAGTTTAGTATCAAAAGTTGGTTCATATAGAGTATTAACAAGCTTTATGATGAAATCTCTTATGTCATTAATAATGTAGATTTGAAAGATACCTTTTGAATGGTTGTGACATAAGAATTCATGCAAAAACACGAAAAATGTTTGGGCCTCTGTAGACAGCTGCATAATTAAAGGCATGGAACTTGGGCTAGAAGCCCAAATAATTTATGGAATCTTCAAACATATTTCTTGTCTTGCAGTTATGTGGGCACTGTCCGTTTTCATCATATTTTTGCCAGTTGGATGCTTTTGACAAGTTTATTTGCATCTCATATGGTTATTTTTTGTTTCTTCTATTAATATTAGTTTATTTGCACCTCATATGGTCATTTTTTGTTTCTTCTATTAATATTATGTTGGTAATGATGATTTGAATTTGAACTGTCAATTGTCGCAAATTGAAATGGGGCCAATGATAGATTACCTTTAGGTTCTGACATTTTGTGGTATGCTGTTGAGTGGCTTTTTTTTTTTTTTTTGGCTTTGAAGAACTAATAGTTTTCAGTTTCTAAGAGATGACTGAGGCATTTTCTTTCATTCTTTCTTTCTCTCTTTCTTCTTTATTTATTTTTTTGATGTTTGTCTCTAAGCAGGTCAGCTCTCAAACTTCCATCAAAACTGTGGAGTTCTCTTTGCCTCTTTCTCCGAATATTTCTGTGCCCCAACAGTCTATGATTGAGAGTAAACTTTCCTCTACCTCGAAATCCTGGATGACTGTGAAAGAACCTATTGGTGTTTGGAGTGAAAACAACTTTACCGTCCAGGGCATATTGGAGCATTTGAACGTGACAAAAGACTATTCTGATTATCTATGGCATATAACCAAGTACGTAATTATTTAGTTTTTGGTCTAGGGTAAAATAGGATAAAATGTTGTTGAAAAATAGATTGTAAAAAGGAGATATATCTGCAGCATAATTGTTTCTTGCCTGTTTATTCAATGTTGTTTAGATTAATTCAATTCATATTAAGAAATAAGAATGACAAATATGATGGTCAAAATATATGAAAGGCAAATACGTGAATCATATAACTACATTGTTTTTTACTCACAGACCCTCCTTCCTTCCACTTTTATGCTCTTATGATCCCTTATGTCATTTTTTCCCAGTCATCTATTGTTGGTGGGGAAGAAAATCTTATGCGGTAAGTTACAATGTGGGACTAAGAGATAACATATTCTCATTTGGGTAACTAATTCTTTTCTTACCTTCCATAACCAGATAATATATTGAATTGAGTCAATGTGGCGATTTAGTTTTGTCCTCAATTGTTACTGTTATTGAACATGTTAGTCATGCTTTTATTTAGGCCAAACCAGGTCTATTAATTTAACCCTTTAAATTAATTATTATGTATCAAAAAGAGAAGGGTTTGCTAGTGTTTGATTAATTCTATCTTCTGTTATTGAGTAAAAACAGTTTTACTTTTTTTTGAAGAAAATCAATGACATAATTAATTATCTTCATCTCCACCGCTCCCCCCCAAATGTCGATTTTATATTAATGCTTATTAAACTTGGATTGCAGAATATATGTTTCTGATGATGACATCTCGTTTTGGAAGACAAACGAAGTCCGTCCAACAGTTACGATAGATAGCATGCGTGATGTGTTGCGTGTATTCATTAATGGCCAGCTTACAGGTGGATTTATTTCCCTCTCTCATTTGTGTTTAAGTTTATGCTTGTGTTTTGTTTTATTTTTTTGTTTTATTTGCTTTAATATT
This sequence comes from Citrus x clementina, assembly GCF_000493195.1. NCBI lineage: Eukaryota > Viridiplantae > Streptophyta > Magnoliopsida > Sapindales > Rutaceae > Citrus > Citrus x clementina. Next base: position 15,634,148 of record NW_006261964.1, read on the forward strand.
TTTTTTTTCCAATTGTATCTTTCTTTTTTTTGGGTCCTCATTTTCTATTATTGTTGTCAATAGGAGGGGCCATATTTGGCATATTCAAGTACAAACTGCCTATTTGATCATATGAAATGATGGGTCTAGGGAAAAAATTAATTAGTTGGACAGAGTGTTTCAAGGTAATAATAATAAGACTATGTCGAAAGTACGTAGTGATTAGGTTTACTTTTCTTGATTTTCATGCAAGTTTTAAAATTATAAATAGAATGCAATTGAATGTACAAAGCTAAAGTCATTTTCATGCATGTTGAAAAACCTTTCGTTCAGAATCTTATGGCGAAGTGGTTTGGTATACCATGATATCTTTCTGTTAATCAACATCTAAAAGTTTTGAATGGAGATCCTAGTGCATCAAATGGAAATTACTGTTTTTAGCTTTAGACATACTGCTGGCATTTTTCTGCAACTATTTAATGCGAGAAGGTCTTTCATTCTTTCTATTAGTGCATGAGTTCTTTATGATAAAATAAATAAAGGAAACCGTGTCTCTCTAACTCATTCTCTCTCTGTCTTGTGTTTTGCCTGCCCTGTCTTCATTGTCAATGAGGCCTGAAAGTTGCTTTCTGTCTTTTGTTACTTTGCGTTCTTTTTCTTGCCATTCCTGTACTCTTTATGGTATTAACATGGATATTGACAATTACCTTCTATTTTGAAGATAAAAAAATTGATGTAGTTCTACTGAAAATATTTTAATATGCTAGCTAAGTAAAGACTTAGTTGTTTCATTGTGATTGATTTCTAAAATGGACTTTTTATTACCGGCAGCCACAAAATTAATGACTTGCATTGGCTTGGGGCTGTTAGACTATACTTCCTTCTAAATATAAGCCAGTATTGGAATGCTTGTTGCCATTCTATGTTTCATGTACATAATTACCTCCTTTATTTTCTCTAACTTGATCGCTATGTCTTTCCAAAGCGAAGGCAGTGTGATTGGTCATTGGGTCAAGGTGGTGCAGCCAGTTGAGTTTCAGTCAGGATACAATGATTTAATCTTGTTATCTCAGACTGTTGGTTTGCAGGTAAAACTTGATAATTTTTTATGTTATCTTATTTTATATTTTATATTGATAGAGTGATGCTTTTGTCAAAGTTGTAGCTTTATCTGATGATAAATCTCGATTTGCTTAGCAATTGGAGCAGCTTATTTTTTTAACTAATGTTGACATAATACCCTTTGAGTTGTGCCCTAATGTTCAACAAAAAGGTTCTGTTTTAGAGAATTTCGGCTAGAGTGCAGGCTCTAAATTGAAATGAAACTTATTTTGTAAATTTTTAACTTCCCCAGGTACTCTTTCTTCACTGCATTAATTTAGTATCTCTCTTGCTCTCTTTACTTCCGTAATTTTCTTCACAATCCTTTCTCCCCTCTTCTTGATTAATAGTCAGTCATCTCCACGCCTTGTTTCTTCTATCCATGAATTAATTTTCAAGGACTAGTTTGTTTTCCCTTCCTGAATTTCTTGATTGTTATCGTGGGAGTTGAAGCGTTATGAATACTTGAATTGTCTAGAGGTTCTGGGAACCTTTTCTTTAGTTATTTATCAATGTCTGTTGGTCTTTATTTTGTCCCCAAAGAGGATGTCGGTTACTGATTCAGCATTTGTATCATATGGTTTCAATTGCTGGAACAGAATTATGGTGCCTTCCTTGAGAAAGATGGGGCTGGTTTTAGAGGCCAAGTTAAGCTTACTGGATTTAAAAATGGGGATATAGACCTTTCAAAGATATTATGGACATACCAGGTATGATTCCAATGTTTTGGCAGGTAATCTGAACTTCATTTTGGATGTAATGTAAAAATTTTGGTTTGGTGATATTTTATTTATATTTTCTTTACCCAAAGTTAGTCACTTGGTTGATTTTGCACCTAGTTGCAATGATTGCTGGCTGAAATGACTTGGGGCCGTCTGAAAGCATTGTACATGCATTAGCAGTTTTATTGCTTAGTTTTAATTTATTAAACCATAAATTTCTATCATATCAGCATTGTTACAGAATTTGTACATGCTGTATCAAACAATCTAAGGCACGCAGGCATCTTAGCACGAAATTTGTGATCTTACATATGTTTTGGTTATATATTTCCTGATTGGTCTCTGGATCTTGAATCTACCTGACATAGAATACTTCGGATTTCATTGCAATATTATAAAGTCATGGGATTTCTATCACGTCTAAGGTAAATAATGCCGTTGCAGATGTTGCAATATATGTAGTGTAATAAACCTACCCAGTTGTGTCAAATTTGCAATTTTTTTATATAATAAATGCAGCAAGCAGCAGCTCAATTTGGAATATATATATATATAATGGGGCTCTTGCAGGCATGGCCCAGTGACATGGTGGACCATATCGTGCTGGCCTAAATGCCCAATGGACCTTTGTCTCCGGCACGGCCCATTAGACATTTCTAGAATTGTATATGATGGTACATGTTATTGCTATTGTAATGTTATAACTCCATCCTCAGTTGATCTGATTGGCTCTTCTGCGGCACCTTGAGCTGATTACTTTCAAGGCTTGTGATAAAAGCTTGTAAGGATTAGTATTTTCTTTCTCCAGAAAATAATAAATAATGTTTTTCTTGATGTCAGGTTGGTCTTAAGGGTGAGTTCCAGCAGATATACGGTATAGAAGAAAATGAGGCAGAATGGACTGATTTGACACGTGATGGTATTCCATCCACCTTCACCTGGTACAAGGTACATTCAATAAATTTTAAGAGTTTAATTAGGATGATTGTTACGTCATTACCTGTTATGAGGTAATTTAAGTATTACAAGTATTATAAGCATTACAAGTATTATGTTTTTTCTTGTTGAAAAAAATAATAATAAACAATCAGTACAATCATGCTTCCTTCTTTTGTGGATTTATATTCTTTATTCTCTTTTAGTATACCATCTCCTTTAGTTCATTATTTTCTTTCAGTGTTGCCAATTACTGCTTGCAAGAAATTTTATTCATATATAGCCCATTTTCCCCAACTCATGCAGACATATTTTGACGCTCCTGATGGGATAGACCCAGTGGCTCTCGATTTGGGAAGCATGGGAAAGGGCCAGGCTTGGGTCAATGGCCACCATATAGGAAGATACTGGACTGTGGTTGCCCCGAAAGGTGGATGTCAAGATACATGTGATTACCGTGGAGCCTACAATTCCGATAAGTGCACTACAAACTGTGGGAACCCTACTCAAACCTGGTAATGTTCCAAAACAGGATTAGCTTATTCTGTTTCACCTTAATATGAGAAATATTGACTCAAAAATAACTGATTCTTAAGAATATGCTTTCCCTGGGTAACTATGGGACACATTTTGTCTTTTTAAATTGGACAATCATTCTTATAATGAGTTCAATGCTACAAACCTGAAATAGCTAACACTTGTCAATCTTCAGGTACCATGTGCCACGGTCATGGTTGCAAGCATCAAATAATTTACTCGTCATCTTTGAGGAAACAGGAGGCAATCCGTTTGAGATTTCAGTCAAGTTGCGTTCAACTCGAATTGTCTGTGAACAAGTTTCAGAGTCCCACTACCCACCTGTTAGGAAGTGGTCCAATTCATATTCTGTTGATGGAAAATTGTCGATAAATAAGATGGCACCAGAAATGCATTTGCATTGTCAAGATGGATATATTATCTCTTCCATAGAATTTGCTAGCTATGGTACCCCTCAGGGTCGCTGCCAGAAATTTTCAAGGGGCAACTGCCATGCGCCCATGTCATTATCCGTGGTGTCTGAGGTAAAAATGCTTTTATCATAGTTGCTTCTTGATAAATGGAACTGATTATGGTGAGTTTGTCCAGTTATTGACACCACTAAATCATTCTTTTTTGCAGGCTTGCCAAGGTAAAAGTAGCTGTTCCATAGGAATTACAAATGCTGTGTTTGGAGGTGACCCATGCCGCGGCATTGTGAAGACATTAGCTGTTGAGGCAAGATGCATCCCCTCATCGAGTACTGGTTTCTCTCAGATTTAAGTGACAAATTGCCGCAAGATGTTCGAGGTTGATATCCTAAATCTATTAAAAAAAGCAAACTGTTTTCATTGCATCTGTCCGTATTTCAGGCCGACAGCTCGCATGGGAATTCCAGTTGTATAATTTATACATGTTGCAGCCTCTGCTGTTGTATTCTACAGGGTACATAAACCTGCTCTAACATTTGCACATACCCCTTGCCCAAAAAAAGGGGTCTCTGTAAATGGAAATTCGGCAAATAATACAAGATACGCTGATTCTCAAATATGCAAATTCGAATTCATACACTTTCCAGGGTTTGATTAGAAGATAAAATATTGTATTGGGAAAAAGTGCAAACAATGAAATGAATCTCCTCGATTTCAGAATTTATCAAACCTTTTCTGAGATTTCACATTATCATGAACCTTTTTCAGAATTTGTTAGGGATCTCTGTTCAAGTTTTCATACAGCTAATGATAAACCTTCTTTTAGAGATCTGAATGTTACCAGCGTGTAACACGTATTTCATTCACAGCATTCAACAAATAACATCTGCAGCTCTTCTAAAACCAGACTCATTCGCTTATTAGATACTTTGTGCGCGGTAAAGGTAACTGCATGACCTAAAAATTGTTATGAAGTAAGAGAACAATTTACATCTATGAGTGTCTTTCACCCGGTATATATAACTCAAGCATATGATCAAGTGGACATTTTGGCAAGGGGAAAAAAAGTGAGAGAATTCCCATCCAAAGCTTATACATATGAGTCTCACCTGGCACAGAAGTCGAAAATTTATACTTTCTATATATCCATACATATGACACGGACCACGTTAGATAAATACATGTTTCCTATGCATCCATAGCAAAAGATATCACCATGGCATTGGAAAGCAGCAACATTTCTGTGAAAAAAGAATAAGAGAAAGATCAGAATGATAAAGCAAACTAATTAAGAGAACTATTTCTGATTACCCAAAAAAAAAAAAAAACCAGCCACCAACAAGAAAAGATTGACAATCCATTTGCCAAGAAATATTTTGGAAGATGCAAAATGCATTTTCTAATTTCATCAGAAGTCAAGTTTTCGACTTCTAAGAAATTCCAGCAGAAAAAATGTTTTTAATGCACTCCCTCGCAATGTTACAATTGGCAAATGACTGACGCATGCCCCATATTTGTGCTGGCTTTACATTACCATTTGATTTAAACCTTCGAGACACACTCTAAAATATTTAGCAGCCTGTCAATTGCAAAAATGGTAGGGCAATTGAATCCAGCAATAGAATGCTCATACATACCTTAGAAGTTTTGTTTTCATGTTGCTTCTGATCTTTGTAATAAGGTTTTCTGAATGCTGCAGCTGATACATTTCCTGTCCCATTCATCTTCTCTTCTCTTACTTTGTTGAAAACATGAGTGAATCCATCTGCTGATGTAGGGTCAGACTCATCCCACTCACCAAACTTTGGAACTGCAGCACTGTGATCAGGCTGCAACATCAAAAG
>NW_006261964.1:15639776-15661371 GCF_000493195.1 Citrus x clementina
CAAAATAAGTTTGTACAAGAGTTTGTGGCTGTATCATTACTCTTTTTCTTGTTAGTTACATAAGCCAATCAAGAATTGTTTAACATTTGAATTAAAATTAATGTATTAAATAAAATTCAAAATCTATTACAAAAATAGTAAATATAAATACAAAGAGATAGAACTATTATAAAACACACTTACCTAAAGTTCTATTATATTTAAAATTCTCATTCAAAAAAAAAAAAAAAATTAATAGTTCAATACACGCATATGACCAAAAAAAAAAACAGATAAATGAAAAAAATAATAAAATAATAATTTATATAATAGGAAATAAATTTATTTAATAGCGGTATTAATGAGAGAATATTAAAGTTCTATTCAAATGTTTTGCCATTCAGATAAAAGTTAGAATATTTACATTTATCATTTAGACCTAAGCATCTTATAATCAGACATAAATGATAGTAAAAAAAACAAATTAAAAACCGTAAATGTCTAAAAATAAGTAAAATTCAAACTTCATACAAAAGCAAACAACCCCTAAGCGAATCTAATTAGTGTTCATGCAAATTTCATGCCAATAATAGCAACACATGTTAACAAGAAATCAAGGAGAAGAAAATTACAGTTTCGGCGCTTTGAGTAACTGGTCTCAGTCGGGATCTTCCAGGAGTCAAGGAAGCTAAGTTATTGCCACGTTCGGTTGAACCCTTTCTTTCCCATGCAGGTGAAGGCATTCCACTGACTTGAGCTGGAACCTTTGCCTGGTGATTTGCGTTTAAGGGTGAGTGTTCAATTCTGCGATCAGACCCTACATTCTGCCTTGTGGCCCTTTTAGGAGTACCAACTGAGTCTATGCTACCATGACGGTGAAGAGGTGAGTCGGTGGAAACTTTCGGATTTACAGTGTCACGGTGCTGGAGAGAATCAGAATTTGTTCTTAGGTAACCATCCTCTCGACTGCTGCTGCGAACATGGTTTGTTCTTAATGCCTCTCGACCATTTGGTGCCCCTGGGTTGGTTTCCGACTGGAAGAGAGTGGCTTGAACAGGAGAGTGATTATCTGAAAATGTGCTAGGACTTTGTTGAGGGTTACTTGGAGTCCTCTTCACATCTTTTTTTTTATGCCTTGCCTTCTCAAAAACTACCGTGTAGGGGACATCATCATTAGTCTCCCAGTCACCAAACCTGGGCATATTTACATGTTGCTGTAAAAATAAGCAGAATATAGAATAAGTAAATAAACAAACAATGCTTTGTCAGTTTTGAGACATAAACAAGTAAACCATAAGAAAGTAGTCTAGGAATCATAATTCTTGCAACCAAATATGCAGAGAAAAACAGTTTCACTGGTGAATATCGACACACAAAGTAGATCAAAAGTGTTAGTTTTTGGTCAGCATTGTGGAAAATTGTTTTCTGGATATTAATCCAGTATGTGTACTCCTATCATATAATATACATGCAGCAGTGAAAGTTGCCAATTCTGTAACAGTCAAAAGATCCATATGGGGAAACTTTTTTATAGTCCTCACTCCAGTTACATCATCAGGGGAAGAAAAAGGCATAATGGGACCATTATCAGTCGTAATGACCTCCAGAAAATACAAGCACCATGTGCTCAGACTTTCATACTCTGAAGTATTTAACAAATAGCAGACCATAAAAATGCATGTTGATTAGAATGCTGCAGACTACAATATCCATTTTGAAAAAACCCAGAAGATGCAACACAAGCAAAGCTTTAAGAAGTGCACAATTAATCTGACATGTGCAAAACAGTCATAAATAAACCAAAAGCCAGCCTAGCCATTGTTAATGGAAAACATGTCGGATATTCTTAAAAGTTACGTCGCTAGCAATTTAGCTAGCACACAGTGAGATACTTCTTCAATACTCCCAAAACAGGTATCTAAATTGTCAAAAATCCTCCCAAAATATAAATGTTGCGTCTTCACATACAAGCTTAAACCTTCTGACAGAATGGTAATTAACATGACTTCAAACCCAAGTTTCACCTTTTGGTCTTATGTTCAAATTGTTCCATACTACTGATTAGTTAAATTACAAGTTACACATTATTGCTTTATGTTCAAGCAGGGAACTTGTTGAATAAGTCCAGTTATACATGTGAAGGGCTGTGATAAGTAAAGTTTTATAACAAAACGAATGTGATGAATACAATGATATAAACTAGTTGTACTCTCGAAATCTGTATCAGCTGCTACTCTTCGCTATAACAAATTTTGCTGTGCACACAAAATTATCATCCTTAGGAAGCCGAGTCAGACTGTATACTTGATACCAAGCCAATCTCCTTGTTCGAATGTTCTTCATCGAATCAAATGAACTTTCTACATTTAAAATAAACCTTAAGCTAAGTTTTAGACCTTCAAGTTTAAGATTGCATATTAGGAGACTAAAACACATTTCAATTATTAATTTTTTCAAGCTGAGAATTTTAACTCCAAATCTTTCAAACACAAACTTATAAGAAATATAATTTGGTTATGTTTAAAATTAACCCCATTTATACGCCGGTTACACACTATTCATTGCCTTCATATGTGGTCTAACAGATAACAGTGTCAAAAGAATACACTCAAACCAGAATTGAAACCTCTATATTAAAGAAATCTAACATCTACAAAAACATAAAATAATAAAACCCAGGAGAAAAATTAACATAACTCCCGTGTAACAATCCAAAATCTAGCAACCAAACTGGAACTTATAGAATTAACATTGATGCAAATACGTACCCAGATAGCTGTCCAAAGTCAATCATTTTTTTTTTCCTTATTTTGTTCCTATAACATAATCATATTTGTAGTATATATCTGTGAACATGCTACATGAAATAAATGAAATTTATTTAAGAAAAGAAAGAAACTGCCAAACAAAATCAAACAAAGAACATAGAATAGTAACAAGATATAAGCAAAAGAACTCACAGCCATTGGTCTCGTAATTAACTTGGAAGAAATCTTGTTTGGAGTTGGAACTAATGGACAAATAATCAAATGAGTGAAACAAGTTTTGGTTCAATCCACTGACCAATTCAAGTATATATTTGTAAAGTCTCTTCACAAATGCCAACAAGCATTCTGTCAACAAAGAATATGAAAAGTCTTTGGAAAAAAAAAAAAGAAGAAAGAAAAACCCCATAACCATTGACTTTGACCATTCCAAGTCTTGCCAGTTCTCACTGACATTTCAATATTTTATTCTTTGCCTCCCTAATCATCGTTAGAGTACAATTCAAGTTAATGACCGTTCAATGTTTCTGTTGACAAAGATATCTAGACTCTAGTTGACACGAATTAGTTAATTAAAAAGATGAATTCAGTCAGCTATTCGTGGTCCCGCTAATTTTTATTTCATTAAAAAAAAAAAAAACTTCCATTGATCATTGAAAACTCTTTCGACAACTATATAAGAATTGCACTGCATTTCGTAAGGAAAATGGTTGTCAGACCATTGCTAGTAGTTGAATCTTCACCATTGTTTAGAGAATTCATTGTGTAATTTGTGGAGTCATTCAGTCACAAAGTGCTCCAGTTCATTATTTTATGCTCTTGGTTAATGTATTTGCACATACGTCTAAATAATGTTGGTGAATTTATTTTTATAAACTTTGGTGATTATTACATGTGAGTTGGGATTGATGTGAAACATCTAGTACCAAACATTCATGTTCAAAATAGATTATCGAAATCCTTTATCAAAAGTTTTCAAGTATTTGTACAACTTAAACTTATTATTACATATTAAATTACCTGTTTCGAAATGAAGACATGCTTTTTTGTATACTGCGACATTGATACGCTTGCTACATTGATTTACTAGAGGCCTAGTCTATCATTATTATTCTCCATTACAATTCGTACCAAGTCATCAATTTGATGTTTCCAATTTACGCCCTTTTGGTTGCTCTGCACAAGTTCACTTGCGCTCCCAACATTATTATAAAATTTATAATAAATCTCTATTGAAGCAGTAGCTATGATGAGTCAAAAGTTGACCCCGAGGCTATATTTGATGAGCTGGCAAAACTGTTATGCAGAGGAATATTTGCAAATGATCATGGAAGGATGAAACTTCTAGAAGCTATTCAATGATTGGCTAACATCAGCTACAAATATGGATCAAATTTTATTCATTTCCTTGTGCTACCCATTAAGCTAGCTATCCATCTATATATAAGTGAATGTTTTGTATTTTTCATTCAATTTCAAGTTATTATTCATAATGAAAATATGTGTTGATTCAAGCTCTGCTTCCATGTTCAAGCAATTCTTATGAATTCAAGTTCGTATCATAGCCAACTTTGAGCTATGGCAAGCAGTAGCAATACACAAATAAACATGAATCAAACACGAGAATCCAAGGGATCAAACAAATAACTTGAATCAAAATTCACCTGAAAAATGTTAAATATCAAAATTTGGGTAATAATACCAAAAATATGGCAGTCATGAATCCATCTCCTACTCAACGTATCACAAACAATACCTATGTTTTCACTACTCCTATCAAGCTAATATAGAACAACTTTATGCTCTGGAGATCACAAGTGATTTCCAGCATTAGAGCAAATGAGCTTGAAGGATTTGTAGATGGCAGTCATGTCTATCCTCCCAAATGTTTCACAAGCCCTAGACCAAATCAAACCACTATCACCACACTTAACCCTGAATATCTGATTTGGAAGAAACATGACCATATTCTCTTGAGTTGTTACTGTCATCACTAAGTGAAGGAGTTTTAGGCACTGTGGTGGATTGTTCTACCTCACGTGAGGTATGGACAACTCTTGCCAATCAATTTGGTGCAAGAACAAGTTAGAATCTTACATCTTAGAACTCAAATCCAAACCACCAAAAATGGATCACTTGCAATCCATGACTATCACTCTAGAATGAAATCTATTCTAAATGCACTTAGAGCAGTAGGAAATAACATGAGTGATGAGGATTTCATCATGTGTGTGTTAGCGGGGTAGGACCTGAATATGATTCAGTTGTCACTAACATAAGTTCAATGCCAAAAACCCCTTCATTGTTTGAAGTCTATGGTATGTTGCTTAGTCAGGAAACCAGAATTGAACAAAATCTTAGCTCAGGTTCAATTGAGGCAAAATTTGCACAAATGAGGAATGAGAGAAAAAAATGGGGTAGTAATGATAGGTCTATCAACAACAGCCTGGAATAGCTTTTAGAAATCCTATTGGTGGTTCTAGAAATGGTCGTTTTGGAAATGGTTAAGGAAATCAGAACTTGCAAGACAAAGCAAAAAGGAAAGCTATGGCAAATGATGAAGGTTCTGAGTCAAAAGGGCCATGATAAATTTATTTTTAAATGGGTTATACAACTGCTGAATGTTGGCATAGGTTTAAGAAAAACTATATTCCACAGCCAAACAAGAGAAGAGGTGCATACATGGCTACAGGAGAAGGACAAAGCAGTGGAGCTTGGTACCTTGACAGTGGTGCCACAAACCATGTAACCAATGCTATTGGGAATATGAGCTTAAATTCAGAATATCAAGGTAATGATAAACTCACCATTGGAAATGGTGATAAACTCCTTATTTCTTATATTGGCTACTCTATACTATCCATTTATAATCCACACAAGTACCTTAAATTAAACAATATATTGTGTGTGCCAAATATTACCAAAAATCTTATCAGTGTTTCCAAACTATTGCATGATAATGATATTGATGTTGAGTTTCAAAAATCTGTTTGTTTTATCAAGGACAAGAGCCAAGGGAAAATCATGTTGAAAGGAGGGGCCAGAGATGGGCTATATGAGCTATTCGGCATGCCTACTCATCTAAGTGGGAACAAGATCACATATGCAGCTGAGTTATCTTTGTCTTCAATGTCTGAACAAATAAATTGCATTAGCAATCTAGTGTCAATGGGGTCTTTTAATTCCAGTAGTGATTAGTCAGTTGGTGTCAGTGTTGTTGAGCCTAATAGAGCTGATAAATTAGATACTAGAGATTTAAGAACTAGTGAAATAGACCTTTGGAATCTTAGGTTGAGGCATCCAAATATGTCAGTTCTAAAAAATACTTTGCTGTCATGTAATCAATTCAACATGAATAAAATTATTATTCCTTCATTGGGTAATGCTCGTCAGTGTGGAAAAGTAATCAAAACAAAACTTTAAGAGTAAAAGAAACCAAAACCAAAACAACCCTAGAATTTATCTACACTGACTTATGGGAATCAACGCCAATTCCCTCAACTCAAGGACACAAATATTATATATCATTTGTAGATGACAAAACAAGATACACATGGTTATTTCCTTGACAACAAAATCATAGGCCTTTGATACATTCATTGTTTTTAAAAATCAAATAGAATAGCAGCTGAACTTGAAAATCAAGGCCCTACAAATAGACATGGAAGGTGATTTTAAAACCTTTGAACCATTTCTTAAGAAAGAGAGAATAGCTTTAAGACATTCATGTCCCTATTTACATGAACAAAATGACAGAGTGGAAAGAAAACACAGACATATTGTGGAAACTGGTCTCATATTATTGGCTTAAGCCAAAATGCCTTTAAAAATACTGACAAGAAGCCTTTAGCTATTCGACATTCATCATTAATTGACTGACTTCACCCGTACTTGAAAATAAAACATAAATTTGACTGCAAATGCTGTTAAGTATCAATGTTTAGTTGCAAATGTTTTCCAAATTACTCCCAAATTAAAGTGTTTAGTTGCAAATGTTTTCCATACTTAAGAATCACAAACATAAATTTGACTTTCACACATCCAAGTGTAAATTGTTAAGCATCAATGTTAGTCATATAGGTTATGTTAGCATGCATCACTTAAGAAGAGTATAAATCTCAGCAAGAGTAAAAATTCAATGAGAACTCCATTCCTTTCCAAAATGACTCTAATTTTTGCAAACATAAGCTCACTGATCAAAATGATTTTAATACAGTCCTTGAAAGATTTCGATTTGTATCTTTTTCTACAAATAGTCCCTATGAGTCCACATAACTAGAAATAACTTATAGCCACTCTCAAGATACTGCTGGAACCTTGGAACAATTCCTAGATCGTGACCAGAATGAAGCACATTAGAATTGGAGCTCCAACACAATGTCAGACAATCATTCACCTTTTCAGTCTCAGTCTTAGCCAAACACCTTAGAAGAAAATCATACCTTGTCTTCAACCACAGAACTAAACACTCAAACCACCTGTACTAAAAAAGCCTTATCCTCACATCCTATGATAACGAGGTCTAAAGCAGGAATCTTTAAGCCAAAATTATATCAAATTTATGCTCAACATCAAACCTCTTTACCCCAAAATATAACAAAGGCATTAAAAGATCCTAAATAGAGAAGGGTCATGGAGGATGAATACAATGCCCTAATGAAAAATAAGACCTAGACCTTGATACTAAATGACCAAAACTACAAACTCATTAGAAATAAGTAGGTTTATAAAGTTAAGGAGAATCCAGATGGAACAGTCAACAAGTGCAAAGCTAGACTAGTTGTGAAGAGATTTCTATAGACCCTTGGACTTGATTTTAAAAAAACTTTTAGCCCAATGGTCAAAGCTACAACAATTAGGATCATTCTAACTTTGGTAGTGAACAATGAGTGGATGTTGAGGCAAGTTGACATAATCAATACATTTCTGAATGGTGACTTGATAGAAACGGTATACATGCCACACCCTAAATGTTTTGAAGACACAAGAAGACCAAATTATATATGAAAACTGAAGAAGGCTCTATATAGTTTGAGACAGGCCCCTCGGGCATGGTTTGACAAGCTGAAAAATGCTCTATACTCTTGGGGATTTAACAACTCCAAGTGTGATACATCATTGTTCTCCAAAAGGAACAAGTCTGAGGTGATCATCATGCTTGTTTATCTTGATGATATAATAATCACTAGGAACAATAATAAAGGCATTGAAGAAGTGATAAGAAGGCTGAATGAAGCTTTTGCTTTAAAAGATCTAGGAAATTTAAATTACTTTCTTGGGATACAAGTTATCAGAAACTAGAACTCCATTCTACTTTCTGAAGCCAAGTATGTTTAAGACCTGTTAGCAAGAACTGAGATGAGTAACTACAAGGAATAAACTACAAGGAATAGAGCCTCCATTTAGCACAACAGAAAAATTAAAAAGAGGTGAAGGTGCTAAGTTTCATAACCCTACACTTTACAGAAGTGCTGCGGGTAGCTTCTAGTATACTGTACTCACAAGAACTGAACTTGCCATTTCTGTCAACGAGCTCAGCCAGTATATGTTAGATCCTAGGCAATCTCAGTGGATTGCTTGCAAAAGAGTGCTAAGGTAATTAAGAACACTATTTATATGTGTTTAAAATTTAGAAAATCAAACAACCTTGACCTTGTGGCATACACATATGCTGATTTGGTTCGTGATCCAGATAATAGAAGGTCAATCAATGGCTACTGTGTGTTCTTGGGAGATAATGTAGTTGCATCGAGTTTAAGAAAACAGAGCATGGTTGCAAGATCGACAATAGAATCTGAATACAGAGCTATAGCTATTTGCATTACCGAAATTACTTAGATAAGTTCTCTGCTTAGTGAGCTTAAGATTGAAGTAGAAAGAATTCCAAGGATTCTAAGTGACAGCACTAGTGCAGCTGCTATAGCTACAAATATTGTGTATCATTCAAAAACTAAACATTTTGAAATAGACCTGCATTTCATCAGAGATAAGGTAACCAGAGGAGAGCTGGAGATAAGTTTTGTTACAAGCAGGGATCAAATTATGGATGTTCTCACTAAGCCACTGCCTTACTACAAGTTTAGTCATTTTAGAAGCAAACTCAAGGTTTTTGACAAGACCTTGAGTTTGAGTGAGGGTGTTGAAAGCAGTAGTTATGATGAGTCAAAGGTTGACCTCGAGCTCGAGGCCTTGTTGGCAAGCCACATGGGCCATTATGTTCAGCAGCAAGCTGATGCAGACGATAAGTTGTATTTGATGAGCTGGCAAAACTGTTATGCAGAGGAATATTTGCATATGAGCATGGAAAGACAAAACTTCTAGAAGCTATTCAATAATTGGCTAACATCAGCTACAGATGCGGATAAAATTCTATTCATTTCCATGTGTTGCCCCTTAAGCTAGCTATCCATGTATATATAAGTGAATGTTTTGTGTCTTTATTCAATTTCAAGTTATTGTTCATAATGAAAATATGTGTTGGTTCAAGCTCTGCTTCTATGTTTAAGCAATTCTTATGAATTCAAGTATCTCCAGTTAGAGATTACACTGCTAGGTCCAGAGAAATCCTAGCAATGTATATCATGTTCATAGATCATTCAACAAAATAACCTCTACAAACTCTTTTAAAAACAGAAAAATTTCTCTAAATTTATTAGGTATCTTGTATACAGTAAAGGTTTCAGCACGACCTAAAAATTTGATATCAATTAAGAACAATTTACATCGGTGAGTGTCTTTCACTCAATATACAAACTCAAGCGTGCGATGAAGCGGATATATAACCAAGGGAAGAAACTAAAGTCGAAGTTTTTCCATCAAAGCCTTGTACATCTCAGTCCCATGCAACACACGAGTGATAAATTTATACTATATGTATATGTATGTGTATATGATACGACACGGGATAGCATTAACAAAAATACAAAATCTCCCATGTAGCCAGAGCAAAAGATATCACCATGAAATTGGAAAGCAGCAACATTTCTGTGAAACGAGAATGAGAGAAACATCAGATTAATTAAGCAAACCAACAAACAAAAATGAAATTGGAAATAAAAGACTCATTTGGTAACAACTCAAGAAACTATTTTCTGCTAACAAATCTAAAATACACTGGCTTTCCGTTGCCATTTTCACCTAGGGAAATGAAACCATCAGTAGAATGTTCCAACGTACCTTAAAAGTTCCATTTTTGTGTTGCTTCAGATCTTTGTAATGAGGTTTTCCGAGTGCCGAAGCTGATACATTTCCAGTCCGATTGAGCCTCTCTTCTCTCACTTTGTTGAGAGTGTACCTATCAGCTGTTGCAGGAATATAATCATCCCAATCACCGAATTTTGTAACTGCAGCAATGTGACCAGGCTGCAACAACAAAAAGTAACTTTATATAATTAAGAATCCATATATATTCATAATGAAATTTCCCAATTGAACTTGATACACTTCAAAAATATGGCATATATTTTTTCATCTCCAAGAAATTCAAAATCTTGGCACAATTTGTACTGAAGAAATATAAGTCAGAACAGGAAATTGTAAAACCAAAGTACAGTAGCAGCAGCTGCCAATATCCCAATAACATGTTTCCGTATAATTAACAAGCAGGACTTTTCAAATCTAGCTGCCGATACAATTGTCCATCTAAATTGATTTTTCTAATTAGCCTGTGTAAACTATATAAGTAATTGTGGTCAGTGTTCGAGCAAATATATTGACACACTTGTAAACAAGAAATCAAGGTGAAGGAAAAATTACAGTTTCAGCGCCTTGAGTAACTGATCTCTGTTGGGATCTTGCAGGAGTCAAGGAAGCTAAGTTATTTCCACTTTCTGTGGAACCCCCTCCTTCCCATGAGGATAAGGGTGAGCGATTAACCCTGCTGTCGGACCGTACATTATGCCTTCTGGCCCTTTTGCGACCAGGCCTGTTAAGAAGTGACTCAACGGCAACTTTAAGATTTACGCTACGATGGTACCGGGGAGAATCATCAGGTCTCCTTAGGTCACCATCGTCTTGGCTGCTGCTGCTGTACACAAGCTTTTTCCTTCCTGCCACTCGCCCATTGTGCTCCCATGATTTCGTTTCCCTCTGGAAAGTATTAACTTGAACAGGAGAAACATTATCTGAAAATGAGTTAGGATTTTGTTGAGGGTTATTTGGATTCATCTTCACACCATATTTTTTATACCTTGCCTTTTCAAAATGGACAGTGTAAGGGATATGCTCTTTAGTCTCCCAGTTCCCAGTCTCCCAGTTCCCAAACATTGGTTGGGGATGGCAGTTTAACCCGGACCCGGATAATCCGGTTCGGGTTGAATTCGTACCGGATTATAAAAAATCCGGTATCCGCAATGAATTTTAATAATCCGAATATATTCGGGTCCGATTCCGAATTTGCGTTAACCCGTATATTCGGAACCCGAACCCAGATATCTTATTTTAATATTATTTTTTAATTATATTTATTAATTAATATAAATACAAACAACAAAAAAAAGAAACCTAATTTTATCTATTCCTCTTTCTCGTATCGCAACTGCCGCCTGCTGCAGGAAAAGTGCCTATTCATCATCATCGGTCAAGGCTGCTGCCGTCCCAAGCTCGAGTTTGCCACCGTCGCTGACGCCTTGCGTCTTCTCTCTTCTCTTAAATCGCTCGCAATTCGACCTCAACGCCGCTCCTTCATTCGATTTGCCCCGCTCTCTGTCTCTCTTAAACTCCATGGATCTTCCTTGACTTCCTTCGCAACCAAACAGGGGCTTTACCTTGGATTAACGTGCTAATTATTTTTGCTTTGTGACATCATGCAGGACAAGAAAGTCGTCGCTTTCAAGACATCAAGCCCGCTACTTGCAGGTTTCATAGAAAATGGAGAAATATTTGTGGTTGTTTTATTAATTGAAATATTGAAATTTATGGATTTATATTATTGGATGTGTTATTGCTTAGAATTTTTTATTGTTTATGGATGATTTACAATCCGGATATGTTATTGATTGGAAATGTATTAAGATTTTATTTTTAGAATTTTAGAAATTAATTTATTGATCCGGGTTTAAAACCCGGAATCCGGAAACCCGGATTTTTTCGGGTTGAACCCGTTCCGGACCCGGATGAAAAAAATCGGGTTTTAATCCGAGTCCGGTAAGAAGAAAATGGTGTCCGGGTCCGGAATCGGGAAGGCTAAACCTGGACCCAAACCCGGATTTTGCCATCCCTAATTGGTACATTTATCTTCACATCATCTTCATAATGTCGGCTGCTCCTGCACACATGATTTGTCCTAAGTGCCTGTAACGCCACAAATTTTCATAATATTAAATTATGGCAATTGGGCTTTCATTGAGAATTATGGGTGGCCTATAACCCTTATTAAGAAAGGGATACTAATTATAAATAGAGGTTATTTATGAGATAGTTTTGGAAAAATATTATTTTTCCTAATTAAATAGGGTTTCTTAAGATTCCCTATAAATGCATACTTTTTCCCCTCCCATAACCCTAAATTCACAACGGTTATTCTTCTTCTCTGCTGCTCTTTACGCTCCTACCCAAATCTTAGGATTCAAACCTTTGTTTAGGAGAGAATCAAAGCGACGGGTAAGTTATTCTCCCTATTCTCAACAGATTTCTAATCACTCTATCTAGCTAGGGTTTATATTGGCACGATTCTAGATGGTTGTAGATCATAATGCAAGATTTAGAATGTATTTAGGCGTTGTTTAGGGTTTTGATTTATTACGAGTTTAGTTAATCAATCTTTGACGTATTAAGCACAGGATAATTCTGGATAGCATGAGAATCTCGAATTTAAACCTATATTTTCTGAACGAATTTTCTTATAAAATTTATATTTCTGGAAACTAGACATGTAGGGATTCTTGATTAAATTTTATTTCATTAAATTCGACTTCGTTTTCAATTTTATATGTATTTTCGAAATAGAAACCACTGCACTGGAAAACTGCGATTCCAGCATTGTGATCGGATTCACAAGACTATTTGTACCATCAAATGAACTCGAAAAATTCTGAAAGTTTATATGTAGGTTAATATATGTGTCTAGGATTCCCAGTTTTAATTTTATAATTTTATGGTTAGTATTTTATTTTATAAAAATCACGGAACCCGTTCTGTTTGGTTTAGATTATGCGAAAACAGTTTTGAGTTTGCTGAGTAGTAAATAGTTTTTAAAATGTTTTTGATATCGGATCCTCTTGTAAATTTTACATGGGGTACTCATGGATGTCCAGAATAGTTCCAGAGGATATTATATCATTCTGAGTTTTAGATTAAGAGTTAAAATTCTGAGAATCAGACCTGTACGGGTATGAATTAGAAAATCAGATTCTTAGAATAAGTCATTAATTGTCATATCTTGTATTTGTTTAAGGAGTTGAAGGTGATTGAGGCTTTTAGAAGCTTAGAGGTGGGTTAATTCAAGTTCATTTGTCGAGGTAAGTAATTTCATTCCTGGTATACTAGATATGTATAAGTATTTTGAGTATAAATGTTTTTATACTACTTAAAGGATTAATTGATTTTGATAATAAAATTAGTTTTATGTAAATGTTTTTAAGTTAAATTCTTTTGACAAAGTATTTTATGAATGCTTTTTAATATGTAAATAATTTTATGACATGACAATCTTTTATGATTTTATCTTTAAAATGTTATGCAAGCCTAAATTATTGTTATGAACTTTTATAAATTTGATACGAATGTTTTGTACCCATATATGATTTCGATTACTGATGATTGTATGGGATTCCTAATGTTTTGGCTCATTGTCCATAGTTATTCTGATTCTGATTCTGATCATAATATACGATATATCTGTCTGGACCAGTACTGGGTTTCTGTTCTAAGTGTGCACACGATATTCTGATTCTGTTTCTGGCCGGGTCACCGGGACTATAGGTGACACTATGTGACAAGAGCTAACCTTTTTGTTTTCTGTATACGTATTATATGATTTGCTTCGTAAGTAAATATGCTTTTCGATATTCTGAATTAATAAGAATTTATGTTATGTTATCGTGATATATCGTTTTATGAAAATTGTGGATTATGATATATGTTTTAAACAAAAGAAGGCTTACAATATTTTTGTATCGATAAGCCTAGTATGTTAGAAATGGTTTTACTTACCGAGTTGACGACTCACCCCTCGTCATTACTTTTTGCAGATTAAGTTTCTTTTGAAAGGTGCGCTTAGCTTTGGAGTTAGTAATTTTCCGTTTCCGTTTGCCATTTGAATAAGAGGAGGAATAGACTCGTGTTTCTATTTAGTTATTTCTTTTATGAACGTGTAATTTGGAGTTTGAGACTTTTATTATTATTTTTTTTATGTCCTCGGGAGAGATTATTTAGTATTAGACGTTTGAATTTATGGATTTATTTGAATAAGAATTGGAGGTATTTCAATTTGAAACTTATGAGCAAAGATTATGATTTGTGAGTAACCTCCTTCTTCACGTGCTCCGCACATGTTAGATTTGGGGTGTTACAGTGCCTCTTGCCCATTTTGCATGCCTGACTTGATTTCCGTCAGGGAGGGAGAAGCTTGAGCAGGAGTAACAGTTTCTGAAAATGAGTTAGGATTTTGTTGAGGGTTATTTGGATTCATCTTCACACCATATTTTTTATACCTTGCCTTTTCAAAATAGACAGTGTAAGGGATATGCTCTTCAGTCTCCCAGTTCCCAAACTTGGGCACATATTTATCTTGCTGCAAAAATCAGCAGGAATAGAAAATTTCGAGCTGGAGTTAAACATAAAACAAATTAAAAAAAAAAAGAGAGAATAGAACGACACACAATTAGATAAAAATGAAATTCTTTGCTCAGCTTTGTGGAAAATTTTTTCAAGCATTATAATCCTAACTCTATTAAGATCTTGAGGACAAATAAAGGCATAATGAGACCATTAACAATTAAAATGCCCTCCAGAAAACACAAGCACTGTTTGCTAGTACACTGAAGACTATCCTCTCATCCAATTTGAAAGTCACAGGATATGTAATACAATCAAAGTAATCTCATAAGTGCATGGCAGTAATAAAAATAAAAAAATTAAAACTAAAAATGAGTCAGCGAAGCCATAGTGAACGCAGAAAGCATAATAAAGTTCCTTAAAATCAAGAAAGAAACATACATGTTGCTTACTAAAGTTAAAAAGACATCACAACGGGTCCTTCGGAAACCAAACAATAAGTCTTCTATCTAAAATGAGAAGGATTTTATCTGCCTCCCCCACCACTATTATTTAGCTTTTACAAGTTTAAGCTATTGTGTCAAGCAGTTTCTCCAACAGACTTAGTGGATCACCAAAAGAGAGCAGTTGTCGGTACTCTAACAGTAATTGGGCAACTATTCATTGCCTTCAAATGTGTTATAACACACTGACAACAAACAAGAATTGGAACCGAGATATTAAAGAAAAATAAATCAGAATCATACAGCCAGAGCTTTAATTCCCAACATCAATAGAACAAAATCAGAAAAAAATAAAAAATAAACCCCGATAATAAATTAACAGAATTCCTTATGTAACCAATTCTTAATCTTGCAACTCAGACTAGAACTTCTAAAATCAAAATTGATACAATAACGAGACTGAGATGGCAGTCCAAAAGAGATGCATTATTTTTCTTTTTTCTCATTTTGTTCCTAAAACAAGATTATAATTTGCAGTGTATGTGAACATAATCATTCTCGGATGCACACTTTGGTGCTTTACTTTACAGTGCTGTAAAGGCACGAAACCATTCTTTGTAAAGTGTAGAGCTCCAGATGTCAACTAGCATTCTGTGAATATGAAGATTAAAAGAAAAATTAAACTAAAAACACATCAACCATTGACTTGGACCCTTTCAAGTCTTCACAGATGTCACTGTCATTTCATTTCATTTCATTTTTTCGCCATCTAGAGTAAGGTTTAAGTTAAGGCCAACACTATGTTACGTTGAATGTAACATACACTCAAAAGGAAAAATATCTATTAGCACCCCTACATTTTATGGAAACTACATTAATCGAATTAAAAGAGATACTTTTAAATCTTAAAGAAGAAATGAGAGAAATTAAACAAGAAATAGGAAAGATAAAAATAGAATTATCGACAATACAGATAAGCCGAAAGAAAAATAAAAAAGTTGAGAAACTTGAAATGATAAAATTAGGAATAATAGGGACAAATATTGAAAAACATATGACAAAACCTCAACCAGGAAGTTATGATGATTGGTTTATAAAAACCCAGTACCCAAAAATATTAGAGGAATCAGAAAAGCTAAAAGCAGAATTAAAAGGAGAAGAAAAGGGAAAAGAAAAATTAGAGATAAAAGAAAACACACCTAGTGATACAGAATAATGGAAAATACATTAGAAGAATTAACAGAAAAATTTAGTGATATTAACCTTAGTGATTTAGAAGAATTTGAAACAAATACCAAATAAAAATGAATGTCGCTGGAGGTCCAGAATTAAAACCTGATATTGGAGAACCTAGCCATATATATGAAACAAATAAAAAGAAAAATAGACCATTTTATGAATACTATCCGCCCGTTAAAAATACCCCTTGGAAAAAAGATTACCAACCTAATAATGACCACTTGATGCCAATAAGCAATGCAGGTACATTTTTAGACTTAGATTGTAAAATAGACCCCCGAAAAGCTTTAGTAGAATGGGGAATGCAAATGAAATTATTTTTCATATTCAATGGATCCAAGGATGATTGGAATGTAGAAACCGAAGAAGAAAAAATAAATATATTAACAGATATTCTAATAGCAAGTTTTACAGGAAATGTATTTAATTGGTGGAAAAGATTAAGTGAAGATACACAAAAATTAATAAAAGACTCAACCAAAATAGCATTAGGAAAAGATAAAGGATTAGGTATTGAAAGAATAATCGAATACATTGCTAGTGAATTCTTAGGAGAAGATTGGTTACAAAATATAGAAAATGAAGCAAAATATGATAAATTAAATGCTAGAATGAAATTAATAAACCTGACAATCTGTAATATGTGTTTTGTAAAAGAATATACATGTGAATTTAGTAAATATTATTATACACAATTCATGAGTCATGAAGACCGGAACATTTATAAAAATTTGTATTACTCTAAATTACCTTATCCATGGAATGGATATTTCATAAATGAATATGAAAAATATACTAGTAATAGTGATAGTAGAATCCCAGATACATTAGGATCTAGGATCAGATTTTTAAATACAAGATTAAGTGAAATTTGTATCCAAAGAAGTTTAATAAAAAAGAGTAAAAACATAACAAAAATATGTTGTGAAAAGACAGAAATGCCTACCCAATGGGGATGTTATGTACCTCATAAAAAACGCAGAAAATCTTATCATAAAGAGAAGAGATATAAAAAATATAATAATTTTAAGAAAAAATATAAAAAATCAGGAAGAAAATATTATAAAAGAAAATATAAAAACCAAAGAAAAACATTAGATAAGTCCAAATGTAAATGTTGGAATTGTGGAGAAATAGGACATATAAGTACAGATTGTATAAAAAAGAAAAAGGTTAAACTCTTAAAAGAAGATTTTGAAAATATAGAAAGTGACTTAGAAGAAATAAATAATTTATTTGACTACATAGGAGAAGAGGTTTATATGGCTGAAGAATCTGAAAATGAATCAGAATAAAGAAGAGTTATTAGATAATGAAAAAATAGAAGAAATAGAAGAAATAGAAAAAGAAGAAAATAAAAGTGGATACAGCCTTGTTGCTACTTTTAACAAAGAAAAATATAATAAACTTTTAAAATTAAATATGGAAAAACCAGAATATGGAATAATCCATAGATTTAGAGATATGTTTAAAAGAAAACGAATAATATTACATGAATATTATGAACAAGAAAAAGCTGTGACAATTACACAAGCTGAAGGAAATATTAGATTTAGTTTAATAAATAAGAGATCCATAGAATTAGCACTGAGAAAAATAAAAAATGAGTCAACCAAAGGAAAAATTCAATATGTATACCTCGCTGAGATACAAATCTTAATAAAATCTCTTTTTAAAGAAGGAATAGATAGCCCTATAGTCTTATCATTACATGATCAAAGATTTACAGATCCTAATATAGGACATCTTGGAACAATAGAAGGAAATTTATGTTATACTAAATTATTATTTACTTGTCACCCTAGATATTGTGTACACATTAAAGATAAAAACATAGACGAGACATTAAGCTTACATTTTAAGTTATTAAAGAAAAATTTAATGAAAGAAGGTAATAGAATAATGACAATACATTACTCAGCCTTATATAGTTTCTGTAATTCAAATTACGGAGAAATATATGGTAATAAACCTTACATCAAGATAAATAAAGATTGTGAAGATATTGCAACATTTATAGAACCAGTAATCCAAGATTACAAAATCCCTATAAATTATGAATTAAATATCGATGATAAAAAATAATTTTTAGATAATAGTAATGAAAACTCCATTATCCCTATAAGTTTTGCTGGAAGAACCTTAATAAGAGTAAGTTCTTCTAGACGATTAAACACTGATAAACAAATAATCAAATCAGTACCAACAAATAATGTGGTAAAAATACTTGGACAATACTTTAATGGAATAGATTATACAGCAAAAGTACCTATACTATTAGATACTGGCACAAGCCATAATTATATGAATCACACAAAAAATAAAGGACTCTTAGTAAAAGAAAAGGAAGTTCCATATGAGTATACTGATTTCAATGGAAATAAACATATTTGTAAACAAGAAGTTAAAGTCCCCATAATAATAGAAGGACTTAGAATAATAGTAGCTTGTTATATAGACTCATTCATGACTACAGACCTAGAAAAACATATAGTACTAGGTAATAGTTTTTTAAATGATTTAGAATATTACAAAATTGAACCTAATAAGATAACTTTCTTAATCCAAGGCCAAACAATAATTTGTTACACATGTTAAAACAGGCTTATATAAAGTACCCTATGTCTGTATATATACAACTAAATATAACAGAAAAAGATATAGATACTTGTGCTTTAATAGACACTGGTAGTGAAATAACTATTATGAAATCTTTTTTATCTAATAAATGGGAATCAAATGGAAAATTAAAAATTATTGGTATTACAGGAGATAAACAACATGTAAATCAATCTATTCTAAACTTTGAAATCTTACTAGGGAGTAAAATAGTACGTATTAATCAAATATTCCAATATAATAGTATGGATTGTGATATCCTTTTAGGAAATGATTTCATACAATAGTTCCAATATTACCAACAGACACCTTATATGATCACTTTAAAAACCCATTGTAATCATATTCTCCGCATCCCTCGCGAATTTAAACCTTACAGAGTTCAGCCAGCCCAGCGTGGTGATAAGTATATTTATGAAAAACATTATTTAATACAAAAAGGACAAAGTTATAATATACAATTAGAAACAATAAAATCACAGCTTGAGCAAGTTTATAAAGAAAATCCTTTAGCATTATGGAAACCGGATCATCCTAGAGCAAAAATAGAATTAATTGAAAATAGGATTATAAGACTAAAACCCATGATGTATACAGAAGAAGATAGAGAAGAATTTAAAATTCAAATAAAAGAATTATTAAATTTAAAACTTATTAGAAGTAGTAATAGTCTGCATAATAGTCCAGCTTTTATGGTTAGGAAAACAGCAGAACATGTTAGAGGAAAAGCAAGAATGGTAATAAACTACAAAGAACTAAATAAATATACAAAATTTGATGGATATTTTCTCCCAAATAAGGAAGTACTAATAAATCTTGTAAAAAATAAAACATATTACTCAAAATTTGATTGTAAGTCAGGATTTTGGCAAATAAAAATGGAAAATAATAGTATCCCTTACACAGCCTTTAGTACCCCACAAGGTCATTATGAATGGTTAGTAATGCCCTTTGGATTAAAAAATGCTCCACAAATTTTCCAAAGTAGGATGGATACAATATTTAGAGACTACAATTACATTATAGTCTATGTTGATGATATATTGATAGCTTCAGAAACAATAGAGGAACATAGACACCATTTGAAAGAATTTGCTAATACATGTATTAGAGAAGGCATAGTACTATCTAGTAAAAAAACAGTAATAGAGCATAAGAAAATAGAATTTTTAGGAATGATACTTGACAAGCAAGGAATCAAACTCTAGAGCCATATAGGAAGAAAAATAATTGAGTTTCCAGATAAATTAGAAAATAAACAACAAATACAAAAATTCTTGGGATGTTTAAATTATGCAGAAGGATTTATAAAAGACCTATCAAAAAAGAGAAATATACTCTGAAAATTATTAAGAAAAAATAATACTAGAGGGTGGAATGAAGAACATACAGAAACTGTAAAAAATTTAAAAGAAGAATGTAAAAACCTTCCAACTTTAAGATTACCAGATGAAAAAGATAGATTAGTAATACAAACAGATGCGTCTGACTTATATTGGGGAGCAATACTTAAAACTGATATAAATGAAATTTGTCGATACACTAGTGGAACGTTTAACCAAGCTCAGGTTAATTATCCTGTACATGAAAAAGAACTCCTTGCAATATACAAAGGAATTAAAAAATTCTCTTTATTTTTACTCCAAAAACAATTTATTGTAGAAACTGATAATTCTCAGGTAAACGCTCTTGTTAATAGGATTTTACCAAATGAACCTCAGTACAGAAGATTGCATAGATGGCAAGTTTATCTGTCATATTATAATTTTAAAATTGTCCATATAAAAGGAATTAACAATTTCCTTGCAGATTTCCTAAGCAGGAACATAGAATTTGGAGAATGAATCCCGAAGTAAATAGAATCATCGGGAAAATAGAAGCTGAGGTACAAAGGCTCAAAACAAAAGCATCTGACATAATTGATGCATTAAACTATTTAAAAGAAGCATCTGAAGCTCATGAAAAAGGAATAAATTTGTTAGAGTCATACATAGACGACCTAACAAAAGCACTCTCTATAAACACAAGCCCAATAAACATTAACCCAATAAATATAGGAAGCAGTAGTGGACCCTTCAGAGAAGATAAACCAATCTCTGACCCAGTTCCAAATAAAATCATATCTATAGAAGTCCAGTCTCCGAAATCAGATCCTCCAAAAAAGTTAATAGAAATAAACAACCCTTATACAGAAGAAGAGGAGAAACCCCTGAATCCAAAAGAAGAAGAATATAAACAATTCTCTACATGGGTGTACTCCACTTGTTCCCACAATAATACAATTTTCAAGGCACCAGGAAAAAATATGTACCCTAAAATGATTGCTACAAAAGGAGCAGATCCACTCATTGTTGGAAAGATAGCAAAATATGGGTATTTAGACTTGGTATATCCAGATATAAATCTTCAAGAAATAGCCAGCCTTGATGACTTATTAATAAAAGAAGTATCAAGGTTCGCCCAAAAAAGACCCATATACCTAAAATTCTACACCATAAGCCCAGAATACTATCAGAACGTAGAATTTCAAGCCTTTTATATGATCTCTATAGGTCATCTCACTAAGAATTTCAAGGTCGAAGTTGGGACAGATTACACAAATGTTCCACACATAAATGAACCTTGGATCAGAACACGAAGAGCCAGAGGAATAAAGGCCATATGGAGCATAGCCAAGGATCTATACAAAAGAAATTTCAGAACCATCATCAAATTCCAGAACTATATTCTCATAACCTCTGAAGACAGTCATACACCATCAAATCTGTTATTAGACTTCATCAATGAAATAAGCACTATGCGTTTCCCCAGTAGCAGTAAAACTAT
The DNA here is from genome assembly GCF_000493195.1 of Citrus x clementina. NCBI lineage: Eukaryota > Viridiplantae > Streptophyta > Magnoliopsida > Sapindales > Rutaceae > Citrus > Citrus x clementina. The sequence goes on from NW_006261964.1 coordinate 15,661,363, forward strand.
GGATCAAGC
>NW_006261964.1:15661471-15844986 GCF_000493195.1 Citrus x clementina
AAAGATAAGGAAAATGGCAGGCAGCAAAAAGAAAGATGCTAAAGTAATATGTAACGTCAGCAGTGACTTAAGAAGCCCAATGATAGAAGGGCAATAATGTAATAAAACGTAGGCAATAATGTAAAAAGCCCAAACATAAGAGGGCAAGAATGTAATCTTTTTCTGGATAAATAGAAGAAAAAAGAAGAAAGGCTCTCAGAGCTTGAATCACGAAATCTCTTCCAAAAAACTCTCTCAAAAATGAATAACTAAACAACTCTTCAGCTCAGAATCCAGAATCAAACCATCAGAAATCATAAACAAAAAAACACCTAAGAAAGGAAAGAGAAACCTAAATTTGTTCAAAGTTTCCAAGCACAACGATCAAAATCCATACAGTAAGGCCGCTCGAGTCCGCTGATCCCGTTGAGGCAAGGAGGCCGTTGAGGGAATAAGGACAACCAGGCTGCAGGTCACTGGAAGAGGATCGGAAGGCAAAGAAATAAGAACAACTCAGGTAATAATTCTCAAACCTTATCTTTTGGTGGAAGTTTGTTGATGATTGATGATGAGGAGATTTATGGAGGAAGAGCTAATTTAAAAACATGAATAACGATATTTTACTTGGAAATTGTAAAGAATATATGATAAACTCTACCACTAGAATAACATATAATGACTATATGATGATAATAGACTTTAACTTAGGATCTTTTAAACAAAGTTCATATCTTTTAAGTAAAGAAGAGCTAGTTAGAACAGAAGATCTACAAGCAGTATATACTCTTAATTTACCAAAAGAAATAAAAAGAAAAATTATAAACCATATCGAAATAGATAATTTAAAGCATAATATAATTATGTTAACAATAGAGCAAGGAATTGACATAGCCTTAGCATATATAGAACATGAAAATCGAGAAGTCGGACCATCATACATAAATTACGTAGAAAATTCAGATAACGAAGAATTTGAAATATAAGAATTTAAAATAAAACAAATATACTGATTGTAAGGTATATCGGCAAGCAACCCATGACGTAAATTGGATAGACGATCCCTATTGGGCGTCAGTATCCTCTGCACTTTGGGATAACAAGCCACGTACCTGTAATCAGAATATTTTGTAAACATAGATACTCAGAGGGAAATCAGATATTATTTTAGTATAATAAATAATAATATATACTTTATACAAATCGAATTATTTTATGATATGACTAATAATCCTGCATATATTTTAGAAACTAATAATAATTACTATGATTTTTATTTTCCTAGTCTTCTTAATAATATACCTAGGGTAATAGAAGGAGAACAAGTTATTACCTTATATGTAAGGAATGATAGTAATAGAAGATACGATATGTATACCTTATAAAAATAGTTAAAAAATTCAGCAATATTGTTTATTGTTTTATATTTTTATCTTAAACAATTAAAGTATTTACATTTTAGTTTTTTGTAATTTTTTATTCTATTATATTTTATTTCGTTTTAGTTCATTCTGTTTTTCATTTGTTTTTTTTTGTTTACTTTTTAGTTCACACGAACAAAATGGTATCAGAGCCATAAGAACCATAATTATGGACCCTATACAGTCAATAGTTAATAGTTTATATATATTAAAGGTATATAATAAAGAAGAAATAAAGAATTTGGTAAAAGCTTTAAAAACTGATAAAAATAATATAAGAAATATAGAACTTGAATTAACTGAGGAACTTAGAGAAAGAAATATAGATACAACAGGAGGAGAAATATTGATAGAAAAGAAAATGAAATTTATTGATAAATTTATACAATTTTTAATATATTGGTATAAAACTGAAACATTATGAACCAAGCTGTTAATACAATACATGAATTAATAAATAGTACAGAACGTATGCATTTAGGATGGGAAAACATAGTAAGTACATATATAAATTTAATAAATCAAAAAATAGATTTATTAGAGCAAGAAAGAATAGGTTTAATAAATTTAGGACCAGAAATATATTCTGAATTCATAGATCTATATGAATTTGATAATCATCTGTTGTTATTAAAAGAAATAAATACAACTCTAGAAAGGATAAAAAATAGGTGTAGAAGAGATGAAAGGAGACAAATACTTCCTCAATTATAAAAAATAAAGAAACATTAAGGGACTCAAATGAAATTTGCCAAGAAGAATAAAACAAAAAACGTAAGATACATTGATCGTAACTTAGGCGCTCCCTTAAGTTAATGAATATTCAATGTTTCTGTAGACAAATAGCACCTACTTTAAGTTAATTAAATCAAAATTAAAAAAGAAAGGTTCAGTCCACCCCAACCTATTAATAGAAAAAATTAGAGTTCTAATTACCCCTTATTAAATATAATATAGGAGGGGAACCAAAGTCCTACGACTAGCAACTTGCGGCTCTCAACTTTCAAGATGCAGGATCTCTCATTGTGCTACAAAAACCTGCCAGTGTGGTTCTTTAGTTAATAATGCGATTAACTTTTATTTTATTTGAAAATATAAAGGAAAAGGATAGCTACACTCCCAAAATTTGGGAAAATAGTTATATGCACTAATGCACTTTAAGATTTCATAAGGGACACCAAGACTCATTTTAATTATAATGGCCTTTGAATATAATAATTAAAAAATTGACTCTAATTTTTTTTAATAAATACAAATATAATTAAATAATTCAATTTGTCTAGTAGAATACTAATATTAAAATATCTTTGAATATTTAAAGATGAATATGAAAATTGTAAATTATCATATTTATTTAAATAATATACTTGCTTCATTATAAAGAATTTAAATAAATATGTGGATTAAATAGATTTTACAATTAATAAAATATATCTCCACCTATTAATAATATTAAAATTATTTTGTATAATATTCAAAATAATTTAAATTTTTGTATATTATTTTAATATTATGTTTCTATTCATTATAAATCTTACTTTAATATAGTAAAATACGTGTAATAGATTGTAAAATATTAAAATATTTTTAATATTGACATTATTTTAAAATATATATTATTACATTAATTTTAATATTATATCTCTATTAAGTATTAACCATAAAATATTAAAGTCAAATTTTAGATTAATAGAATTAAAGGTATTATGATCAAAAGGGAGTCTTGATTTTTCTTATTGAAAATTTGAAGGTCAATATGATCATTTCTCCAAATCTTTTAGGTGTTCTCTTTCCAAAATATAACAATTTCATGGCCCTTCAGAATGTTTGACCAAGATACAAAAATTTTATTGGTTTAATTAATCTGATTACCACCACCAAGATTTTGACAAAATTACGTTTGAGATTATTTTTAAATCGTTTCCAATTTTGTCAAAAAAATGTTTCGTAATTTAATCATAAGGTTCTTTAGAAATATGGTGCTGATATTTTCCCCTCATTTTTCTAAAACCACCACATTTATTAGATTTTTTGTAGTTACAATGTTAATCCTCACGGGAAATGATAAAAATAGATAAATGAATAACCAGTAATTAAATTACGATCTATTATAATTTAAAATTAAAATTATTATAACCATATACGAGAATTTTTAAATTCTTAAACTCTTTTCTAACCTTTCAAAAAAAGGCATGTAATGGGAAGAATTTGTTAAATATCTGAAATATGAAATTTTGTTAATTTCACATTTTTTTGTTTGTTTATTTATTTTTTGTAACTTATGTCTGATTTTCAAACATTTATATTAAATGAGAAAAGGTTTGAATGGGAATAAATATTATATTCTAAAAATTTCTCTACTAAATATATTTATTTCCTAAACTATAAAATCTAATCTCTTTACAAGGATATAAATATCAAATAACCACATTTTAGATTTTTCTATTTATAAAACAAATAAGATGCTACTTACATTCAAATATTCAAAAAAATAAATAAATTATTCAGACATTTGTATTCAGACATATTCAAACTTCAACTAAATTCCGAGTTATTTAGGTTTAAAAAAAGAAAAAAGAAAAACAAATGGTAGCTAAGTTTCATTTTTCCTTTCTTTTAAAGTGATTTTCAATTCAAAAATATGGTTCATTCATGTTGCTTGGTTGTGGTGGTAGAAAGTGATGAATTGTTAGTCTTTTATTAATTTGAATTGAAGTTTTTCTTGTGAGAATTTGTAATACATGGTCCACGTGACATTGGCTAATTAATAAATAAAGTGGATAAACTTATAGTTATTAGCCATTTAAGAGATAGTGCTACTTAATTAAACTATAAATTAAATTGTACAACTTATCCACTTCTTTAAAGGAAGGAGAGAAAGAGTAATGTTAAACTCACTTGTTTAATATTGGGGGTTCAAGAGTCTTATTAAGATATGTCTTCATGCTAACTATAAAATGGTCCCTGGTTTAGCCAATTCAACCCTCTAGTCAATTTTGTTATCCATCATAAAGAGGCTATGAATGGAATAGACCTCATGTCAACGAAAGTATGTAGAAAATGCTTAAAGCGTGAATAATTATGAGTCGAGGTACGATTCTATTCATTATTTAATTATTTTACATTTCTAAGCATCTTTGTTGATTGTTTCAGTAATTGATCACTGGCAATTTCGAGACAACGCCTGCAAACAGATTTGAAAAAATAGTTTTAAATGGACAGAGTTATTTTTGGTATTTATGGGGTGGATTTGCAAAATATATTCATTTTTTTTTTTATATGGGGTGGATTAATCACTCAGGTGGTTTTTTAGAAAATGGAGATTAAATGGGGATGGGAGGAGAGGGGGAAAGAATGTCGGCACCCTTGAAAAATTATCTGAATTTAAGAATAAATAGTTGAGAAAACCGCTCATACGCCTTTAAGATCTATTTGATTTCATAAATAAACACACACGCTCCTTTTTTATGACTAATCATGATTAATTATTCATCTCATTATTCAATGAGTTGATTTATGAAAGTTGTTAAAAATTTCAGTATATTGTTCAACTGATACTCAAAAGTGAAAACTCGTCTAGTGTTGTTGTTTGACTGCAAGGCATTTTAGTGGAATTACCGTGTACTCTTTCGTTATGAAATTGAAGCAATTTATGTGTTAAATAAATAAAATACTCAAAACTCGGTAAAGCTTTGCCTTCACCCTTAAGATTAACTAATCAGGGAAAAAAAGAAGAAGCTAAAAGCTTAAAAAAATAAAAATAAAAACTGCATTTGCTAACTAATTAAATGATAGTGAATGAATAGGAAAAAAAGAAAAGGAAAAAGACAGTGAGTCCCTAACGTTTGTGAAAAAGGGATATAAATTCCCTTAATATTTAAAAAAAGGCATATAACTCCCATTTATTTTAATAAATTTCATTTGTTTTAATAATAAATTTATTTTTAATTTATAATTACAATTATGCCCCTATAATAAATAAATCAGTATATTAACCCTATCTTTGAAATTACCAAAATACCCCTAAAACATAAATTACCAAATTACCCTCAAAATGGCAAATTACTAAATGGCCTTATATCCAAAATTGAAAAGTTGTCTACCAATATCAGATTTTATGAAATTACCCTTAAAGTGCAAAATTACCAAAATACCCTTTCCGGTCAACGCTGACTAGAATTCAACCGATGGTGGTAAAAAAACCCAAGCCTAAATGTTTTGACCACGCTGAGTCTAATGGTGCCAACGGTGATGATCCATGCGCGGTGACGACGACAAATTGAGTACCCAAAGCTGTGAACTTTTTGGTGGCTGATCGGTGGCAATCCGGTTTCAAGTGACGAGACCATTTGAAAAATGATGAGGGTGAACTGAGGAGCAAGATCCAGGCAGTGGCACGGCCTAATTTCAGCAAAATCTTGGTGAGAAGGGATGGGTTGAGCCGCGCATTTTTCGAGCTTGATCAGCGGCTTTCTAGATGTTTCCCGGCAATGGTGATGTTTGGGATATGACGCTTGACTTACAAGCTTTCTATTGGTACCTCTCTTGGCCGGTAAGGTGGCCGAAAATGGAAGAAAATGGCGAGTCGAGTTATACAAGTTCGGGTCGTGTTCGATTGGGTTTCTGGGTTCAGCCGACTAGGTTTCCCCCTCCCTCCCTCTTTCTTTCTTTCTCTCTTTCCCTTCTTTCTTTCGCTTCTACTCTCTCCCGTTTTATAGAAATGAACACCCCTCTTTTTTAAAAAAAACATTAAGCTAATAATCATGTTCGGATTTGTCTCAATTTCATTGCATGACAAATTTAAAATAATCCAAACACGGTTTATTTAATAAATGTGTAAAATTTGACAATCCATATCCACAATTCATCATGTCAAATTGACAAATTCTCGTCTTGCCAAAATTAACCAGTGACAATTTGTAATAAATCCAACAACTCTAAAAATTTATGTTGAAGGGAAAATAATACACTTAATTAGAAAAGTAAATGGAGTCTTAGTCATGGGTAGCAGGCTTTGTGTACCTGACATGAGGGAGCTAAAAAACGAGATCATGGAAGAGGCTTATTGTTCAGCTTATATGATGCATCTTGGTAGTACAAAGATGTACCGCACCTTGAGGGATCATTACTGGTGGCAGGGCATGATGAGAGAGGTAGCATAATTTATTTCTTGATGTTTAATTTGCTATCATAGTAAGGTTGAACATCAGAGGCTAGGGTTGGCAAAAAAGTCCGGGCCGACTCAAGCCCAGGCCCGCGAGCTTAGGCCCGGCTCTCACCCATGAGGGCCTGGACAAGGGCCCAAGAAAAAAAGCCCGGACAAAGCCCAAGTCCACTACTTTTTTAAAAAATAATTTTATAAATTAGAATAATATATTGAAAATTGAAAAGTAATTTAAAAATAAAAAAGAAAACTTAAATTCTTAACTTATAAATCAATTATGATTCAAAAAAACTAAAATTATAATACTAAATTCTATCTTTTGTGTCAATTAATTAAGAGAGCGTTTGAATTAGAAAATCCAGTACTAAAGAAAATTAAAGTTATGAGTTTTTATTTGTTTTATTTATTATTTTAATTTGAAATATTGATTTTCTTTAATTTATCTATGATTGAAATAACTTGTTGATCATTAATTTATTTCAAATTTACAATAATTTTAAAATTTTAAAATAAATAACTAAAGCCCAAGCCCGGCCCGAGCCCGGCCCAGGCTCGCAATGGGCCCGGCCCGGCCCAGGCCCATACACTTAACTAACAGAGGGCCTGGACATGGGCTTGGAAAAGCCCGGCCCAAGCCCGCTGTTTGCCATCCCTATCAGAGGCCCACAGGGTGTTCTCAGCCACTTCCTATTCTTGAGTTGAAGTGGGAGAATATCACCATGGACCTTGTGGTTGGACTTCCACGTACCCAGAGTGGACAAGATAGTATTTGGGTGGTTGTTGACCGACTTACAAAATCTGCTCACTTTTTACCCTTCAAGACCACCTATTCGATGGACAAGTTGGAAAATATATGTGGCTGAGATAGTTCAACTTCACGGTGTACCTATGTCGATTGTCTTAGATAGAGATTCCTGGTTCACTTTTAAGTTCTGGACTAGCTTGTAAAAAGCTTTAGGCACCAAGTTGAATTTTAGTATAGCTTTCCATCTACAGACTAATTGTTAATCAAAGCGTTCAATTTAAATCTTGAAGGATATGCTATGAGCTTATTTTATGGAGTTTAAAGGTAATTAGGACATTTATTTACCTATAATAGAGTTTGCTTATAATAACAATTATCAAGCTATATCGAGATGGCACTATATGAGGTTTTGTATGGCAAAAAATGTAGAACTCCAGTGTGTTGGGATAAGGTTGGTGAGTGGAAGTTATTTGGTCTAGAATTAGTTTAGGATACTAATGAGAAGATACAACTTATTCGGGATAGATTAAAAGTGGCCCAAAATAGACCGAAGACCTATGTAGAAAAACGTAGGCGGGAACTTGAATTCAAAGTTGGTGATAAAGTTTTCATACAAATATCTTCTTAGAAAAGGGTACTTTGATTTGGGAAGCGTGAGAAGCTAAACCCATGCAACATTAGGCTATATAATGTCATATAGCACATTGGTTCGTTAGCTTATCACTTAGCTCTACCACCTGAGTTGTCCAAAATTCACGATGTATTTCATGTCTCAATGTTCCAAAAGTAAATGTATGATCCCAGCCATGTGTTATCGAAGCAACCTATTTAGTTGAAGGAAGACTTGGCTTATGAAGAATAACTAATGGAGATGTTGGAAGGGAATTACTAAGTCTTGCGTTCTAAAACCATTCCTTTTGTAAAAATGCTATGGAAGGATCATACAAAGGAAGAGGCTACTTGGAAACTCAGGAACTTAATGCGAGCTCAATATCCCCATCTATTCTCATCAGATGTGTAAATTTCGAGGTCGAATTTTTTTTACAAGTAAGGAGGATTGTAACATAAACACTTTAATTTTCTAATTAAGTGTATTATTTTTCCCTTCAACATAAATTTTTAAAGTTGTTAGATTTATTACAAGTTGTCACTGGCTAATTTTGGCGAAACTCAAATTTGACACGATGAATTATGAATGGGTTGTCAAATTTTACGCATTTATTAAATAAACTGTGTTTGGATTATTTTAAATTCATCATGACAATGAAATCGAGATAAGTTCGAACATTATTATTAGCTTAATTTGTATTAAGCTTTAAAAAAATAGGGGTGTCCATTTCTATAAAACGGGAGAAAAAGGAAGTGAAAGAAAGAAGGGAAAGAAAGAAGGAAAGAGAGAAAGAGAGAGAAAGAGGAAACCCGGCCAGTTCAACTCAGAAACCCGACCAGACACGACTTGAACCCATATAAACCAACCTATTGTTTTCTTTCAGTTTTGACCACCTTACCAGCCAAGGGAGGTACCAATAGAAAGTTTGTGAGTCAGCCGTCATATCCTAACCATCACCATCACCATCACTAGGAATCATCCAGAAAGCTGCTGATCAAGCTCGGAAAATGTACAGCTCAACCCCTCCATTCTCATCGAGATTTTACTAAAACTAGGCTGCGCCACTACCTAGATCTTGTTCCTTAGTTCACCCTTATCATTTTTCGTCTAGTCTCATCACCTGAAACAAACGGATTGCCGCCGATCGACCACCATAAAGTTCATAGCTTTGGGAACTTGATTTGCTGGCGTTGTCATGTGTGGATCATCACTGCTACCACCATCGGACTCAGCGTGGTCAGAACATTCGGGCTTGAGCTTTCCGACCTCTATCAGTTGAATTTCGGTCACCGTTGAGCAACAAAAGCATTTTAGTAATTTTGCACTCTGAGGGTAATTTCGTAAATTCTTATCTTGGTGCACAACTTGGTAATTTTGGATTGAGGTAATTTAGTAATTCACTATTTCAACAATAATTTGGTCGTTTATGTTTCAGGGGTGTTTTGGTAATTTTTAGAGATAGGGGTGCTTTAGTAATTTCATAGAATGGGGAGTTGTATAACAGGGATAGATGATTATTTTGAATTTTATTGTATAGCGTTGATTGCATTTCACATTTACAGATAGTAATTACATCATTTCCTTGAATTAGGAAGGACCCATAAACGAGAATCAACCTACAAATGTTGACGATACCTGAGTTTGAACATCGCCATTATGAGTGGAATATACAAAACCTATTTTCATAGTTTATTATGATAGTAAAGCATGTTTGTGAAATAAATATTTTAATTACTTTGATTTAATGATTTTCACCAAAAAGATTTTATTCACGTAATGATATGTTATTGAAAAGTGTTTGGTTAATAGGTTTTTGTATCAACCTTGAAAAAAGCATGATATTATTTTAAAGACAAGAAAAGTGGATTCAAATGTGTTAATAAAAAGAAAAGTATGGTTTAAAATATGCTTATAATGTACATGAATATGAGTATAAAGATTGTTTTTAAAATCATTAGACAGTACCCTTCTTCTCATGTTATAGTGATATAGATGAGATGAGAGGTTTTTAAATCCCATTTGAATACATATAGAAGCTTTGGGTTGTGTGTTTGGGCACTTTTACCTTTTAGGGGCATATGTATGCAATATGATGATTACAGAGATACATATATTGAGATACAAATGATATATAGGTCTTTAGGGCTCGCCTTTGTACACATTGAGACTTTGGGCCGTGTGCTTTGGCACCTTTTTCCTTTGGAGACTAGTTTATGCATGCAAAAATATGATGAGATACATGAGATATATGAGATGATATTTCATTGGTATGCCTATTGCATCTCCAGGGCATGATGGTTCCCTAATAGTACGTCATTGCCTGTCCATCGAGGTCTGGGTATGATGAGATTACTCCCCAGAGTACTTATTTAGAAACAATTTTTAGAATTCAATATTTGAGATTACAATATTTTTATGTGGTATTATATATTATGTTTATGTCAGTGTATGATTTATAATTAAATAAGTTATTTAAGTTTCTTATGGTAATTTGGTAAAATTATTTATTGAAATTATATAATTATTTTGAAGTAAGTTTATTTTCAAAAACTACTATTCACTCACTTAATTCACTAAGTTTTATACTCACCCTGTTTTAATTATATCCCCTCCCCTCCATAGGAGACTTGTAGGTACAACACTCGATCTAGCAACGATAGTTATAATTGAAATTATGACCATGTGATGGTGCTAGGAGTAGTAGATGTTTTTATTGGGAAATTTTAGATTGTATAATTTGTTATATTTTGTGATTAAGGATAATCTATTGTATTTTGACAATAGATGTTTGGATGATAATTGATATTTTGATTGAGGAAGTTGGTTGTAGAGATTGGTTGAATATTGAACTATTTTGGGAGTGTTTTTTTAAAAATAAAATTGTAGGTTTAGGAATGTCATAATTATATGGGAGACTTTGTCGAATTTTCGACAAAATCCTTTTAAGTAGAATATTATCAATCATGTTAGAGGATATTAGGTAGACTCGCCTCGTGGGGTTCAGGGCGGGTTGTGTCAGTCGTGGGCATATGTTTGTATTCATTCATTTGTATGATTGAATGGATATGAAAGTGTGATGGGCTCATCTAAAACCCTCTCGTTTATACTCATCGATGTCAATCCATGTCTTAGAATCATAAAATTTTTCACGTGTTACGGCACTTAGGAGTATGGAGGATAAGAATGATCAAAGAAAAGAAGGTGTGACACAAACGGGCTAATGTGGTGATAGAGGAACTAGTTCAACTTGCTTCTTTGTACAAGCACGAAGATAATGGACAGAACCCTAAGAATTCTCCACCTGATTATAAAGATGTAAAGATTTTCTTTATTCTAGGAGCTTAATAAGTTCTTGAAAATCATATACACATAAGAAAATATTGTGCTTTCAACTCTTGAGAAGAAAAATGCTTGACAATCAAGAAGAAAAGAGATATCATTATTGATTGCAACAAAGATGGGAGTGATTGAAATCGTGGAGAAAATTTTGGATGCATTCCTAGTGGCTATCCAGGAGGAGGACACTAATGGGAAAAATATCGTTCTCTTGGCAGTTGAAAACAAGCAAACTAATTTCTATGAACCCTTGTAGAAGAAGGAAATAATAAAGAAGAATGCCTTCTGGAAACTGGATAACCAAGGGCACAATGTATTGTAGTACACTGATGTGTTTGAAAATCATCAGCCTTCTTCACTGATTCCAGGAGCTACATTGCAAATGCAATACGAAATCAAGTGGTATAAGGTTTGTTCAATCTGAGAAAAGCTCCAACAAACCTGTAGTTTGCATAATGCATCCAAATCTTTGTTTTCTCCAAATCAAATTGAATTTTTCCACTTATGCTGCAATATGCAAAAGAATCCATGCCATTAAATTTCTTTGTGTGATATAACAATAATGGCCAAACTCTAGAGGAACACTTCACAAAAACACACAAAAAACTTGGTAAAAGGGGTAGTAAATGGCTCATCAAAACCTCTAAGGCATGCTTTGTTTTTGCAATGCTCATAGCAAATGTTGCATTTGCTGCTTCAACGACTGTCTCAGGTGTTCTCAATGAAGATTATGGCAGACCAATTTTATTAGAAGAGATAGCATTTCACATCTTCGCCATCTCTTTACTTGTTTATTTGTGCTTCTTAGGTACAACCTTGATTGTTTGCATAACAATTCTCACCTCTAGATATCAAGAAAAAGATTTCATTATGGCCTTGCCAGAAAGCTTCTTATCTACTTAACATCCCTAATAATATCTATTGGTTCTATTGTCAATTGATGCCTCCCAAAACAGACAATTCCATGCTGCATAATTTGAATTGAAAAAAAAAAGGATAATGAATAAGTAGCCAATTCATTGTCTATAAAGGAGGGTGCTTCCTTCATTTTAGATCGTCCCAAAAGATCCTATTTCTTTTTATATTTATAGAGAGTTTGAGAGCTAATTATAATTGCTCTTAAATAGAAAGTGTTAGGTATAACTAAGGTCTTGGAAAATTAGATTTGTTTTCCTAATTTTGGAGAGAATTTAATTGTTCTCTCTTATTGTCAGAGAGAAGTTGTAATTTTTCTCAGTATAGTAAAATATTTCATTCTATTTCCACTATGTGGACGTAGGCTAAAAGCCTAACCACGTAATTTCTTATGTCCTCCTTGTGTACTTGTTCTTCATTTTCTCTAATTTCATTTTATTTGTGACCATGTTTCACCTATCAATTTCCTAATAGTGGTATTTACTTGTGAGAGTAATGTTCACCTATATAGCACTATTTACATAGACGATTATTATTCACATGAGATGGTGCGAACTGATACTAATAAAGGCAGTTTGTGGTGAAAAGCAATGATGGCAAAATATGAAATTAAGAAGTTTAATAGAAAAAATATCTTGTTGTAGAAAATGAAAATGAAGGCTATTTTGAGGAAAAAAATAATTGCTTGGCAATAATTGGAGGTAGGCCCATAGAGATAACTAATGATGTCAAGTGGAATGAGATGGGCGGTAATGCAATTGCTTATCTACATTCAACATTGGCCAATAAAGTATAATCTAATGTGGAGGAGAAAAAGACAACAAAAGAACTATGCGATACTCTTAGTAATTGTACGATGCCGAGTTTTTGTACAACAAGATTTTCTTAAAAAGAAAACTTTACACCTTTCAAATGACGGAACTTACATCAGTGGCCGATTATATCAACACCTTGAAAACTTTATTTTTGCATCTCGCAACATTGGGTCATAAAATAAAGAAAAATGAATGTGAGAAGCTTCTACTTCAAAATCTACTGTATTCATATGATTAACTCATCATCAACTTGACAAACAACCTCTAAACAGACAGTCTAGTCTTCGAAAATGTTGCAGTCTCTATATTAAATGAAGAAAATAGGCAGAAAAACAAGGATCAAGCAGGTGAGTTCGCAGAAAGCAAAAGTGTTATCAATAGTGAGAGGGTGATCAACGGAACATGGCCTCAATAGGAGTCACAAGCATGACACATCAAAATCTAAAAGTAAGAAAAATGTTAAATGCTACAATTGTGGTGAGAAAGGGCACGTTAAGAAAAAGTGTTGGAAAAACAAGTGAAATAAAAACAATAAAGCTGAGTTATCAAGTGCTCAGTGTTATGTAGCAAGTACTTTTGATAATGGCGAAAGTCTCTACAATGAGGCAACAATTGTTGCAGAAGGTACGAAACGGTTAGTTGATGTCTGCGTTATAGATTCAAGAGCACCATGGCACATGACCTCTCGAAAAGAATAGTTCCACATATATGAATCTATCTTAGGAGAATATATATATTGATGATCATGCCTTGGAAATCATTGGTATTGGTACAATCAAAATAAAAAATATTTGATTGTACAATTCTCACAATTGAGGAGGTAAGACATGTCAAAGGCCTGAAGAAGAATTTATTGTCTTTAGGATAAATAAATACTCTTGGTTGCAAAATTTATATGGAAAATGAGATCACGAAGATTGTTAGAGGTGCCCTTATATTGATGATGGTGGAAAATATCAATGCTAATTTATTCATGCTTAAAGAGGAAACGCTACAGGAAGTTGATGTGTATGTCGTGCCAAATAAAGAAGAGTTGTCAATGATGTGGCATCTCAAACTTGGCCACATGTTGGACAAATGTTTAAAGATTCTTTCTGAACAAAAGTTGCTTCTAGGGCTCAAATCGGTTAAATTATCATTTTCCGAGCATTGTGTTATAAGTAAGTAGCATGGATTGAAGTTACGAGATTTGACGCTAGAAGTAAATGCACTTTAGACTTAGTTCACTCTGATATTTAGGAATCACCAGATATGTCCTTGAGAGGTGTAAAGTACTTGGTGATTTTCTTTGATAATTACTCCAGAAGATGTTAGGTGTACCCAATCAAGAAAAAGTCAGATATGTTTTCAATATTTAAAGAATTTAAAGTGCTACTTAAACTTGAATTTGCGAAAATGATTAAGTATAGATAATGGTGGAGAGTATATAAATGGTAATTTTATAAATAGGAAGGTAATGGAAGACAACTCACAGTTGCATACACTCTTTAGCAGAATGGAGTGACGGAGTGGATGAACAAGACTCTTGCAAAAGGAATAAGAGTTATGTTGAGGATTGTTAGTCTACCCAACTCATTTTAGGTAGAAATAGCCAAAACTGCATGTTATGGGGTAAATTGATTGCCATTTATGACAATTGGGTTGAAGACTCTAATAGAAATGTGGACTAGAAAGCTAATTGATTATTGTCAATTTACATGTATTTGTATGTCCTGTGTACGTGATGTACAATGCCGAAGAAAGAACAAAGTTAGATTAAAAAAAAAATCTAAGAGATGTGTCTTTTTAGGATATGCTAATGGAATGAAAAGGTATTGTCCGTGGAATCCCACTACCCACAAGATTGTCATCATCAGAGATGTTATCTTTAAAAATGATCAACTATAAAGGAAAGATGGGAATGATAGCACCGTAAAAAAAAGTAAGAGATTGTATCGGTATATGTGGGAAATAATCCAAAAAAAACGATTCAGATTCTTCTAAAGTAGCACCAGAGCACAAGGAATAAAAACCAATTGAGTCGAAGGGTCTAGAACTTCGTCGGTCAAGTCGTGAGACGATCACTAGTCTGGCACTCGGAGTATGTTACGGAGATCAATTTTGTATACTGTCTCTTAACATAGGATAGAGAGCCATTAACTTTTCATGAAACTTTAAACAGCCCAAATGTTACTTTGTGGATCACAGTAATACATGAAGAAATTAAAGCTCTGCAAAAGAATAACACATGGGAACTTGCACCACTATTATGTGAAAGAAAAGTCATTGGAAATAAATGGGTTTACAAGATTAAGCGTGATGGCAATGATCAAGTAGAATGGTATCGTGCAAGAGTGGTGGTGAAAGAATATGCTAAAAAAGAAAGTATTGACTTTGACAAGATATTTTCTTCTGTGGTTCAATTTACGACAATTAGAGTAGTCTCGGTAATGTGTGCTATATTTGACCTACATCTAAAGTAGTTAGATGTAAAAATTGCATTTCTTCATTTAAAACTTGAAGAATAAATTTATATGCTCTAGCTAGAAGAATTTCGTGAAAGAGAAAGGGAGAACTTAGTTCGCAGATTGAACAAATTTCTATACAACTTAAATATAGGTGTCGAGGTATTGGCATAAGAGATTTGATTCCTTCATCATGAGCCTTAGATACAATAAACTCAATTCAGACTATTGTCTATATTACAAGAGGTCTGAAGATAATGATTTCATTATTTTGCTGTTATATATGGATGACATGTTAATAGTAGGCCTTAACAAAGATCAAATCTAAGAATTAAAGGCACTATTGTCTAGGGAATTTGACATGAAGGACTTAGGGCAAGCAAACAAGATTCTAGAGATGCAAATTCACCGATCAGAAATAATAGGAAAATTTAGCTTTCTTAGAAGAATTACTTAAAGAAAATCTTGCAACACTTTATCATATAAGATTGTAAGACAATCTCTACTCCACTTCCTGTTAATTTCAAGTTATCCTCAAGTACGTATCCTAGCAATGAAGTAAAGAGGAATCATATGTCTCGAGTACTGTATACATCAATAGTGAGAAGTTTAATGTTCACTATAATTTGTACAAGACTAGACAATGCACAAGCATTGGGGGCAGTCAATTGGTACATGTTGAATCCTGGTGGAGAGCATTGGAAAACTGTGAAAAATATTTTAAGATATATCAGAGAAACTTAGAATACTGCATTATGTTTTAGATGATTAGAATTTACTGCTAGGGACTATGTGGATTCAGATTTTGCAGGAGACATTGATAAAAGAAAATCCACTACTGGCTATGTGTTTACACTTACAAGAGGAGTTATGAGCTGGGTTTCAAAACTGCAGACCATTGTGACTTTATCTACAATAGAAGCAGAATACATGGCAGCTACATAAAATTGCAAAGAAGCTATTTAGATGCAAATGTTATTGGTGGAGCTCGAGTACAAATAAGAGAAAATTCTTGTGTTTTGTGACAATCAAAATATCTTGCACATTGTAAAGAATCTAACCTTTCACTCTAGGACAAAGTGCAAAATGGTACAGTACAACTTCGTTCGAGAAGTAGTGGAAGAGGAAAGTGTGGATCGTCCAAAAAAATCTCATTCATTGGCTATAAAAAGAGGCGTGCTTCCCTCATTTTGGATCGTCCCAAAAAATCCCATTTTTTCTTGTATTGAAAGAGAGTTTGAGAGCTTAATATAATTGCTCTTAAATTGAGAGTGTTGAGTATAATTAGGGTCTTGGGAAGTGAGAGTGTAATTTTTTTTCCTTAATTATAGACAGAGTGTAATTTTTCTCTTCTAATGTTAGAGAAAAGTTGTAATTTTTCCTAGTATAGTAAAATATTTTCTTTTATCTTCACCCGGGGACATATATTAAAAGCCTAATCACGTAGTTTCTTGTGTCCTCCTTGTGTGCTTGTTCTTCATTTTCTCTAATTTTATTTTAGCTGTAGCCCCGTTTCACCCATCAATTTCCTAACGTCTGTATGGATCTCATTCTGTGCAGGTCATTACCTTGTTGTTTGAGACATGTTGAGATCAAAGGGACTCCTAATGTATGCAGCAACATGCTTGCCCATGGCCTATTCCGCTCTCATACAACTTCCCGTATATGTTGATCTTAAGTTGGCCATATTGAAAAAGGTTCCATAGCCAAGCTACAAGGTGTTTTCTCTCTAGCTCATCACCGATACACTAAGCAATGATTGGATTCTATTTTAAATTTGAATGTTCTAATTGCTTCCAGTTTGTAGTTTTGAGTAGATATTTTTACATTGTCAACATGAAATTCAATGGCAGTGTAGTAAAAAGTTAATGAAATTTAGCATAAGAGGGACACAAATTACAAAGTGTTGTAAAACAGAAAAGTCCAGGATAAAGGTATCAATTGCATGCTTTCCGAGGCTTTGATTTCGAGGCCTTCAAAATTAAAGAGATCTGGTTGTCGATTAGCCCTTTATAGAGTTAAGGCATGTGCAAAACTCTTGCAGAAAACCAGTATGACTAAAACCAAAGGAACTTTAATTACAGATTTCATAAAAAATTCCTTAATGTAGAGTGAATCACTGTTAGCTCTAGTAGAAGAGAAATTTATGGAATGCATGAGATGTGCTTTGGCTGGTAATTTTTTAAAATGTAATTTTATTTTATTTAATACTATTTAGTTTTCTAAAAGAATAACTATAATAATAAACCTATGAGTTTGGATATAGATGGTGTCAAAAGGCGCCACCATAATAGTGAATAGTGAATAAGAAGAGTGTATAGTGTGAATATGTTTGTATGGAAATTTTGTAAATTAAAGACAGAAGTTGCAGAAAGAGATAGCGAGAGAGAGAGAGGGAGCTGCATTGATAACTTCTTTACATTAGCCATTACAACTGCTGGCAGAATCTCCACCTTGCTGTCTCGGTTTTCCTCTCTTACTTCTTCTTGTCCGTTTCGCTCTCTTGGTTATAAATTTCTCTCTCTCTCTCTTTTTTTTTTTTTGTAATTCATTTCTTCCTTTTTGTTATTATTTATGTTTTGATTATTTGATATATGTTCATATGGCCTTTGTTAATTGTTAGCCATGTCCAATAATTATATTCTATATACCCTTTGTTGCTGTTCATTTGTTGAGAAATTTACAGGAAAGATATTGTAATTATGTTAAATTAGTTTTTTCTTCAATAATTATAAAATATGTTGACTTGTGAGTCTAATGAAATAATCATATTAATACAATATTAAAATTGATTTTCCACTTAAGAATTTATTCTTTAAAAATTATTATTGAGTAAACAATATAAATTTGAAACAATCCGGGATGATTTGTTAAAATTTTTAATTCTGATTTTTTTTTAATTTTTGAAAAATACCAAGGAGTATAATATTAATAATCAAGTAACTAAATCTCTCATGTTGAAACTATTTTTTAAAATTAAATTTAGCGATGAAGAACTGAAATTTAAAAAAGAAAACCAAAATTGGAGGTACTTTATAACTGTTGGGAGGTAGTTGGATGCATTAATGTCAAGGGTTTTATATGTATTGCAATAAAGCGTGATTAAAATAACCGGGGAAAAAAATAGGAGCTACAAGCGGCTAACTAGTGGGTTTCTGGAAGGGATTAGGATTTTCTCCTTATTTGATCATATTCTGAGCAAATAACTCAATCACTAATTGATTGTTAATAAATAAAAAAATCAAAAAAGTTAAATCTTACCCATACATTACCACTAAAAGACACATGGTAAAAGATTATTAAAAGTTTAGTAATGCTTAGATCAAGAGAAAATCCTGTTCTTTGTGGAAGTACCGCAAAAATGCGAGAGCAGAATTCAAAATCAGCAGAGAAGAACTACGAGTCAATGTATACTGAGGGCTGTTAAGGATCAACACGAGTTAGTGGGTTTAATTATTTCTTAATAGAAAATGGCCAAAATTTGGTAGGCGGACAAGCTTGTTCTTGTCAAGGAAAAATTAAATGGTTGTCTAGGATTCAAAATTTTAGAAAGTCATCTACTTTTGGGCATCTATTTTGATACAATAATTAATAATCATTCTTCTAAAATTTCAAAGATTTTTAAAAATTTTTTTTAACATTATATTAGTAGGAAAGTCTATTATTACTTCTTGTTTGGGGGAAAAATAAGAAAGATAGCAGAATGCCACATGTCGACGAATAAAATAACTTCAGTGCAATCTGAGGTATCCGACATGATTAGAGGTACCCCGCAAAATTAGAGGTACCTGCCATGATTTGAGGTACCCAACATGATTAGAGGTACCCAGCCTGATTAGAGGTACCCTGCATGATTAGAGGTACCTGGCGGGATTAGAGGTACCAGGCCTGATTAGAGGTACCCCGCATGATTAGAGGTACCCGGCGTAATTAGAGGTACCCAGCTTGATTAGAGGTACCCCGCGCAATTAGAGGTACCCGACTTAATTAGAAGTACCCAGCTTGATTAGAGGCACCCCGCATAATTAGATGTACCGGGCGTAATTAGAGGTGCCCCGC
Organism: Citrus x clementina; assembly: GCF_000493195.1. Taxonomy (NCBI): domain Eukaryota; kingdom Viridiplantae; phylum Streptophyta; class Magnoliopsida; order Sapindales; family Rutaceae; genus Citrus; species Citrus x clementina. The sequence goes on from NW_006261964.1 coordinate 15,680,957, forward strand.
GCAATTAGAGGTACCCGGCGTAATGCGGGGGTACCCCACGGGGGCCAGATTAAGCCTAAATGTGAATTGGAGGCACCTTTAAATCCTCGAATACCCAAAGATGAAAAACAGGGTACCCTGGTTGAAGACTCGGTTTAGTCTTGATTTGGGCCACCGATCCAACAAAGAAAAGTCGTACTACTAGTAAAAGTATTATTTATTATGATGCAAGAGGGTATCAAGAGATCACCTTACTCCAGGGTACCGAGGTACCTGACTTATCCCCAATCATGATAATCTACTTAACATCAGAGCCGCCTTTATCATTATATGTTCGCCATATTTGATTCTGAGCGAATGGTCGATCATGAGGTTTCAATTATTTTGCATAAGGGTAGGCGAGCAGCCACCTTCATCTTTATTTATGTTGTTTATTTTATTCCATGCGAATGGTGGATCATGAGGTTTCGACCATCTCGCATAAGGGTAGGCGAGCAGCCACCTTTATCTCAATCTATATTATTTATTTGATTCCATGTGAATGGTGAATCATGAGGTTTTCGACCATCTCGCATAAGGTAGGCGAGCAGCTACCTTCATCTTAATCTATATTGTTTATTTGATTCTAGCGAATGGTGGATCATGAGGTTTTCGACCATATCGCATAAGGGTAGGCGAGCAGCCACCTTTATCTTATTCTATGTTGTTTATTTGATTCCACGCGAATGTCGGATCATGAGATTTTCGACCATCGTGCATAAGGGTAGGCAAGCAGCCCACCTTTATTACTATTTGTCTTGCATATTTGATGTAGAGTGAATGGTGGATCATGAGGTTTTCCATCATCTCTCAAAAGGAATCGCCACAAGTTTTGTGAAGATTTGCGGCAAGCATTTCTATGAAAACTCGCCATACACTAATTAAGGGTACCTCCGAGGTACCCTACGCCAGAAAGTCACTCCTCAAATACACCAAGAGGAACCCTAAGAAAACTTGAGATAAGCAACAAGCATATCCGGAGGAATCACCATATGTTTGATGAAATTGGGTTGTTCCGCCATGAATTAACTGCACATGTCTAAGTAAACCGCGATACACTGATGAGACAAGATTAAGGGTACCTATAGTACTCAGGGTACCCTATGACAGAAAACCATTCCTCGTGTACACCAAGAGGAACTCTAAGAAAGCCTGAGATAAACAGCAAGCATATTTGAAGGAATTGTCATATGTTTCATAAAATTGGGTTATCCTGCCATGAAGTAACAGATAGCTCAAGGGATATCCAACCTTAAGGGTACCTGAGGTACCCCATACGCCTTGTCGGTAATGTCGAACAAAGTTACATAGTAGGATGGTTATCTGCACCTTCATCATTTAGGATAAGGGAATCAACAAAAGTGCTAGAAATAGCAGAAACACAAGCGTCAGTATAAGGGGTACCTTATGGCGACTTCATCTGAGGTACCCCAGTTGATCTCCATTGGCTTTTAGACCAAGATGTGTGGGGAGCCCTGCTATTCTCAATTGCCTTCAAGATAGCCGGCTTATCTACCTAGTTCTCTACTCTTGGCAATACCAGCCCCATATCAGCACTCCATTCATCGGTCATGATGTGCTCAAAAGCATTGTCAACTATGTTCTTCTGTCAAGGTACCAAGTCCTGAAGCTTAACTTAAAGCTCCTCAGGGTCTTCCACCTTATGTGCCTTCTCCTCTGAAACTTCAGCAAAGTGTCCTCTCAAAGTCTTGTTCACTCCAGAGATCTTCCCTCATAAGGGTACCCCTAGAGGCGTCCTCTATTCAGCTGCCCATCGAGCTAAACTTCATATCGCCACGTGTCGCTCCTACTTTTTATGTAAGTTTCTTTTGCCTCCAATACTTCTCGCCAAAAGAAACTAGGGGGATGTTGTTTGGGGGAAAAATAAGAAAGATAGCAGAACGCCACATGTCGACGAATAAAATAACTTCAGTGCAATCTAAGGTACCCGACATGATTAGAGGTACCCCGCAAGATTAGAGGTACCTGCCATGATTTGAGGTACCCAGCATGATTAGAGGTACCCGGCCTGATTAGAGGTACCCCACATGATTAGAGGTACCCTGTATAATTAGATGTACCAGGCGTAATTAGACGTACCCCGCGCAATTAGAGGTACCCGACGTAATTAGAAGTACCCGGCGTAATTAGAAGTACCCGGCGTAATTAGAAGTACCTGGCTTAATTAGAGGCACCCCACATAATTAGATTTACCCTGCGTAATTAGAGATACCCGGCTTGATTAGTGGTACCCCGCACAATTAAAGGTACCCAGCATAATTAGAGATACCCCACTTCGTTCCAGATTAACTTGAGGTACCCCACATGGATCCGGGTATCTCATATAACTTGAGGTACCCGACAGATTAAATGCAAGAGAATCCTCCGAACATATCCGCCGTAAGAAACGTCTCCATCTCTTAAAAGATATTATTCGATTTTGTCAGAATTAGGAATTAAGAACGTCGTACCAAAAGGGGGGGACAGCCGCCTACTACCTCTGCCAAAAGTGAAGGACATTGTCCCAAGGACAGTGGTCCTCAGCCGCTTACCCGACAGCTACTGTAGAGGTACCCTGGACCACTCTCCAGCGCGCGCCACGTTTCTAAAGGATGAGATACGCCGCGAACATGCACATAACGGCCCAAAAATCATAAAAATGTAAAAGGACGTTAGCCAAAAAGGGTACGCCATGTGGCAGCTGAGGTACTCCATATATAAAGGTGCCTAGGTTTCATTCTCCATCACGCTCTCACACTCCAAAAAATAGGTTTCCTTCAACCTTAAACCCTAATTTACAAAGGGCTAGCCAGCTCTCTTCACCATAAAAGCTTGAGTTTGCTAACTTGAGCGTCGGAGTGTGAATGCCGGGGTACCCCGGCTTCACCTCTAACCTCTATTTCATTGTTTTGCAGGCGTGTAGCTCATTTTGAAGGACACCGTTTTGCAGGCGTGTAGCTCATTTTGAAGGACACCTCTCTTGGTTTTGACCTTTCACCATTGTTACCACTCTCTCTCCCCTTCTTACCTCCCCCGAATTTCAGATACACCACACCGCACACAACAAACCAGTGAGGTACCCCATCTCCCCCAAAAATATAAATTCATTGTTCAAGATAGATTTTGGCTTTTCCAACCCCAAAATCTGTTGAAAACACTTCTATTCATAATTATCTAAAAGCTAGGATTAATTTTTTAATACAAATTTTATATTTGATGATCTTCATTTACTTTTTAGAAAAGTTTTATATTTAATAATTTTCACAATATAATCAATATCTATACCCATTAATTCTTTATTTTGTTAATCTTTCCCATAAAAAAAATTAAATTCTTCTTCACAATCCAAAAAAAAAAAAAACTCTATAAATTATTAATGTTACAACCAACTTTTTTTATTCTTTTGAACTCTATAAAAAACATCAAAGCCAATAGATATTGAATTAACAATAATCTCAATTAAAAACTTTCTTACTCTTTCTTATACATAGAAAATCCTTTTCTATGCAATTCATTGGCATCTTTAATCATCATATTTATCTCAACTAGTCAGCTTTTCCAAGTGCTATATATCATTCTAATTTTTCTATTTTACATTATTTAATATTTTTTAAAATTTAATTCTTTTTTTATTTTGTATTGGCATATGAGTTATAACTTGTACAATCTAAAAAAGATTAAAATTTGAGCTATATTATATTCCTTTGAGAGTTAATGTTATAGAATGTCCAAAGACTTTAAAAGGAAAATCTCGTCTAGACCCCGAATCTCATTGAATTGGCCCTTCTACTACTTACAGGATCAGTCCACTGATACTTTATCACGTGGTAGAATAATAGGTCTCGAAGTGAGACTATTGGGCCCCAAGGACTATGGCAATAACAGAGAGTTGAGTGGAGACGTAAGCGAAGTGGTTATAACAATTATAAGGAGCTTGAATTGGCAATAATGGAAGTGTGTAGTAGCATGCTGAGGCAGTGAGATAGTTCCTCAAAAATTTTCTACCAAGTGGAGAAGTTTGATCAAGCATAGAAAAATGAATGGTTGTAATTTTATTTAGCTTTTTTATCTTGTGTGGTTCGCGTTTGTCTTAGTATTGTATAAATAAAAACATCCGAGACGCATTTGTGCAATAACCAGTGTAGTCTTAAGCGTTTTTATTTATTCATCAATATCGAGTGAATTTATCTTATAATCTAAAATTTTTGTTGTGTACTCTAAATCTTACTTGAGGATGGAAACGGCAGGTTATAAATGCGTAGACATTGGATTAGCTCATCATGGAACCAATAGCAAAGCAGACATTGGATCGACTGCAGCCGACGCAATCAATACCGGAGTAGACGCTGCATCGCCTGCAGCGGATGCCATTGACGCCGGAGTTGGCAATGCAGCTTGATAACGATAAAGATAAAACTTAAAATATTCTTATCGTTAGTCTTGTAATTATCTTTTTAGTTATCGTTAATCTTGTAATTATCCTTGTAGTTATCTTGTAAACTAATGTTTATCATATGTATTCTTAGCTTGTATATAAGTGAAGTATATGTGATATGAACCTCATTGAAAACTGAGGCTTACAAATCGTCCTCCAGAGTTTTATTGTTTTACAGCTGACGCAATGAGTACCGTACTGGATTTTGCATCGCCTGCAGCTGATGTCTCTCTTGCAACATCATGAAAAAGCCAATACACGGGTAACTAATGACAAATAGATGTATCATAAATAAAAATGATAGCTAAAATAATAAAAATACAGCACTCAGTGTTATATTGTACTTTGTTTTAATGAAAATTCTGCATGTATAAAAAATAAAATAAAATAAAACTAGGGGTGATGCTATTTGAATCTATTAATTTTCTCTACAACTATTGATTAGAAATTTTATTATTAAAATAATTATTGATAAAATTACTCAGTTAATCATTTCTTCTCTTTTCAATCCCAATTCCAAATTCTTTTATATATTTTCTTTTAACTGTAAACTAACTACAAATAATTGATTTCATTGTAGATTATCATAAACTAAGAGGATCGAAATCCATCATTCAAAAATGAAAATCACTAATTTTTTTAGACATGAAAGTTAATGAATATTAAGAAAGTAATCTTTACCAATCAAAAAAGGTAGTGAATATAAAGGGAAAAAAAGTTCTTATATACAGAAAACATGAAATAGAGATTATGATTTACTAAGAAAGGAAAAAAAAAATCCAAAAGAGAGTATAATTGAGTGTAGTTTAGAGAATGTGAAAGTAGAGAGAGACTATATAATAGTGAGTGAGGGAAAGAACTACACTGAAAGAGCTTAATAAAAGATAATTGTGAGATTTTAAATTTTTAATAATGAATTTATTTTTTAAAATAGGTGTAGGGATGAATTTAATAGGTTCAAATAGTCCCAAAACTAATTATGATATTTGATAATGTTCCAGTTTATGCAGGTTTATCTTTATATTTCCACAACATCTAGTGAAATTTTATTAAAGTTGTATTAATTGAGAGGTATATTCTGCGTTCTGTATTCACTCCTTCAATTTTTTTTATCTATTTGAAGGGTTTTTTATTTAATAAGCCACCTTGCTAGTCGGAGATCCATTTCTATTCTTTTTTTTTTTTGTGGTATATTATGTGTAGTTATATACTTACATACAGACAAATTAGACGGATGATTAGAAACGACTGACTGAGAGAATAAAGAAAAGCTATTGTAATGTTATATGATTGTACCAAAATAAAATATAAAAATATATTCCTGTTAAATGGCTGCCCGCCCGCTCATTTTAATGTTGCAATGTTGCTAAATTTTTCATGGTATCCAAGAAAGAAAGTTAAAATAAATAAAAGAAAAGGATTAATTGTCTTTAGTAAAGCAACAAGAGGCAGAAGAAATGAATGTCCTTCATGGAGAAGAAAATTAATAGTTTGATAGAAAATTTACGCAGCACCAACTTATGATCTTTTTGAGAAAGAAATATTTTTAATTGACTCTTTGAAAAAATATGGGAGGCAAAGTTACATAGAGAGAATAAATAAAAGCTGTGATGCACTGATAGGTGTTGGCGCATACATATCAAGGTTTATTCATTCTCTTATTTAGATTTATGTCATTTTCCTTCTTTATCATATCCTTCTAAAGTAAAAGTAATAAATTAATAAAATATCATGAAAGATAACATTCCTTAATTACTTTATAATTTAGTGTCGATATTTTATAATTAGAAGTTTACAAAAATCTTTTAAATCAATTATGTAATGACGTAGTTCCGATATTTGAACCTAAAATAAGTTGAATGTTGACACAACATGTCTCAACCTATATGTTGAATCCGAGATAAATAATGCGGACTAACAACTAAAACTCATAGCACAAATTTTATTCATGACAATATATATAAAAATGGTCTCTGATATAAGCACATAACAACTTCTGTGTCTCATCTGAAAATATACATTCAAAACTTGCACAGTTCATGTCTCACTATACATATTCACACTAAAATTATATATATATAAAAACATAAGCAACATAAATGTGCTCAAAATGCAAGACATGCAACAATGCGTTTCGTGACCCAACCTCAATTAACTAGAATTGATCTGCACGAAATCCTGCGGAATCCTGGGAGAAAATGGGTAAATAGGAAAATGGTGAGCTTACGGCTCAGTGAGTGGATGTGTATATATATATATATATATATATATATATATATATATATATATATATCTATATAATAATAATAATAATAATAAAGTAGTGTACTAGTGCCTATGCATAATCATGTGATATAACTCCACATTGAATATCATACACCAGCAAACATGGAATTCATACATACATAATATGACAAAACTGCACCAAATAGTACCCAAGGGAAAATAACTTTCAATACTCGTCGAGATCATCATCGCACGAGTAGAGTGGGGAAAAGCCTCTCACTACCCAGCGTAATTAAACTATCTCGCACGAGTAGAGTAACCTAACGCTCAATACGCATGCGCAGAGTCTATGGGGAAGGGTGCATATCTGGTGATTGCCAATCACATCTTATGACTCAATCAAACATATAATATGCGTATATGTAATCACGACATGATATTAAATCACAATATCAAACATAAATGCTTCTTGGAATACATAATAATAATAATAATAATATTCACTCACAGATCCTGTTTCACTCTGGGGTTCGCTGGGGCTCTCGTGGGTTCCCGGATTCTCGAGTTCCTCCTAAAATACATGATTAAAAAATTAACCGTTAGAACTAATATAAAAATCTATACGTATCATGTAAATTGTAACATAATTGATCAAGCTTTATAAATCTATAACCCACTAGTTTATTAGATATTAATCTAATTGTCCAATTCTATTTTCTGTAACTTTTTCTTTCAATTTCTCTTTTTCCCACCTTCGGCTTCTTCCTTTTCTTTCTCTCTTTCTCTTTTCTCTCGATTTTTCTTCTTTTCTTCTCTTTGTTTTGCTCTCGGTAATTTGGTAAATGAAGCAATTATCAAAATGTTGCATTTTATGTATAGCCACCGAATGCAAGCAAGCAACTGGCTATTGCTTTTGTAATCAGCCACGTTTGGCTTCTTTTTCTTTTTTCTTTCAAGTGGTGCATGACAAATTTACTTTCAAATATTTAGAAAAAAATCAACAGGAGAATAAAATGATGATTGTTACCAAAGTCCTAAGTTATATGGTAAACTAGAAGAGGATTCATTATCAAGGCTTATGGGTTATTTAAATTGAGAATTCCATGATAGAGGGGATCAATATGGCTTCACAAATAGAGGCGGTGAATGATTTGTTCGAAAATGCCGTGAAAGGCCGATTGTATAAAGTTGCGGATGCCTATGAGAACAACCCGATGATTCAAGTTGCCAAAATCTCAAAAATCAGAAGATAGAGCCTAGCATATTGTTGTGATTCATGGAAAAGTGACATTGCGTTGAAACTAGTGGAAAGCATAGGACAAAATGCATCAAATGTCTTAAAATGACAGAATAAGAAAGGCCACACTGCTCTTCATCTAGAGTCAGCTCTCGGCAATGCAGCATTGTGCCATTGTTTGGCCTGGAAAAATCCTAAACTTGTCGCTTTTCGCAACAATCAGAGTGAGACTCTTCTCTTCTTGGCATCTCTTCATCGCAAGAAGGCCGCGTTTCTTTGCCTCCATTTCTTTAATCAAGAAAAGGACGGAAAAACTTCTTCTAGAAAACATAATGGGGATAACTTTTTCACTCTACCATATTTAGAGAACACTTTAGTATGTAACATTAATTTTCCTCAGGATTATCTGTAACTTCTAATAAATTATATGCAACCTTTCAAGGCTGATGCTACAATACCTGCATGTATCAGATACATGCAGGAAAAATGGCCGTTGGATTCAATATAATGAATCCAATGGTTGAGATGAATTTAAACAATAAATAATAAAAAAATTTACAAAACCTGAAACCTATAGAATCGGTTTCAACACACATCAAACCACCTTTCAAAAAAAAAAAAAAACACACACACACATCAAACTGAAGCATTTATATTTGTTGAAAAAAAAGGCTCTCACCTCACGCGGGAAATCAATTTCTTCTTTCCTCCCTCTTCACTCACCCTCACGGCTCCCTCTCCCTCATCATTCACTCCCTCGTGTGCATTATTGAGTATTAGAAAGTGTATATTTATAAAGGAGAAAATCATCATTTTACATTTCAAATCTTATTAACATCCTTACTTTTATGTATTTAAACTTCTTGTGATTTAATTATGTGTGTTTTATTTTAATTAAGTATTTTATATATTTTAGGGGCATCATGGTCATTTCACAATGAATGAGAGATCAGACAGCAAAACGGACATTAATTTTGAACTCAGGACAGTCGAAAACCTTAGGAGTATAAAAGGAAAAATGACACTGTTCACATGTACGGTATTGTCCATGTTACTGTTCACGACACTGTTCACATATACGGATTGATGACGTGGTATTGACTGATGATGTGGCATTGACTGATGAGGTGTCACAATTCTATTGGACTAAAATTTTTATGTACTGTTGATCGGTGACGTAGCAGCATGCTAGTGGACCAAAAATCGCGCGTACGATACATGCATATACACAGGATTATTTTCAACCAAGTGCTTCATTTCAATAGATTTCTCTTCAATTTATTCTCTCCATTTTAATTTAAATTTTAAAATATTCCAAATCATTTTTGAAATACAAGTTATGCAACCCAAGAGGGGGGTGAATTGGGATTTTAAAATTTATTCAATACAATTCGCACAACAATTTAATCTATTGCCTTAATCAAATCAAAATAATAAATTCAATCAAGCACAATATTAAAAGAGTAAGGGAAGAGAAAACGAACACAAGGATTTTTACGTGGTTCGGCTATCCCCGCCTACGTCCACGCCTCCAAGCTCACCCGGCTTGAGGATTTCACTATCCAAGCCTCCCAAGGCTTCAAATGTTTACAATTGACTTCCAAGGTGTCAATGAACCTTTACAACAAGAGATTATATCCCTAATCTCTTCACCCCAAGTGCTTCCCACACTTGTACACTCACAATTTGGTGAGAAAGGAAAATTACAACAAAAACTCTCTCTAAGAGTGGATAAACAAATTATAGCTCAATGATGATTCAACAAATGATGATTTATGAAATGGAAGCTCAATATATGTTATATGATCTTATATTTGCTTGTGTTCATATTTAAAATGAAGTTTGAGTTGAGTTTTTATAGTGAAAGCCCGAAAACTAGCCATTATAGGCAAATTCCAGCGCCCAAGCGGCTAGCCGCTTGTTTATCCGGCTCGCCGCTCAGGAACAGTGATATTACCGTTATTTTTGAATTTTGCTACAGTAACACTGTTCACTAAAATTATACTTTGGCCCAAAGCTTTCTATAATTATATTATGGCCCAAAATGTCATAAAACTTTACAAATAGGTCCAATTTCAGAATTACTTAAGAATAGTTATCTTTCCAAAACTTTTTGAAATTATGATATGGCCCCAAAGATTTTATTGTTTCGCACAAAGGTCCTTTCAACATAATACCCATATTTTTCAAAGTTCTCAAAACCTTTCACTTTAGTTCAAAATATTCATAAATTATAGTATGGCCCAAAACATTTAAAATGTCTGTAAAAACATCCAACTCCGAAATTTGATACTTATTAAAATCAAAGATTTCAAATCTTAGCATTTAAGTCTAATTAACTCAAATCCACAAAATACTTTACTTTATAAAAATAAAATATTTTAGTTTATGAAAAGTATTTAATTAAATTAATCTCTTGAGCTTCTCAAATGCTAAATCATGCATCAATTAAATCATACCGGCTTTACAAGAATTTGTCGCAATAATTCGTCCGTTGAGCTCTAAACTTTATTCTTGATTTCGCCGTTGTCCGTTGAGTGTCTTCAATCTTGATTTCACTTGATTCACTTGCATAAATATTATCCTTCAAAAACTAGTGTAAATGTGAAATATAATATTTATTAATTTTACTTAAGACACATGTTTGTTATCATCAAAATTACATTATGTGTAACAATTTTCACCACAAATCCAACCACCCATTTAAAAAATTAATTCTACACACAATTGAAATCTACCTCCTCATGGGATCGACACTCGTCACCAATAATCTATTCTACAACAGATTCATGCACTTGCGAGTTCAATAAAATTTGCACAACATGCACTCCCTCACGACACGCCTCATCAGGGCCATCAATAGTGGTGCTATCCAGCAATGATACGCGGCGGCTGATCTCCATTGGTGGCAACGATCTGCGGCTACAGATTCACAAACCACTCAGCTCTTGTCAGCCATTTTGAATCCTTCTCAGGCCATCTCTGCAGTACACCAAGGGTAATGAGACATGAGTATCATGGGTTTTGTTTAGTATTATTATAATTGTTGATTATGTGTTTTATTTGATATGTTAACAAGATTCAATCACCTCTCATATTTATACATTACAACTTTTACCATGTAAGCTTATTAGTGCATATTGTTGGGTTATGTAATAATTTATATGCATTTAGAATTTGTGAAGAGAGTTAGATGACATTATTAGTGTGGATTGACAGGGGACTTAATTTTTAATGTATACAGTATAATGGTTAATCGTAAGGCCGATGTCGTAAATGACATTAATATTCGGTCTGAGAAGCTCGAACCTCCAAGGCTGGGCAAGCATTCGTACATATATTACTTGTAAGTAACTAATTCATTGTTGGTTTTTTTTTTGTTTACATTCTGCAGTGATTTCAGTTTAACAGTGCAATAATTTCAGTTGACATATAAGGAACTGATATTATTTTTCTATCTACAATAAGATAGAATCCTAAAAGTTGAAGGAGGAAGGTGTGAAGGTAGATGAAACGATTTGTAGACAACTTCTCTATGTTGCAGCCTACTCACTAATAGTTTCGTTGATGATTGGTCAATGAATATTTTTTTTTTTGTATAGGTTAAGGGGCGTATACGTGACAAAAGGTTGAAACTTAGCTTGAAAGAGAAAATCGAATTCATTAACAATTATAATGAAAATGCTGAAATTAACTCGAGATTGCCCAGTGGATTGTTAAGTGAATCGATTCCAATAGAGGAGAACAATTCTGATAAGGGTAATCACCCATCTCGATGTAGTGTTTTGCGATTCTCCAACATTGTTGCTTTGCTATTTATTGAACAACAGGATGTTGTGAGAGAAATTGGTTTCAGAAGCTTGTTGGGTTTAAAATGTGGGCGACTTAGGCAAGATTTATGTAGATTGTTAGTTAAGGAATATAACATAGATAGACGGTCCATAACAGTCTATAGAATGGAATACAAGCTTCTCCAAAAACTTTTACAAGCGTGATGGGTGTTGGTGACGGAGGAACACCGATTGTGCATGGTGGAGAAGATAGTGAAATAACTGACTTACGGGCCAAGTATTGCTCAGAAAAGAAAGGCATCCGAATAGGTAGTTTAGTTGACAAATTAAAGACAAATTATTGTTCAGAATGAAAATCTCTGTATTCTATTTAGTCTTTTTGTGATTGGAACAATTTTGTGTCCAACTACAACCACATACATCAACCCATCATACATTCATGCTTTAAAAGACATGAGTAACATTCGCAGCAAAAAATGGGTCAGCTGGTCTTTCGACTTCTTATGGGAAGAAGTTTCAAAGTTCAATGAAAATCAAATTTCCTCGATGAATGGATGCGTTATATTTTTAGTGGTATGATTTATTTGAAATGCAAGTTATGCAACCCAAGAGGGGGGGGGGGTGAATTGGGATTTTAAAATTTATGCAATACAATTTGTACAACAATTTAATCATTGCCTTAATCAAATAAAAAACAATAAATTCAATCAAGCACAATATTAAAAGAGTAAGGGAAGAGAAAATTGTTAACATATATGTTTCCATAATATTGATTTTGATGATAACAAACAAGATTAAGAATGATTAATCTTTTAAGATCAAATTATTTTTTATACATCTTAAATAAATCATTATTTTCACATTTTAAAGGTTTTATATTTAATGGAAAAATGATTTTATGAAATTGATTGTTTTTATTCTTTTTAAATAAATCATTATTTTCACATTATAAATGTTTCATATTTAATGGAAAAATGATTTTATGAAATTGGTTGTTTTTCAAAGTTTATGGTTTAATTGAAAGAATTTTGAAAACTTTGAAATAAAGAAGTATTGCTTGAAATTTTGGTAAAGGACTTATTTGAAAAGTGTCATAGCATTTTTGGCTATACCATAATTTCAGAAAGTTTTGGGATTAACAAAGTATTATTTAGAAATTCTGAAATTGGACTTATTTGCAACGTTTCATACCGTTTTGGGCCATAGTACAGTTATATAAAGTTTGAGGGTCAAACTGTTATTTTACAAAATAGTGCACTGTAGTAGTCACTGTAGCAGTCACTGTAGAAAACGGCGATCCGACATTTTGTTAACGGCTCGCCAACATCGAGCAGAATTGAAGATCAGCCTCTGGACACTAACGGCGATCCGACTTCGTGATAACGGCTCGCCGACATCTAACAGAATTGAAGATTAGTCTGTGGACACTAACGGCGATCCGACATCTAGATAACGGCGATCCGACAATTTGAAAATCAGCCCCAACGGTCATATTGACCAGTCAAACGGCGATCCGATATCTAGTTAACGGCGATCCGACAGTGTGCAGACAGTCTATAACGGCTAGTTTTCAGCTGCAACTATAAATAAGCTCATTCAAATCCAAACAAAGTTTGATCACAACACAACCATTGAGCTTATATTCGAGAATACAATCTTCATAGAGCTTTAAACACATTTTCTCTTCATCTATTCACACATTGGGCATTGATTTGTAATCTTAAATATTGTGTGAGAGAAAAACAATTTGTAATCTTTTACTTTGAGTGATTGTAAGTGTTGGGATACACTTGGGTTAAGAGATTGGGGATAATCTCTTGTTGTAAAGGTCCATTGACACCTTGGAAGTCAAGTGTAAGCGTTTGAAGCCTTGGGAGGCTAGCTTAGTGAAATCCTCAAGCCCGGTGAGCTTGGAGGCGTGGACGTAGGCGGGGATTGCCGAACCACGTAAAAATCCTTGAGTTTGCTTTCTCTTCCCTTGCTCATTTATTATTGTGCTTTCATTGAATTTATTGTTTTCGAATTTATTAAGGCATTAGATTGGATTGTTGTGTGGTTTATTTAGCTTAATTTTTAAATCCCAATTCACCCCCCCTCTTGGGTTGCCTAGTTAGTATTTCATTTGGTATCAGAGCAAGGTGCTCTTGTGTAGACTTAACCGTCTAGAGTTAAAGATCCATGGCAACCTATAATGACTCAACCTTTAGGGAAGGACAATCCACAATTAGACCACCGTTCTTTGATGGTAATGACTACCCATATTGGAAAACTAGGATGAGAATTTATTTACAAGCTTTAGATTATGAAATTTGGGAAATTGTTTGTGATGGTCCATTTATGCCTTTGACTAAAAACGGAGTTGGGGAAGATATTCCAAAACCTTCACGGGAATGGAATGAATTGGAAAAGAGAAAAGCTTCTCTAAATTCCAAAGCCATGAATGCCTTGTTTTGTGCACTAGATAAGAAAGAGTTTCATAGAGTGTCTAGTTGTGAAAGTGCTAATGAAATTTGGCACAAACTTGAAGTTGTTTATGAAGGCACGAATCAAGTGAAAGAGTCTAAAATTAGTAGGTACACTCGGCAATATGAATTGTTCCAAATGGAACAAAATGAGAGTGTATATTCTATGTATACTAGATTTACGGACATAGTGAATACTCTAGGAGCCCTAGGAAAGACCTTTTCAAATAGCGAGAAAGTTAAGAAAATCATTAGGTCGTTACCTAAGGAATGGAGACCAAAAAGGACTGCCATTGAGGAAGCTAAAGATTTGAATATCTTACCTATTGATGATTTAATTGGTTCTCTTATTTCTTATGAGGAAGACATGGCAGCCGAAAGAAGCAATGAGGAGAAGAAGAAAAGCATTGCTCTCAAAGCCTCGAAATATGAGAGTGATGAGGAAAGCGAGCTGGATGAGGAGGAGATGGATATGCTGGCTAGGAGGCTTAGAAAACTTTTTAAGAAATCCGGTGAACGAAGAAAATCTAGAGACCTCAAGAACCGAAAGGAGAAGAAGGAAGTAATCAAATGTTATGAGTGCAAGAAGCCCGGTCATATAAGAACGGAATGCCCTCTTCTCAACAAACTCAAGAAGAAAGCAATGGTAGCCACATGGGATGATAGCGATGAGGAAACAAGTGATGGAGAAGAACATCAAGAAATGACAAATCTAGCTCTCATGGCAACTGGAGATGAATCGGATGATGAACTTAATGAGGTAAATGATCTTTCTACTTATGATGAATTATATGATGCTTTTAAAGAATTGCATGATAATTGGATAAAAATTGGTAGAAAGAATGCATGTCTTAAAAAGAAAATGGTAAAGCTCACAAATGAGAATGAATCTCTAAGTGCAAAGATTACATGCCTAGAATTAGAGAATAAAACATTGCATGATAAAGTTGCATTATCAAATGAGAAACCTAACACTTCACATGAGCATCTAGAATCATATGTAGATAACTTGAAAAATGAAAAGGATGCTTTACAAAAATGCAATGATTCATTAAATCAAAAGATTAAAGGACTAGAGTTAGATAATAAAATGTTGCATGATAAAATTGCATCATTCACAAGTAAACAATGTTATTCGTATGAGCATGAGCATGAGAAATCACATGTTGATGAATTAATAAATGAAAATGAAACACTTAAGAAAAGGAGCAATGAGTTGAATGAGATTGTTTTAAAATTCACAAATGGGCAAAAGATGTTGGATAACATGCTTAATTCACAAAAATGTGTGTTTGATAAAGGAGGACTTGGGTATAAGCCTTACTTGAAACAAAAATATTATAAGAATTATTTTGTTAAGGATACCTCCACAAACAATCAAGTTGTATGTCATTATTGTAATCAAAACGGTCACATGAAGCTTGGTTGTCCTATTACGAGAAATGTATATTATGGAGTCAAATGTATTTGGGTTCCAAAAGGAACTAAATCTAACGTTCAAGGACCCAAGAGTATTTGGGTACCAAAGCACACAACTTGAATTTGTTTTGTAGGTACCACAATCAAGGAATGGTGGAGAAGTTCCTTGATGAAAGCTTGTGAGGATAATCATTTGAGCATGATCTAGAAAAAAAAAAGATGAGGCAAGATGATTTAATTGTTTTGGTAACAATTCTTGCCATATTAATTTTGTTGAATGAATCATGATAAATGAGTTTGCGAAAGTATGCTTGTATGTTTATATGATAGAATTATCATTGTGTTTAATATTGAGTGCTTTATCATGATGCATGATTATATATTTATGATGATAGTTTGTCAACTCATCATGATGGATTTGTTTGATGTTAATGTTTATGAAGTGTTTAAGCATGATAGTTAAGTGGTGTGTTTGATTTATTCACTTTTGAATGCTTATATGTTTAATTATTGTGAAAATCTCTAGTCTGCACAAGCTGTAATGAATTGGTCATAACTCCTTCTAGAGAACTCCAAATCCAGCTCTGTAAAATTTATTGGAAAGCTAACTTAATTATCTTTCCAACGGTATATAGCTTGCATGTTACTTCTGGCTCAATCAATACAGTTTTTATTCCGAATTTGACCTTTCTGCATGTTCTTAAGTTTTGAATGCTTATATGCTTCATGATTGTATGCTTGTTGGATGCTTATTGTTTCATGACTGTGATGAATGAATTATATGCATGAATTCTTGTGTCGTTAATTGTGTTATATCATCATTCACTTATAAAATTGACATAATTGTTTGATACGATTTCATATGTTTGATTTTGCATGCATTTTATGTCTCATGTACTAAATGGCTTATTGAAAAGTTTTAAATCTCAAAATGATTTAAAATTAATCAATTTTTAAGGCCAAAAATGAAATGGTGTGTGTAGTACAAGTATAAGAGCTAGCAAATATTTCATTTCCACTCATCCGGAATCTTATTGATTTCTCTCGAAACAAATTCCGGATAACCGGATTTTCAATCCAGAAAACCGGATTAGCTTTGGTTGCTCTCGGGACAACAATCGGATAACCGGATTTTGTTTTTCGGTAAGCCGTTTTCGGCTTTCAACTCTCTGACCAAGAACCGGATTTCCGGATTTTTTGTTTCCCAAGCGAATCGGCAAGCCGTTTGTGAAATTGTGTCTTGCTGCCCATTAACCGGTAAGCCGGTTAGTAAATCCGGCAAGCCGGATTCGTGGTTTATGTTGTTGTTCATCTTCTTCCTCTCTCGTGAGTTTTCTGCACGTGTTCTCTTCCTCTCTCTCAAAACCGTGAACCACCCTCTTCCATTTCCAATCAATTCCTCTTCATTTCTCAACCATTTTTATGCCAAGATCAATCTCTTAAACCATTACGCATGCATTTCATCTTCATTAAACACTTCTCCATCATGATTTCTTCACTTGTTCTCCATCATTCCATCCTCATTCCATTCCCGCGTGAATAGTGTTCTCCATTTTTCTTTCTCAAATCTCTTCATCTTTCACTCATTTTCTTGTTAAAATCAATCATCCAACTCATTATTCATCCATTACTCTTTCAATTTTCACTCTCAAAACTTGATTTCATCATCTCTCCACATAAAACCCAAAATAAAAAAAACCTAACTACCCGTTTCTCTCTCTATATTTTCAAGCTTCCTTTAGCCCATTTTTGATCCAATCTACATCATCTATTAGCTTCATTCATCTCTAGGATCGATTTTCTTGGCTCAAACAAATCCATTTCACTCAATTTTTGTAAACCCGAAATTGGATCTTTAAGCTTGTTTTTGTTCCAACAATGGTGGATGGTTGTATTATGCACCTATATTTTCATATGCATAATTGTTTTAATTGCGGATTACGGATGATGGTTGTTTAATATTTGGATAATTTATATTTGGATGATATTTTTCTGAATTCTTAGAATGAATATGACTCTTTGAATTAATTGCATGCTTTATTTTTATATGCTTCTTGATTAATCATTGAGATGTTCTTTTTGGTATAAATATGGATTCATATTGAATTTGAAAATTATATATGTGTCGCTTGATGAATGGATGGAGTTGTTGGTTTGGTATAATTGTTTAAGCTTATATGGAAGCGTTTTTAACCATGTTGTGTATTTGAGGATTTGTGCATTTTAAGGGGAGACTATGTCGAAATTTTTGCTCGCACAAAATTGGTAATATCTTTATTGACTTATTTTTTTTGCTCTTGTTTTGATTGCATCTATCTATTTTTTGTGAAGGGGGAGACAAATATGACATGTTTTTGGATAATATCATTTTGGTTAATTTTTTAAATTGGCCATATATTTAGGGGGAGCATATAATATGTTTTAGAATAATATGCACTTTGAATATTCTTTTGATGATTTTGATGATATGTGATTATGGTGAGTACTTGATGATTTTGAGATATGATGATAATTTATGAGTAATATTACTAAATTTGTATTTGAGGTGATGCTTGTTGTTAGGGGGAGATTTTGTCGAAATTTCTATTCGGACAACATGGGTAACAAATTTCCTACTCTTATTATTTTCCTTTACGTTTTCTTTTTTATGATGAAGGGGGAGAAGAATACATGTTTTCGAATTTATAAAAAAAGAAATTGCTATTTTTTTTTTTGCCAATTAAGTTTTTTCTTTTTGATGATGAGGGGGAGAAAAATCCATGTATTTAAATATGGTAATTTAGCTAATCGGCAAATTGTAAAAGAAGATTATATTTAGGGGAAGCAATTTGTGGAATCATTCTTTAAATACATGAAATGTTTGTCATCATCAAAAAGGGGGAGATTGTTAACATATATGTTTCCATAATATTGATTTTGATGATAACAAACAAGATTAAGAATGATTAATCTTTTAAGATCAAATTATTTTTTATACATCTTAAATAAATCATTATTTTCACATTTTAAAGGTTTTATATTTAATGGAAAAATGATTTTATGAAATTGATTGTTTTTATTCTTTTTAAATAAATCATTATTTTCACATTATAAATGTTTCATATTTAATGGAAAAATGATTTTATGAAATTGGTTGTTTTTCAAAGTTTATGGTTTAATTGAAAGAATTTTGAAAACTTTGAAATAAAGAAGTATTGCTTGAAATTTTGGTAAAGGACTTATTTGAAAAGTGTCATAGCATTTTTGGCTATACCATAATTTCAGAAAGTTTTGGGATTAACAAAGTATTATTTAGAAATTCTGAAATTGGACTTATTTGCAAAGTTTCATACCGTTTTGGGCCATAGTACAGTTATATAAAGTTTGAGGGTCAAACTATTATTTTACAAAATAGTGCACTGTAGTAGTCACTGTAGCAGTCACTGTAGAAAACGGCGATCCGACATTTTGTTAACGGCTCGCCGACATCGAGCAGAATTGAAGATCAGCCTCTGGACACTAACGGCGATCCGACTTCGTGATAACGGCTCGCCGACATCTAACAGAATTGAAGATTAGTCTGTGGACACTAACGGCGATCCGACATCTAGATAACGGCGATCCGACAATTTGAAAATCAGCCCCAACGGTCATATTGACCAGTCAAACGGCGATCCGATATCTAGTTAACGGCGATCCGACAGTGTGCAGACAGTCTATAACGGCTAGTTTTCAGCTGCAACTATAAATAAGCTCATTCAAATCCAAACAAAGTTTGATCACAACACAACCATTGAGCTTATATTCGAGAATACAATCTTCATAGAGCTTTAAACACATTTTCTCTTCATCTATTCACACATTGGGCATTGATTTGTAATCTTAAATATTGTGTGAGAGAAAAACAATTTGTAATCTTTTACTTTGAGTGATTGTAAGTGTTGGGATACACTTGGGTTAAGAGATTGGGGATAATCTCTTGTTGTAAAGGTCCATTGACACCTTGGAAGTCAAGTGTAAGCGTTTGAAGCCTTGGGAGGCTAGCTTAGTGAAATCCTCAAGCCCGGTGAGCTTGGAGGCGTGGACGTAGGCGGGGATTGCCGAACCACGTAAAAATCCTTGAGTTTGCTTTCTCTTCCCTTGCTCATTTATTATTGTGCTTTCATTGAATTTATTGTTTTCGAATTTATTAAGGCATTAGATTGGATTGTTGTGTGGTTTATTTAGCTTAATTTTTAAATCCCAATTCACCCCCCCTCTTGGGTTGCCTAGTTAGTATTTCATTTGGTATCAGAGCAAGGTGCTCTTGTGTAGACTTAACCGTCTAGAGTTAAAGATCCATGGCAACCTATAATGACTCAACCTTTAGGGAAGGACAATCCACAATTAGACCACCGTTCTTTGATGGTAATGACTACCCATATTGGAAAACTAGGATGAGAATTTATTTACAAGCTTTAGATTATGAAATTTGGGAAATTGTTTGTGATGGTCCATTTATGCCTTTGACTAAAAACGGAGTTGGGGAAGATATTCCAAAACCTTCACGGGAATGGAATGAATTGGAAAAGAGAAAAGCTTCTCTAAATTCCAAAGCCATGAATGCCTTGTTTTGTGCATTAGATAAGAAAGAGTTTCATAGAGTGTCTAGTTGTGAAAGTGCTAATGAAATTTGGCACAAACTTGAAGTTGTTTATGAAGGCACGAATCAAGTGAAAGAGTCTAAAATTAGTAGGTACACTCGGCAATATGAATTGTTCCAAATGGAACAAAATGAGAGTGTATATTCTATGTATACTAGATTTACGGACATAGTGAATACTCTAGGAGCCCTAGGAAAGACCTTTTCAAATAGCGAGAAAGTTAAGAAAATCATTAGGTCGTTACCTAAGGAATGGAGACCAAAAAGGACTGCCATTGAGGAAGCTAAAGATTTGAATATCTTACCTATTGATGATTTAATTGGTTCTCTTATTTCTTATGAGGAAGACATGGCAGCCGAAAGAAGCAATGAGGAGAAGAAGAAAAGCATTGCTCTCAAAGCCTCGAAATATGAGAGTGATGAGGAAAGCGAGCTGGATGAGGAGGAGATGGATATGCTGGCTAGGAGGCTTAGAAAACTTTTTAAGAAATCCGGTGAACGAAGAAAATCTAGAGACCTCAAGAACCGAAAGGAGAAGAAGGAAGTAATCAAATGTTATGAGTGCAAGAAGCCCGGTCATATAAGAACGGAATGCCCTCTTCTCAACAAACTCAAGAAGAAAGCAATGGTAGCCACATGGGATGATAGCGATGAGGAAACAAGTGATGGAGAAGAACATCAAGAAATGACAAATCTAGCTCTCATGGCAACTGGAGATGAATCGGATGATGAACTTGATGAGGTAAATGATCTTTCTACTTATGATGAATTATATGATGCTTTTAAAGAATTGCATGATAATTGGATAAAAATTGGTAGAAAGAATGCATGTCTTAAAAAGAAAATGGTAAAGCTCACAAATGAGAATGAATCTCTAAGTGCAAAGATTACATGCCTAGAATTAGAGAATAAAACATTGCATGATAAAGTTGCATTATCAAATGAGAAACCTAACACTTCACATGAGCATCTAGAATCATATGTAGATAACTTGAAAAATGAAAAGGATGCTTTACAAAAATGCAATGATTCATTAAATCAAAAGATTAAAGGACTAGAGTTAGATAATAAAATGTTGCATGATAAAATTGCATCATTCACAAGTAAACAATGTTATTCGTATGAGCATGAGCATGAGAAATCACATGTTGATGAATTAATAAATGAAAATGAAACACTTAAGAAAAGGAGCAATGAGTTGAATGAGATTGTTTTAAAATTCACAAATGGGCAAAAGATGTTGGATAACATGCTTAATTCACAAAAATGTGTGTTTGATAAAGGAGGACTTGGGTATAAGCCTTACTTGAAACAAAAATATTATAAGAATTATTTTGTTAAGGATACCTCCACAAACAATCAAGTTGTATGTCATTATTGTAATCAAAACGGTCACATGAAGCTTGGTTGTCCTATTACGAGAAATGTATATTATGGAGTCAAATGTATTTGGGTTCCAAAAGGAACTAAATCTAACGTTCAAGGACCCAAGAGTATTTGGGTACCAAAGCACACAACTTGAATTTGTTTTGTAGGTACCACAATCAAGGAATGGTGGAGAAGTTCCTTGATGAAAGCTTGTGAGGATAATCATTTGAGCATGATCTAGAAAAAAAAAAGATGAGGCAAGATGATTTAATTGTTTTGGTAACAATTCTTGCCATATTAATTTTGTTGAATGAATCATGATAAATGAGTTTGCGAAAGTATGCTTGTATGTTTATATGATAGAATTATCATTGTGTTTAATATTGAGTGCTTTATCATGATGCATGATTATATATTTATGATGATAGTTTGTCAACTCATCATGATGGATTTGTTTGATGTTAATGTTTATGAAGTGTTTAAGCATGATAGTTAAGTGGTGTGTTTGATTTATTCACTTTTGAATGCTTATATGTTTAATTATTGTGAAAATCTCTAGTCTGCACAAGCTGTAATGAATTGGTCATAACTCCTTCTAGAGAACTCCAAATCCAGCTCTGTAAAATTTATTGGAAAGCTAACTTAATTATCTTTCCAACGGTATATAGCTTGCATGTTACTTCTGGCTCAATCAATACAGTTTTTATTCCGAATTTGACCTTTCTGCATGTTCTTAAGTTTTGAATGCTTATATGCTTCATGATTGTATGCTTGTTGGATGCTTATTGTTTCATGACTGTGATGAATGAATTATATGCATGAATTCTTGTGTCGTTAATTGTGTTATATCATCATTCACTTATAAAATTGACATAATTGTTTGATACGATTTCATATGTTTGATTTTGCATGCATTTTATGTCTCATGTACTAAATGGCTTATTGAAAAGTTTTAAATCTCAAAATGATTTAAAATTAATCAATTTTTAAGGCCAAAAATGAAATGGTGTGTGTAGTACAAGTATAAGAGCTAGCAAATATTTCATTTCCACTCATCCGGAATCTTATTGATTTCTCTCGAAACAAATTCCGGATAACCGGATTTTCAATCCAGAAAACCGGATTAGCTTTGGTTGCTCTCGGGACAACAATCGGATAACCGGATTTTGTTTTTCGGTAAGCCGTTTTCGGCTTTCAACTCTCTGACCAAGAACCGGATTTCCGGATTTTTTGTTTCCCAAGCGAATCGGCAAGCCGTTTGTGAAATTGTGTCTTGCTGCCCATTAACCGGTAAGCCGGTTAGTAAATCCGGCAAGCCGGATTCGTGGTTTATGTTGTTGTTCATCTTCTTCCTCTCTCGTGAGTTTTCTGCACGTGTTCTCTTCCTCTCTCTCAAAACCGTGAACCACCCTCTTCCATTTCCAATCAATTCCTCTTCATTTCTCAACCATTTTTATGCCAAGATCAATCTCTTAAACCATTACGCATGCATTTCATCTTCATTAAACACTTCTCCATCATGATTTCTTCACTTGTTCTCCATCATTCCATCCTCATTCCATTCCCGCGTGAATAGTGTTCTCCATTTTTCTTTCTCAAATCTCTTCATCTTTCACTCATTTTCTTGTTAAAATCAATCATCCAACTCATTATTCATCCATTACTCTTTCAATTTTCACTCTCAAAACTTGATTTCATCATCTCTCCACATAAAACCCAAAATAAAAAAAACCTAACTACCCGTTTCTCTCTCTATATTTTCAAGCTTCCTTTAGCCCATTTTTGATCCAATCTACATCATCTATTAGCTTCATTCATCTCTAGGATCGATTTTCTTGGCTCAAACAAATCCATTTCACTCAATTTTTGTAAACCCGAAATTGGATCTTTAAGCTTGTTTTTGTTCCAACAATGGTGGATGGTTGTATTATGCACCTATATTTTCATATGCATAATTGTTTTAATTGCGGATTACGGATGATGGTTGTTTAATATTTGGATAATTTATATTTGGATGATATTTTTCTGAATTCTTAGAATGAATATGACTCTTTGAATTAATTGCATGCTTTATTTTTATATGCTTCTTGATTAATCATTGAGATGTTCTTTTTGGTATAAATATGGATTCATATTGAATTTGAAAATTATATATGTGTCGCTTGATGAATGGATGGAGTTGTTGGTTTGGTATAATTGTTTAAGCTTATATGGAAGCGTTTTTAACCATGTTGTGTATTTGAGGATTTGTGCATTTTAAGGGGAGACTATGTCGAAATTTTTGCTCGCACAAAATTGGTAATATCTTTATTGACTTATTTTTTTTGCTCTTGTTTTGATTGCATCTATCTTAATTTTTTAAATTGGCCATATATTTAGGGGGAGCATATAATATGTTTTAGAATAATATGCACTTTGAATATTCTTTTGATGATTTTGATGATATGTGATTATGGTGAGTACTTGATGATTTTGAGATATGATGATAATTTATGAGTAATATTACTAAATTTGTATTTGAGGTGATGCTTGTTGTTAGGGGGAGATTTTGTCGAAATTTCTATTCGGACAACATGGGTAACAAATTTCCTACTCTTATTATTTTCCTTTACGTTTTCTTTTTTATGATGAAGGGGGAGAAGAATACATGTTTTCGAATTTATAAAAAAAAAAAATTGCTATTTTTTTTTTTGCCAATTAAGTTTTTTCTTTTTGATGATGAGGGGGAGAAAAATCCATGTATTTAAATATGGTAATTTAGCTAATTGGCAAATTGTAAAAGAAGATTATATTTAGGGGAAGCAATTTGTGGAATCATTCTTTAAATACATGAAATGTTTGTCATCATCAAAAAGGGGGAGATTGTTAACATATATGTTTCCATAATATTGATTTTGATGATAACAAACAAGATTAAGAATGATTAATCTTTTAAGATCAAATTATTTTTTATACATCTTAAATAAATCATTATTTTCACATTTTAAAGGTTTTATATTTAATGGAAAAATGATTTTATGAAATTGATTGTTTTTATTCTTTTTAAATAAATCATTATTTTCACATTATAAATGTTTCATATTTAATGGAAAAATGATTTTATGAAATTGGTTGTTTTTCAAAGTTTATGGTTTAATTGAAAGAATTTTGAAAACTTTGAAATAAAGAAGTATTGCTTGAAATTTTGGTAAAGGACTTATTTGAAAAGTGTCATAGCATTTTTGGCTATACCATAATTTCAGAAAGTTTTGGGATTAACAAAGTATTATTTAGAAATTCTGAAATTGGACTTATTTGCAAAGTTTCATACCGTTTTGGGCCATAGTACAGTTATATAAAGTTTGAGGGTCAAACTGTTATTTTACAAAATAGTGCACTGTAGTAGTCACTGTAGCAGTCACTGTAGAAAACGGCGATCCGACATTTTGTTAACGGCTCGCCGACATCGAGCAGAATTGAAGATCAGCCTCTGGACACTAACGGCGATCCGACTTCGTGATAACGGCTCGCCGACATCTAACAGAATTGAAGATTAGTCTGTGGACACTAACGGCGATCCGACATCTAGATAACGGCGATCCGACAATTTGAAAATCAGCCCCAACGGTCATATTGACCAGTCAAACGGCGATCTGATATCTAGTTAACGGCGATCCGACAGTGTGCAGACAGTCTATAACGGCTAGTTTTCAGCTGCAACTATAAATAAGCTCATTCAAATCCAAACAAAGTTTGATCACAACACAACCATTGAGCTTATATTCGAGAATACAATCTTCATAGAGCTTTAAACACATTTTCTCTTCATCTATTCACACATTGGGCATTGATTTGTAATCTTAAATATTGTGTGAGAGAAAAACAATTTGTAATCTTTTACTTTGAGTGATTGTAAGTGTTGGGATACACTTGGGTTAAGAGATTGAGGATAATCTCTTGTTGTAAAGGTCCATTGACACCTTGGAAGTCAAGTGTAAGCGTTTGAAGCCTTGGGAGGCTAGCTTAGTGAAATCCTCAAGCCCGGTGAGCTTGGAGGCGTGGACGTAGGCGGGGATTGCCGAACCACGTAAAAATCCTTGAGTTTGCTTTCTCTTCCCTTGCTCATTTATTATTGTGCTTTCATTGAATTTATTGTTTTCGAATTTATTAAGGCATTAGATTGGATTGTTGTGTGGTTTATTTAGCTTAATTTTTAAATCCCAATTCACCCCCCCTCTTGGGTTGCCTAGTTAGTATTTCATTTGGTATCAGAGCAAGGTGCTCTTGTGTAGACTTAACCGTCTAGAGTTAAAGATCCATGGCAACCTATAATGACTCAACCTTTAGGGAAGGACAATCCACAATTAGACCACCGTTCTTTGATGGTAATGACTACCCATATTGGAAAACTAGGATGAGAATTTATTTACAAGCTTTAGATTATGAAATTTGGGAAATTGTTTGTGATGGTCCATTTATGCCTTTGACTAAAAATGGAGTTGGGGAAGATATTCCAAAACCTTCACGGGAATGGAATGAATTGGAAAAGAGAAAAGCTTCTCTAAATTCCAAAGCCATGAATGCCTTGTTTTGTGCACTAGATAAGAAAGAGTTTCATAGAGTGTCTAGTTGTGAAAGTGCTAATGAAATTTGGCACAAACTTGAAGTTGTTTATGAAGGCACGAATCAAGTGAAAGAGTCTAAAATTAGTAGGTACACTCGGCAATATGAATTGTTCCAAATGGAACAAAATGAGAGTGTATATTCTATGTATACTAGATTTACGGACATAGTGAATACTCTAGGAGCCCTAGGAAAGACCTTTTCAAATAGCGAGAAAGTTAAGAAAATCATTAGGTCGTTACCTAAGGAATGGAGACCAAAAAGGACTGCCATTGAGGAAGCTAAAGATTTGAATATCTTACCTATTGATGATTTAATTGGTTCTCTTATTTCTTATGAGGAAGACATGGCAGCCGAAAGAAGCAATGAGGAGAAGAAGAAAAGCATTGCTCTCAAAGCCTCGAAATATGAGAGTGATGAGGAAAGCGAGCTGGATGAGGAGGAGATGGATATGCTGGCTAGGAGGCTTAGAAAACTTTTTAAGAAATCCGGTGAACGAAGAAAATCTAGAGACCTCAAGAACCGAAAGGAGAAGAAGGAAGTAATCAAATGTTATGAGTGCAAGAAGCCCGGTCATATAAGAACGGAATGCCCTCTTCTCAACAAACTCAAGAAGAAAGCAATGGTAGCCACATGGGATGATAGCGATGAGGAAACAAGTGATGGAGAAGAACATCAAGAAATGACAAATCTAGCTCTCATGGCAACTGGAGATGAATCGGATGATGAACTTAATGAGGTAAATGATCTTTCTACTTATGATGAATTATATGATGCTTTTAAAGAATTGCATGATAATTGGATAAAAATTGGTAGAAAGAATGCATGTCTTAAAAAGAAAATGGTAAAGCTCACAAATGAGAATGAATCTCTAAGTGCAAAGATTACATGCCTAGAATTAGAGAATAAAACATTGCATGATAAAGTTGCATTATCAAATGAGAAACCTAACACTTCACATGAGCATCTAGAATCATATGTAGATAACTTGAAAAATGAAAAGGATGCTTTACAAAAATGCAATGATTCATTAAATCAAAAGATTAAAGGACTAGAGTTAGATAATAAAATGTTGCATGATAAAATTGCATCATTCACAAGTAAACAATGTTATTCGTATGAGCATGAGCATGAGAAATCACATGTTGATGAATTAATAAATGAAAATGAAACACTTAAGAAAAGGAGCAATGAGTTGAATGAGATTGTTTTAAAATTCACAAATGGGCAAAAGATGTTGGATAACATGCTTAATTCACAAAAATGTGTGTTTGATAAAGGAGGACTTGGGTATAAGCCTTACTTGAAACAAAAATATTATAAGAATTATTTTGTTAAGGATACCTCCACAAACAATCAAGTTGTATGTCATTATTGTAATCAAAACGGTCACATGAAGCTTGGTTGTCCTATTAAGAGAAATGTATATTATGGAGTCAAATGTATTTGGGTTCCAAAAGGAACTAAATCTAACGTTCAAGGACCCAAGAGTATTTGGGTACCAAAGCACACAACTTGAATTTGTTTTGTAGGTACCACAATCAAGGAATGGTGGAGAAGTTCCTTGATGAAAGCTTGTGAGGATAATCATTTGAGCATGATCTAGAAAAAAAAAAGATGAGGCAAGATGATTTAATTGTTTTGGTAACAATTCTTGCCATATTAATTTTGTTGAATGAATCATGATAAATGAGTTTGCGAAAGTATGCTTGTATGTTTATATGATAGAATTATCATTGTGTTTAATATTGAGTGCTTTATCATGATGCATGATTATATATTTATGATGATAGTTTGTCAACTCATCATGATGGATTTGTTTGATGTTAATGTTTATGAAGTGTTTAAGCATGATAGTTAAGTGGTGTGTTTGATTTATTCACTTTTGAATGCTTATATGTTTAATTATTGTGAAAATCTCTAGTCTGCACAAGCTGTAATGAATTGGTCATAACTCCTTCTAGAGAACTCCAAATCCAGCTCTGTAAAATTTATTGGAAAGCTAACTTAATTATCTTTCCAACGGTATATAGCTTGCATGTTACTTCTGGCTCAATCAATACAGTTTTTATTCCGAATTTGACCTTTCTGCATGTTCTTAAGTTTTGAATGCTTATATGCTTCATGATTGTATGCTTGTTGGATGCTTATTGTTTCATGACTGTGATGAATGAATTATATGCATGAATTCTTGTGTCGTTAATTGTGTTATATCATCATTCACTTATAAAATTGACATAATTGTTTGATACGATTTCATATGTTTGATTTTGCATGCATTTTATGTCTCATGTACTAAATGGCTTATTGAAAAGTTTTAAATCTCAAAATGATTTAAAATTAATCAATTTTTAAGGCCAAAAATGAAATGGTGTGTGTAGTACAAGTATAAGAGCTAGCAAATATTTCATTTCCACTCATCCGGAATCTTATTGATTTCTCTCGAAACAAATTCCGGATAACCGGATTTTCAATCCAGAAAACCGGATTAGCTTTGGTTGCTCTCGGGACAACAATCGGATAACCGGATTTTGTTTTTCGGTAAGCCGTTTTCGGCTTTCAACTCTCTGACCAAGAACCGGATTTCCGGATTTTTTGTTTCCCAAGCGAATCGGCAAGCCGTTTGTGAAATTGTGTCTTGCTGCCCATTAACCGGTAAGCCGGTTAGTAAATCCGGCAAGCCGGATTCGTGGTTTATGTTGTTGTTCATCTTCTTCCTCTCTCGTGAGTTTTCTGCACGTGTTCTCTTCCTCTCTCTCAAAACCGTGAACCACCCTCTTCCATTTCCAATCAATTCCTCTTCATTTCTCAACCATTTTTATGCCAAGATCAATCTCTTAAACCATTACGCATGCATTTCATCTTCATTAAACACTTCTCCATCATGATTTCTTCACTTGTTCTCCATCATTCCATCCTCATTCCATTCCCGCGTGAATAGTGTTCTCCATTTTTCTTTCTCAAATCTCTTCATCTTTCACTCATTTTCTTGTTAAAATCAATCATCCAACTCATTATTCATCCATTACTCTTTCAATTTTCACTCTCAAAACTTGATTTCATCATCTCTCCACATAAAACCCAAAATAAAAAAAACCTAACTACCCGTTTCTCTCTCTATATTTTCAAGCTTCCTTTAGCCCATTTTTGATCCAATCTACATCATCTATTAGCTTCATTCATCTCTAGGATCGATTTTCTTGGCTCAAACAAATCCATTTCACTCAATTTTTGTAAACCCGAAATTGGATCTTTAAGCTTGTTTTTGTTCCAACAATGGTGGATGGTTGTATTATGCACCTATATTTTCATATGCATAATTGTTTTAATTGCGGATTACGGATGATGGTTGTTTAATATTTGGATAATTTATATTTGGATGATATTTTTCTGAATTCTTAGAATGAATATGACTCTTTGAATTAATTGCATGCTTTATTTTTATATGCTTCTTGATTAATCATTGAGATGTTCTTTTTGGTATAAATATGGATTCATATTGAATTTGAAAATTATATATGTGTCGCTTGATGAATGGATGGAGTTGTTGGTTTGGTATAATTGTTTAAGCTTATATGGAAGCGTTTTTAACCATGTTGTGTATTTGAGGATTTGTGCATTTTAAGGGGAGACTATGTCGAAATTTTTGCTCGCACAAAATTGGTAATATCTTTATTGACTTATTTTTTTTGCTCTTGTTTTGATTGCATCTATCTATTTTTTGTGAAGGGGGAGACAAATATGACATGTTTTTGGATAATATCATTTTGGTTAATTTTTTAAATTGGCCATATATTTAGGGGGAGCATATAATATGTTTTAGAATAATATGCACTTTGAATATTCTTTTGATGATTTTGATGATATGTGATTATGGTGAGTACTTGATGATTTTGAGATATGATGATAATTTATGAGTAATATTACTAAATTTGTATTTGAGGTGATGCTTGTTGTTAGGGGGAGATTTTGTCGAAATTTCTATTCGGACAACATGGGTAACAAATTTCCTACTCTTATTATTTTCCTTTACGTTTTCTTTTTTATGATGAAGGGGGAGAAGAATACATGTTTTCGAATTTATAAAAAAAAAAAATTGCTATTTTTTTTTTTGCCAATTAAGTTTTTTCTTTTTGATGATGAGGGGGAGAAAAATCCATGTATTTAAATATGGTAATTTAGCTAATTGGCAAATTGTAAAAGAAGATTATATTTAGGGGAAGCAATTTGTGGAATCATTCTTTAAATACATGAAATGTTTGTCATCATCAAAAAGGGGGAGATTGTTAACATATATGTTTCCATAATATTGATTTTGATGATAACAAACAAGATTAAGAATGATTAATCTTTTAAGATCAAATTATTTTTTATACATCTTAAATAAATCATTATTTTCACATTTTAAAGGTTTTATATTTAATGGAAAAATGATTTTATGAAATTGATTGTTTTTATTCTTTTTAAACAAATCATTATTTTCACATTATAAATGTTTCATATTTAATGGAAAAATGATTTTATGAAATTGGTTGTTTTTCAAAGTTTATGGTTTAATTGAAAGAATTTTGAAAACTTTGAAATAAAGAAGTATTGCTTGAAATTTTGGTAAAGGACTTATTTGAAACGTGTCATAGCATTTTTGGCTATACCATAATTTCAGAAAGTTTTGGGATTAACAAAGTATTATTTAGAAATTCTGAAATTGGACTTATTTGCAAAGTTTCATACCGTTTTGGGCCATAGTACAGTTATATAAAGTTTGAGGGTCAAACTGTTATTTTACAAAATAGTGCACTGTAGTAGTCACTGTAGCAGTCACTGTAGAAAACGGCGATCCGACATTTTGTTAACGGCTCGCCGACATCGAGCAGAATTGAAGATCAGCCTCTGGACACTAACGGCGATCCGACTTCGTGATAACGGCTCGCCGACATCTAACAGAATTGAAGATTAGTCTGTGGACACTAACGGCGATCCGACATCTAGATAACGGCGATCCGACAATTTGAAAATCAGCCCCAACGGTCATATTGACCAGTCAAACGGCGATCCGATATCTAGTTAACGGCGATCCGACAGTGTGCAGACAGTCTATAACGGCTAGTTTTCAGCTGCAACTATAAATAAGCTCATTCAAATCCAAACAAAGTTTGATCACAACACAACCATTGAGCTTATATTCGAGAATACAATCTTCATAGAGCTTTAAACACATTTTCTCTTCATCTATTCACACATTGGGCATTGATTTGTAATCTTAAATATTGTGTGAGAGAAAAACAATTTGTAATCTTTTACTTTGAGTGATTGTAAGTGTTGGGATACACTTGGGTTAAGAGATTGGGGATAATCTCTTGTTGTAAAGGTCCATTGACACCTTGGAAGTCAAGTGTAAGCGTTTGAAGCCTTGGGAGGCTAGCTTAGTGAAATCCTCAAGCCCGGTGAGCTTGGAGGCGTGGACGTAGGCGGGGATTGCCGAACCACGTAAAAATCCTTGAGTTTGCTTTCTCTTCCCTTGCTCATTTATTATTGTGCTTTCATTGAATTTATTGTTTTCGAATTTATTAAGGCATTAGATTGGATTGTTTTGTGGTTTATTTAGCTTAATTTTTAAATCCCAATTCACCCCCCCCTCTTGGGTTGCCTAGTTAGTATTTCAAAAATAAACACAAGGATTTTTACGTAGTTCGACTATCCCTACCTACGTCCACGCCTCCAAGCTCACCCGGCTTGAGGATTTCACTATCCAAGCCACCCAAGGCTTCAAATGTTTACAATTGACTTCCAAGGTGTCAATGGACCTTTACAATAAGAGATTATCTCCCCAATCTATTCACCTTAAGTGTCTCTCATGAAATACAAGTATGCAACCCAAGAGGGGGGTGAATTGGGTTTCTAAAAATTATTCAATTTATAAAGAAAAACTTAATGCAAATATAATCCAAATTCAAAGCAATAAGAATTAAGTTGATCACAATATAAAAAGATAAAGGAAGAGGGATTCAAACACAAAGATTTTTACGTGGTTCGGCCAACCTCGCCTACGACCACGCCTCCAAGCTTTCCGGGCTTGAGGATTCCACTAAGCAAGCCGCCAAGGCTTCAAATGCTTACACTTGACTTCCAAGGTGTCAATAAACCTTTACAACAAGAGATTATCCCCAATCTCTTAACCCAAGTGTATCCTAACACTTACAATCACTCAAAGTAAAAGATTACAAATTGTTTTGCCTCTCACAATATATAAGATTACACAATGATGCTTAATATGTGAATAGATGAAGCAAGAATGTGTTTTAAGCTTTATGAAGATTGTATTCTCGAATATTTGCTCAAAGGTCGTGTTGTGATCAATCTTTTTTTTTTTTGAATTTGAATAAGCTTATTTATAGCTACAGCTGAAAACTAGCCGTTATAGACTGTCTGCACACTGTCAGATCGCCATTAGATAGATATCAGATCGCCGTTTGACTGGTCAATATGACCGTTGGGTTGATTTTTCAAATTGTCGGATCGCCGTTTATGTCCAGAGGCTACACTTCACTTCTTGTTGCTATCGGCGAGCCGTTTATCAAATTTTTCGGATCACCGTTTTGGTCCAGAGGCTACTGGTTGATGTCGGTGAGCCGTTTATCAAACCTGTCGGATCGCCGTTTAGGTCCAGAGGCTACTGGATGATATCGGTGAGCCGTTTATCGATTTTGTCGGTTCGACGTTTATGTCTAGAGACTGCCCTTTAGTTCTGGTTGATATTAGCGAGCCGTTTAGTAACATATCAGTTCGCCGTTTAGATCCAGAGGCTACTGGTTAATATTGGCGAGCCGTTTATCACACATGTCGGTGTGCCGTTTACGTTCAGAGACTAATCTCCATTTCTGCTTGAAATCGGCGAGCCGTTTATTACACATGTCGGTTTGCCGTTTTCCATAAAAACTACTGCAGTGAGCTATTTTTGCAAGAAGACTGTTTTGACTCCAAATCTTTACTATTCTTTATGAGGCTTTGTTAAAGATAGAGAAAATTATATTGAACTCTTAAAAGATTAACCAAAAACTTAATCATGTTTGTTATCATCAAAATCAATGAAGAATTATTTAGGTTAACAATCTCCCCCTTTTTGATGATGACAAACTTTTCAAAAATAATACTAGTGTAATTTTGCTCCCCCTAAATATGTGCTCCCCCTAAGTGAAATTTTGAAAGACTTGTTAACTCCTTTAAAAAAAAAATCATTTAACAGTTAATCTCAAAATTTTAAAACACGACAGATAGATAAAAAAAAAAATTATGCCAATACTATTTTGCCAATTACCAATAAACTCATGCCAATTTCTCTCCCCCTTCATCATAAAAAATGGCTTATGTTTGGAAAAAAAAATTGGGCAGAATCTCCCCTGAAATGTGAGTATATCCTCAAGAATACATAGAGTCAAATACGAAAAGCACTTCCATATAAGTATACCACCAAAGTAGCCGAGAATGCGACGCTGTCCCGCAATTAACTCCATCTGCTGATCTGAAATTTGCTCCCGAAAGGTTGCAAAATCAGATCGAAGCTGCTACTGCTGCTGGGACAAAGCATCCACTCGGTCGAGAAGCTGCTGGAAGCGATCCTCAGGAATAGCTGATGCCGCAGGAGGGATGGCAGTCTCGGTAGGCTCGTCATCCTGAGGTGCATCTGCTGCTGGTGTTGCTGGTGCTGCTGCTCAGCGAGGAACACGCGGTCTAGCCCCAAGACAGAAATCAGGTAGCTCATCCTCGGAGTAGACATCATTCAGCATGCGATCATCCTCGGGTGCAACCAGTGTGACTTCGTTTTTGGAGGATGTGGTCTTTTCCCATTTCCCACGCTTCTTAAAGAATCCGATGGCAGAAATAATTTCTCGTCCGAGCTTACGAGTGTTGAGTGTTAGAAAATGCATATTTATAAAGGAGAAAACCGTCATTTTACATTTTAAGTCTTACTAACAACCCTTACTTTTATATATTTAACCTTCTTGTGATTTAATTACATGTGTTTTATTTTAATTAAGTATTTTATGTATTTTAGGGGCATTATAGTCATTTCACAATAAATGAGAGATCAGACGGCAAAACGGACATCACTTTTGAACTCAGGACGGTCGAAAACCTTAGGAGGAGTATAAAAGGAAAAATGACACTATTCACATGTACGGTACTATTCACGTGTACGGTACTGTATACGTTACTGTTCACGACACTGTTCACATAGACGGATGATGACGTGGCATTGACCGATGATGTGGCATTGACTGATGAGGTGTCACGATCCTGTTGGACTAAAATTCTTATGTACTGTTGATGGTGACGTGGCAGCATATCAGTGGACGAAAAATCTCGCGTACGGTGCATGCATCACACAGGATTATTTTCAACCAAACCGCGTTACTGTTCATCCGGGTCAAACCGCGTTACTGTTCAAAGTCGGGTCAAACCGTGTTACTGTTCATCCGCGTGGTCAAACGTGGACTGTTGACTGATGACGTGGCGCAATCCTGAGCGTCCAAACTGTTTTTAATCCGATGGCCATGATTTACTCCATGTATCTATAAAAAGGGAGCCTCCCCCCCCTAATTTGATATCTCTGAATCCATTTTTGGGATCCATTTTCTGTAATTCCTTCTCCATCTTGTATTTTCTTCGTATTTTAATAAATTCCCATTTTGCCCCTAGTTCAATTATGAGTGGCTAATTTTCTTTCAAGCTTGGGTTGAAGGTGAAGTCTCAACATGTGTCATGGGCTTAATTTGGTAAATTTATTTTCTCTTCCCCTCTAATTTTTGTGGATGTTTTGACTTCTCATCGACAAATAATAATAGTCTTGTCTAGATACCGCCTTGGTTACACCGGCTCTCTAGTATAAGGTTATTATTATTTGGCACGATAAGCCCTTAGCACCATATTGATTAGAGCGTGGTTCATGAGGTGTGGATTCCCCCCTCATGATTTAATTGGCATTAATACGGATTATTTAGCCCATGATGCATGTTGATACGGATCCAGATACCCAAGTATGTCATTTCAATAGAATTATCTTCAATTTATTCTCGCCATTGCAATTCCAATTTTAGAATTTATTCTCGCCATTTTAATTTAAGTTTTAGCATATACCAAATCATTTCCACCATAAATCCAACAACCCATTTACAAAATTAATTCTATACACAATTAAAATCCACCTCCTCGTGGGATCGACACTCGTCACCATAGATCTATACTACAATAGATTCGTGCGCTTGCGAGTACATTAAAATTTGCACAACAACGAGTCTCGAGAAAAACAGGCTCGACGATAGGAACATGAAAGTGGTTCAGGATCCTAGTGATTATGCTGCCATAAGAAAGGGATCGGTTGGATACTTTAGGAGTGGATAGCATATGACACATAATAGTGTAGGTTAGGCTCACATGACGTCTACGGATGAGAGAATCTAATAGACCAATATCAAGCCTAGTGACCTCATTAGTGTAACCCTGTCTAGGAGTGACCATGTGTTGGAGAATAATGTGAAGTATTCGAATCTGAAAAGGGAGGAGTTGAGACCTAAAGGACAAAGAGCAGATGTCATCGGAAAGATCCCGACGACGACAGATGTTCCGTACACCATCCACATGACGAAAATTACTAAAAGATAACTCTTTCCTAGTGGTGTACAGATCTAACCCTCCATAAACGATTCCTAGAATACTACATAATTCGGGTTTATCAAGTTCAATGCGAATTCCTCCTACGAATGTATGAAGCTTGTCACGACTAGTAGAGGAGAAATCTATGTTTGAATAAAAGACTCGAACTAGATTTTCATAAATAGGTTCTTTAATGCTTAAAGCTTGCTGCCAATGACTAAGCATTTGAGTAATTGAGTGACCACAAACAGTAATATCCGAGAACTCCGAAATGTTAAGAGAAAAAGAACTTCTCACGAAAACGCTGAGCAGAGGTAGCATCGGAAAAATGAAGACTCTCGAAGTCTTGAGGAGGAGACCTAGGTGGACTAGAATGGCGTGGAGTAGTGTGCTTGGTTCGAGCACGCCTTTGTGGTCGTTCCGCCATGGATGTGTTAAAAAAAAATTTATGGAAATGAAGTTGGAGAGATGAGATAGTGATTGTGGGTGAAAATGTGATTGGAAAAAGGAAGAGATTTAGGTTAATTTGAGCAAGGAAGGCTCGGCTGGTTCTAGGGTTTCAAAAGGAAGATTTTTCAATTTTAGATGAAAGAGAAAGATTTGAGTCGGTTAAAAGGGTCTAGAGAAGATAAAAATGGTTTGTAATGCTTCAATTTGATGAAAAATGACAAGAAAAGTGATGGATTTGAGAGTAGAGAACTGGTGCAGTCGCGAGCTGAAGAGAGAGAGAGAGAGAAAGGGAAGTCGAAATGAGGAGGAAGACAAAGGACTGTTCAATTAACGCGTGATAACGGCGAGCCGTTATAAAGAAAACGGTGAGCCGACAGAGTCCAGAGAGGCCTCCAAACAAATTCATCAAAACGGCGAGCCGTTTATAGAAATAACGGCGAGCCGATAGGATCCAGGGAGTCCCCTTAGAAATTTGTATCAGGAGGGCGAGCCGATAGATAGTTATCGGCAAACCGATAGCTTCCAGAAAATGTTACATTGTTTCTGCCCAAAATGGTTAGCCGTTTATTGAAATAACGACAATCCGTTTTCTACAACTTATGATTTCGCACATGTATTATGATATTTGGCTACTTATTAATACATTTCAAGATCATTTTATTGATCCAGAATGATTTGAGTGCCAGTTCAATGCATAATTCATGAACATATATATATATATATGTATTGCAACAATTGATTCATACATTTTCAAATATACATACACATCACATATATATTACGATTGAGCATCCCATAGAAATTAAAACATCAAGTCATAGATCAATCAATGTTAATAGACTCAATAACATGAATGAAGATGTTAATGTGAAAATTTCATCATCCCAAGTTCATGCCGAATTTTGAAAAATTGTTCTTCGCAAAGAGGTTTTGTAAAAATATCGGCAAGTTGTTTTTCCGTAGAAATAAACTCTAATGCAATGTCTCTCTTTTGAACATGATCTCTCAAGAAATGATGTCTTATTTCTATATGCTTGGTGCGAGAGTGTTGAATGGGATTCTTTGAAAGATTTATGGCACTAGTATTATCACACTTAATAGGAATTTGTTCAAGATTAATACCATAATCTCTAAGTGTTTGTTTAATCCAAAGTGCTTGTGCACAACAACTTCTGGCAGCTATATATTCAGCCTCGGTAGTTGAAAGTGCGACAGAATTTTGTTTCTTGCTAAACCATGGAACAAGAGAGTGTCCTAGAATATAGCAAGTACCACTAGTGCTCTTTCTATCCACTTTATAACCAGCAAAGTCCGCATCCGAATAACATGTTAAATCTATATGAGTTCCCCTAGGATACCAAAGGCCAATATCTATGGTTCCACTCAAATAACGAAAAATTCTTTTAACACCAAGCAAATGGGATTCCTTGGGACATGACTGAAATCTTGCACACAAACATACATTAAACATGATATCGGGTCTACTTGCAGTCAAATAAAGTAGGGATCCAATCATACCTCGATACATTTTGATATCCACTTCTTTGCCTTTTTCATCTTTGTCCAGCTTGGTTGTTGTGCTCATTGGTGTATTTTTGGTCTTCGAGTCATCAATGCCGAATCGTTTGAGTAGATTTTTTACGTACTTGGCTTGATTTATGAAGATTCATTCCTCGTTTTGTTTGATTTGAAGTCCAAGGAAGTACTTCAACTCTCCCATCATACTCATCTCAAATTCTTTGCTCATACACGATGAAAATTCTTTACATAACAACTCATTAGTAGAACCAAAAATAATATCATCAACATAAATAGAATAGTATCCGTTTTACCCATTGAAAAGTCATTTTCCAACAGAAAATTCTTAAGTCTATCATACCATGCTTTAGGTGCTTGTTTTAATCCATACAAGGCTTTAAGCAACTTATAAACGTGATTTAAAAATTTTTCATTTTCAAAACCAGGGGGTTGTTTTACATACACTTCTTCCATAATATACCCATTTAGGAAAGCACTTTTCACATCCATTTGAAATAAAATAAAATCTTTATGACATGCATATGCTAACAACATCCTAATGGATTCTAACCTTGCTACAGGAGCAAAGGTTTCATCAAAATCAATTCCTTCTTCTTGGTTGTAACCTTGAGCCACTAATCTAGCTTTATTTCTTACAACCACACCGGATTCATCCATCTTATTTCTAAACACCCATTTAGTACCTATGACAGATTGATGTTCCGGTTTAGGAACTAATTCTCACACATTGTTTCTTTCAAATTGATTTAACTCCTCTTGCATTGCCATAATCCAAGATTCATCATTTTGCCGCATCCGCAAAGGATTTGGGTTCAATTTGAGAGATAAATGCATTATGCTCACAAGTATTCTTAAGAGATGATCTAGTTGTAACACCTCGTGAGGGATCTCCTAAAATTACATCTTTAGGATGAGAAGAGATATACCTCCACTCCTTGGTGAGTGTTTGAGAAATACCTTCTTGTTGCTCCAGCTCCGTATTTGTTTGCTCTTCTTGTCTATCCTCTTGATTTTCGTGTGATGTATTCTCTTGAATCTCTTTTGATGATTCTTCTTGTAAATCTCCATCTGCATCATCATTAGTAACTCCTTTCTCTACAGAGGAGGGGTTAGACTCATCAAACGTAACATGCATGGATTCTTCCACAACTAAAGTTCTTTTATTATAAACTCTATAAGCTTTGCTTGAATTTGAATATCCAAGAAAGATGCCAACATCAGATTTTGAATCAAATTTACCAAGATTATCTTTTGTGTTTAAAATAAAGCATTTGCATCCAAAAACTTTGAAATAACCAATGTTGGGTTTTCTATCTTTCCAAAGCTCATATGGAGTTTTATTAAGATTAGGTCTAATCAACACCCGATTTAAAACATAACAAGCGGTGTTGACGGCTTCGGCCCAAAAATATTTTGGTAATGCATTTTCATTTAACATGGTCCTAGCCATTTCTTGAATAGACCTATTCTTTCTCTCAACAACTTCATTTTGTTGTGGAGTTCTAGGTGATGAAAATTGATGCTCAATGCCTAGATTATTGCAAAAAATCTCAAATGCATGATTTTCAAATTCTCCTCCATGATCACTTCTAATGCATACAATACCATGCCCTTTTTCATTTTGTAATTTCTTACAAAGCACTTTAAAAGCATCAAGAGCATCATCCTTATTGGCTAAGAATAATACCCATGTATATCTAGAATAATCATCCACTATCACAAATGCATAATATTTGCCATTTAGACTTGCATATCTAGATAGCCCAAAAAGATCTATGTGAAGAAGTTCAAGTGGTTTTGAAGTAGAAATATGGTTTTTATTCTTGAAAGAAGTTTTAATTTGTTTTCCAAATTGACAAGCTTCACAAATCTTATCCTTTTGAAAACCAATTTTCGGAAGACCTTTAACTAAATCATCTTTCAAAATTTTTGAAATCAAATCCATACTTGCATGTCCTAACCTTCTATGCCATAACCAACAATCATCATGCAATGCCGAAAAACATTTATCAAGAGTAGATGCACATTCTATGTCAATGATATAAACATTACCACATCTATTTCCAACAAATAAGGTTTTGCTATCACATGAGTTCTCAATAACACAACTAAATTTATCAAAGATAACTTTATAACCTTTGTCATATAATTGACTAATGCTAATTAAGTTGTGTTTCAAGTTCTCAACCAAACATACATTCTCAATTAGAGTTGAAGAGACTTTACCAACATTTCCAATTCCAAGAATTTTTCCTTTTGAGTTGTCTCCAAAAGATACATCTCCACCATTTTCAATTTTGGTGAAGTTTGAGAACCATGCATAGTTTCCAGTCATGTGCCTTGAACAACCGCTGTCCAAGTACCATTTATTTTTCTTCTTCTTCAAGCCCTACAAGAAAAAGTCTCAAGTTTTAGGTAACAAAAGCTTTTTGGGTCCTTGAGAGTTAGCAACGGTTCCTTTTGGAACCCAAATGCATTTGACACCATAATATGCATTCCTTTTTACGGGACATCTATATTTCATGTGACCATTTTGATTACAATAATGACATATAATCTTATGATCATTTGTGGAGGTAGCGTTAACAAAATAATTCTTATAATACTTTTGCTTCAAGTTAGGCTTATATCCAAGTCCTCCTTTATCAAAAACACATTTTTGTGAGTTAAGCATATTATCCAACATCTTTTGCCCATTTGTAAATTTCAAAACAATTTCATTCAATTCATTACTCTTCTTCTTGAGCATTTCATTCTCATTTTTCAACTCATCTATGTGTGATTCTAAATGCTCATGTAAGATGCTAGGTTTCTCACTTGATAATGCAATTTCATCATGCAATGTTTTGTTCCCTACTTCTAGGCATACAATTCTTGCATTGAGAGATTCATTTTCATTTTTAAGTTTTGCCATTTCTTTTTTAAGACATACATTCTTTTTACCAATCTTCATCAACTCATTATGCAAATCTTTAAAAGCATCATACAATTCATCATAGGTGGGATCACTTACCTCATTGAAATCATCATCCTCTCCTATTGCCATGAGTGCTAGGTTAGATACTTCTTGCGATCCTTCTTCATCACTTGATTTGTCCTCACTATCATCCTAAGTTGCAACCATTGCTTTCTTCTTGAGTTTGTTGATAAGTGGGCACTCCGATCTTATATGTCCAGGCTTTTTGCATTCATAGCATGTGATTGCCTCCTTCTTCTCCCTATGGTTCTTGAAGTTTCTGAAATTTCTTCGCTCTCCAATTTTCTTGAAGAATTTTCTGAACTTCCTTGCTAGCATGGCTAGCTCTTCATCGTCCAGTTCACTTTCCTCATTACTCTCATATTTTGAAGCTTTGAGAGCAATGCTTTTCTTCTTCTCCTCATGTCCTTTTTCTGCAGCTAAATCCTCTTCATATGAAATAAGAGAACCAATTAAATCATCAAGAGGTAAAGTATTTAAATCTTTGGCCTCTTCAATGGCGGTTCTTTTAGGTCTCCATTCTTTTGGAAGTGACCTAATGATTTTCTTAACTTTCTCACTATTTGAGAAGGTTTTCCCTAAGGCACCTAGGGTGTTCACTATGTCCGTGAATCTAGTATACATAGAATACACATTTTCATTTTGTTCCATTTGGAACAACTCATATTGACGAGTGTATCTACTGATTTTAGACTCTTTTACTTGATTTGTCCCTTCATAGACAACTTCAAGTTTGTTCCATATCTCTTGTGCACTTTCACAACTAGATACTCTATGGAATTCTTTCTTATCAAAGGCACAAAACAAAGCATTCATAGCCTTGGAGTTTAGAGACATTTTTCTCTTTTCTAACTCACTCCATTGACTCGATGGTTTAGGAATATCATCTCTTACTTTATCTTTAAAATAGGCATGAATGGACCATCACAAACAACTTCCCAAATTTCATAATCTAAAGCTTGCAAATAGATTCTCATTCTAGTTTTCCAATAAGCATAGTCATTACCATCGAAAAATGGTGGTCTAGTTGTGGATTGCCCTTCTCTAAAGGTTGAGTCATTTAGGGTTGCCATGGATCTTTTACTCTAGACGATTAAGTCTTAACAAGAGAACAAGGCTCTGATACTAATTGAAATACAAGTATGCAACCCAAGAGGGGGGGTGAATTGGGTTTCTAAAAATTATTCAATTTATAAAGAAAAACTTAATGCAAATATAATCCAAATTCAAAGCAATAACAATTAATTTGATCACAATATAAAAAGATAAAGGAAGAGGGATTCAAACACAGAGATTTTTACGTGGTTCGGCCAACCTCGCCTACGTCCACGCCTCCAAGCTTTCCGGGCTTGAGGATTCCACTAAGCAAGCCGCCAAGGCTTCAAATGCTTACACTTGACTTCCAAGGTGTTAATAAACCTTTACAACAAGAGATTATCCCCATTCTCTTAACCCAAGTGTATCCCAACACTTACAATCACTCAAAGTAAAAGATTACAATTGTTTTGCCTCTCACAATATATAAGATTACACAATGATGCTTAATATGTGAATAGATGAAGCAAGAATGTGTTTTAAGCTTTATGAAGATTGTATTCTCGAATATTTGCTCAAAGGTCGTGTTGTGATCAATCTTTTTTTTTGAATTTGAATGAGCTTATTTATAGCTGCAGCTGAAAACTAGCCGTTATAGACTGTCTGCACACTGTCGGATCGCCGTTAGATAGATATCGGATCCCCGTTTGACTGGTCAATATGACCGTTGGGCTGATTTTTTAAATTGTCGGATCGCCGTTAACTAGGTGTCGGATCGCCGTTTATGTCCAGAGGCTACACTTCACTTCTTGTTGCTATCGGCGAGCCGTTTATCAAATTTTTCGGATCACCGTTTTGGTCCAGAGGCTACTGGTTGATGTCGGTGAGCCGTTTATCAAACCTGTCGGATCGCCGTTTAGGTCCAGAGGCTACTGGATGATATCGGTGAGCCGTTTATCGATTTTGTCGGTTCGACGTTTATGTCTAGAGACTGCCCTTTAGTTCTGGTTGATATTAGCGAGCCGTTTAGTAACATATCAGTTCGCCGTTTAGATCCAGAGGCTACTGGTTAATATTGGCGAGCCGTTTATCACACATGTCGGTGTGCCGTGTATGTCCAGAGACTAATCTCCATTTCTGCTTGAAATCGGCGAGCCGTTTATTACACATGTCGGTTCGCCGTTTTTCATAAAAACTGCTGCAGTGAGCTATTTTTGCAAGAAGACTGTTTTGACTCCAAATCTTTACTATTCTTTATGAGGCTTTGTTAAAGATAGAGAAAATTATGTTGAACTCTTAAAAGATTAACCAAAAACTTAATCATGTTTGTTATCATCAAAATCAATGAAGAATTATCTAGGTTAACATCTCACACTTGTACACTCACAATTTGATGAGAAATGAAACTTACAACAATGAAACTCTCTTTAAGAGTGGATAACAAATTATAGCTCAATAATGACTCAATAAATGATGATTTGCTAAATGAAAGCTCAATATATGTTATATGATCTTATTTATGCTTGTATTAGTTCTTATAATGAAGTTTGAGTTGAGTTTTTATAGTTAAAGCCCGAAAACTAGCCGTTATGGGCAAATTCCCGCGCCCAAGCGGTTAGCCGCTTGATTTATCCGGCTAGCCGCTCATGAACAGTGATATTACCGTTATTTTTGAATTTTGCTACAGTAATATTGTTCACTAAAATTACACTTTGGCCTAAAACTTTCTATTATTATACTACGGTCCAAAATGTCATAAAACTTTTCAAATAGGTCCAATTTCATAATTTCCTAAGAATAGTTGTCTGTCCAAAAACTTTCTGAACTTATGATATGGCCCCAAAGATATTATTATTTCACAAAAAGGTCCTTTTCAACATAATACCCATATTTTTCAAAGTTCTCAAAACCTTTCACTTTAGTCCAAAACATTTCAAATGTTTGTAAAAAGGCCCAACTTTGAAATTCAATAATAATACTTATTAAAATCAAGGATTTCAAAACTTTGCATTTAAGTCCAAATTACTCAAAACCACAAGGTACTTTATCTTATAAAAATAAAACCTTTTAGTTTATGAAACGTAATTAATTAAATTAATCTCTTGAGCTTCTCAAATGCGAAATCATGCATCAATTAAATCATACCAGCTTTACAAGAATTTATCGCACCAATTTGTCCGTTGAGCTCTAAACTTTATTCTTAATTTCGCCATTGTCCGTTGAGTGTCTTGAGCTTGATTTCACTTGATTCACTTGCATAAATATTACCCTTCAAAAACTAGTGAAAATGTGAAATACAATATCTATTAAATCATTTAATACATATGTTTGTTATCATCAAAATTACATTATGTATAACCCTTTAGGCTAACATTATTTTGTAATTTGTATTCTCGTTAGTTAAACGATTATGATATTATCGGTCATTATTTTCATATTAACTAATTTGGTGTTGTTTGCAGCTGTTCTACATGTCATCAACTAAGTTTTATCTTTCTTCTGTTGTCGAGAATAGATGTCCTCTTAGTGCATGAACTGATAGTGAAATAAAAGATTTCTCAAGTGTGACAAAAGTTTAGTGACCTTAAGAGCAATGTGGTTTGTTCCCTTCCATAATTGTATGATTTTTTTAGTTATGTTATTAAATTGAATAAATTATTTATGGATTTTTTTAGTTAATGTAGGTTCCGATGTGAGAAATCAGTTGCGGCACATCAGGTGCTCAAAGTGAAGGACAAATTGACGATGGTGACGCAGCAAGGAAGCATTCATTTCATGCCATATTAGCAGTAATGAATAGAATGAAGGAACATATGAGAAGAAACAATGATGTGCTACAAAAAATGGGCTTGAAAATGGACTCTCTTATTGAAAAGGTTGAAAAATTAGAACGAACATATTTTCGTAAAGAATGAGTGAATGTCACTGATGATAGTCAATCACTTCCTACATATACTGGTGTCGAGGCAATTGATGGTCCAATCTTTTCCTCTCCAAATATGGAGATGCATCCGCTTATCCTTTCAGTTGTCATGCTTTCATCTCTAGTACAGGAAAAGCGTAAGCCTGTCGAAGTTCAAGATCAAAAAGTTGTGAACCTCAGCACATCCACTAATGATGAAGCCTAAATTGGTAC
The DNA here is from genome assembly GCF_000493195.1 of Citrus x clementina. Classification (NCBI taxonomy): domain Eukaryota; kingdom Viridiplantae; phylum Streptophyta; class Magnoliopsida; order Sapindales; family Rutaceae; genus Citrus; species Citrus x clementina. The sequence continues at coordinate 15,725,924 of NW_006261964.1, forward strand.
CGGAACTTGAAGATGAGGTATACATAGACTAATAACTTATTAACTTTTGTCCAAATTAATTATGATTTAGTCTAATCTTTCATTTTTCTTTGTCTTTATTAAATATGTAGTCTTCCGCGCAACAAGTGGAAAAATGTCAACAGCCCCAAGATTTTAATCCGCTGTCTTTAGGCCCTCCTCGACCATATAGAAATCGAAAGCTAGGGTGGTACCAATTGTCCTTGTATGATCAAGTCCCATCTGGTCCATAGATAAAATACCGAGCGAAATCTTTTTTCGTGAATGAGCTGATGACCCTCGATCAATTGAAGATGATCCAATATGAATTCGAGAAAAGCGCTAGCCAAGAGTAACCATGCCTTCATGCTCGCTCATCAAGTTGTTTCAAAATATATTGTAATAGTAATTTTATTTTGTTAATATATCATGAATTTTACGTACAGTGAAATAATTATGCAATCAAGTCATGAGGATATCACTCGACAAGGCTTGTTATCAATTTTGCCCGATGTATCACTTGACGAGGATGTTTGTTCTTAATTTTACTTTAATGATGAAATTGTAGTTAATAAAATCAATTAAATTGTTCTTATGTTTAGATTATTTGCATGATGAGTGATTATCTTACACGACGTGAGTCATGCAAAAGCCATGGGCAACCAATCAGCTGGTTCCTACCAACCAGCTATGTAGTTAGTGATTCATTCTTGTCTATTTGTTTATTTCATATCCTTTTACTCATAATTAACTACAATGCCAAATGCACATTTAGATGGTTTCAAGGCTGCTTCCCAATACCGCAAACATTATATGTATGACTTGCACCGGTGCCATCAGGTAGCATGTGTGTTTGGTTAAATGGTTATTTGTTATGATTGATATTATGTATGGTAAAAGTGACCCTAAATTGTTATTGAATAGATCTTTGTTCCCATGCATGATTGTGGCCACCATTGGTTTATGCTGTTGGTTAAAATTAAAGACAAATATATGGAGATCTGAAATCCACTACCGGATGCACGACGGACACAAGATCAAGAAATCCAAGTGAATAGTATTATAAGTCTGACCAATTTTTTGCTAAAAAAGATGAGTTTAGTTTTTTGTGTATTGTGTTATTAATAAATGTGATGTTGATTTTACTTGAAAATAGTTACACTTGTTGCATGCTATACTTCATGGCGTCGTGGATGTCACATATTTAGTAGCTTGGAGTTTCTTGTCATTTGTAGTGACCCATGGTGAAGGAGTTCCTTGGCAACCTAATGGTTTTGATTGTGGAGTTTACGTCATCAAATTTATGGATACTCCTGGAATCATTACCAACAAATCGTATGTGGTATGCTCGCTTATTCGTCTTATGTGGTATCTTCGTTGATGTTACTAATATTGTTGGGCCATTGACATGATGAAATTGTATAATTATTTCGGTAGCATGACTCACAGAATGTTCGGGCACAACTTGTGTTACAGTTTATGGACTCTTTGTTCAATGAACAACGCGATCAATTATTGGCGTTAGCTAATGCACACTACAATAACGCTGCAACTTTCATACACAAATCGAAGCTGGCATCAATAGTGAAGCCTCGTAATGTGTCCACCAGAAAAGGTCATTAGAACAGTTGCACAAAACGTCGTTTAAGGCGGAAGGGCTGAGATTATTGTGAATATAAATTATGATAATTTTTTGTTGACTTCATACACAATTATTAACTTTTGCTAAATTACTCTTCTAACTGGAGTTGATAGACATTCCACGTACATTGTTTTGATGATCTGAAGTCGTAAAGAGATTTTTGGGGCTACTTTGATTTTTTTTCTTCGTCAACCGGTTGTCTTAATTAATACTTGTTCAAAGGAAGATAATTGTTGTTAATGTTGCTATTATCACCAAGTACCCAAAATATGTTATTACATTATCATTGTTCACTTCATGCATGATAATATAAAATCAATGACTTCCAATAAGTTTGTTTTGCTCATTCGATTCAGATCCAAAAAGTGCTTCATTAGCGATCATCCCCATCCTCCAAGGATGTGTACCGTTCTTAACTATGCATAATGTAAATCTGAGTTAGTTAAACAACATAGGAAAGTTAGTCAAGCAAATTCATATATCATGAGAAATCACTTACAAATTATTATGAGGCCACCAATTATAGTATGTTCTTGCATCGGTTTCATAAGTTATACCAAATACATTACTGCTGTCGCAATGGCCATCAATTCCTTCTGAAATGTCATGCCTCCAAGGACAAGTTGTCTTGAACGTAAATGTTGGGGAACTTGGCGGGCCTGTTGCCATCGACACAGTTGTTGTTAACACATTATAAGTACAAGCCCTTGGCTGATTGTTAGTCAAAACACAACCTACACCGCCAACGATGCAGTGAAAGTCATTGGGCTGCATGTCCTTTGCCGGATATAGCGGGCAAGTCCGTTTAGTATGACCAGGCTGAAAACATTGATTGCATTTGCGATTTTTAGCCCCATCATGTTTAACGATTTTGGAGCAACCTTTACTGTTCACCTTAACTGGGTCTTTCAACTTCATACGTGCTTGAAGTACACAATTCTTGGCTCGTTTAGTTAATTCATCATCGGCAAGTATTTGTTCAAAGCGAAGCGTCAACCGTTGAATTTCGTCTAATGCTATCATATAACTTTGTTCATTCTTTGCGGCAAAAAAATAAAGATTAGTAGATGCTGCTGAAAGTGAGCCAAACTCTGCAGTTTCTGACACTTCCTTATCGAGATGTGACACTGTAGCGGTCATTCTCATCACTTTACTTACCTTTGCTGACTTAGTCTGGCGACCAAGAATTAATATTGGTGGTATGCGAACTAGTTGCTCCAACTTCATGACGTGAAATATATGCGTACATGGAATACATGAGATTTCATCATCTTGCCTAAACAATTACAACCATTATCCTGCAAATTCCACCACTATCCATTTTTTGTTCTGAATGCTGAAATTTAGTCAAAGTATAGATGTGGGAATCATCTGTCTTGGCGCACTCAAGTATAATTAGTGTGGCTTCTCCGAGGATCTCTGTCCGCACCCACTTCAATACATTCCTTGTATATATTTCGGACGCATGTTTTTCAATACTTTACAGATGTATTGTAAGAACAAAGGCTGTGTGGTTTGTCTCAAACTCATTTTGGATTTCTTTGTGCCTTTTGCAATACATTGCACAATGAATTTGTCTAATGAAATCATATTGTTTTAGCTTCTGTTCAACAAACTGACGCAAGTAGGAATTCAAGCTCTCACACCTTTGTGCGATTTGGATTCCGCCAAAAAATGTTCCTTTCAAATAAGCCTCTGCCCATTTTTCATGCTTTGCACACATTCTTTTACCCAAGGATTTTGTTCAATTTTTTAAGCCCATATCCTTGCCCTGAGCAAACCCATCGCTGACTTGCTATTTTACCACTTTTACCGTCGCAACAGAGTTCATCTTTTCTCACAGAGAATCCAACAGACTTAGCATAATTTTTATACCATATGTGGGCATCATCAACAATATCAAAATATGATCCGACACCCACTTCAATGAGATCACTTTTTGTGGGAATAGTGTAGGTTGTATGACTAGATGATCTTGTAGCAGATATGTCCCCAAAATATTCATTACTTTCGGCAGTTTGTGGGGGTAATGACGTACCTGCACTTGCACTAATTTCTGTCCCATTCTCATAAAATAGGTTTTCTTGGGCTTTACTAGTTTCTTGTTCCGATGGCATGTTATCATTAAGGTCTAACACCCATGCAAAAATGCTTCCCACGTTTGAAGTTGTTGTCATGCTGTCTGGTGATCTTGTGTCAAGATATTACCATTTCAAGAGCATGAAAATGAGCTAGTTCAAGGCTGAAACAAGAGAGTAGTGCGTGGGTTGGGTTTTTTTTTTCACGTTGAATGTCTTCATTAAATGGTGGGTTTAGTTAGTGCTTGGGTTGGTGGATACATCAATTCCTTCAATTTACAAATCATTAAGCTCCAGCTAACCTTTATATATTAACGGGTTAACTGCATACAATGCAGAAAGCAAACATCCTTTAAATGGCTACCCTCTTAAATAAAAAGGCTAGCCAGTTTTGCGTTTTTGCTCTTTGGACGTTAAACGACTAGCTGTTTTCGTGTTGGTTGCACACTTCAATATATTGAACAGCTAGCCTTTTAAAAAAAATGCTATCCAATTTCGTGTGTTTTCTCTCTAGATTTAAACAACTAGCCGCTTAAACACAAACGACTAGCCTTTTTCGCTTTGGTTGCTCTTTGGACGTTAAACGGCTAGCCTTTTATGTAGCAACCGTAGCAGCTGCTACCTGCTTATGCCAGTATAACCAGCAACTACTGCTGCATAAGCAACAGTTGCTGCCTACTGTAACATAAGCAGCAGCTGCTATTGCATAGGCTGCAACTGCTACTACTGCTGCTGTTATTGCATAAGTAGCAACTGCTGTTGTTGGCCACTTATGCCAGCATAAGCAGCAACCACTGCTGCTGCTGTTGCTGTATAAGCATTAGCAGCTGCTATTGGCTGCCTATGCCAGCATAAGCAGCAACTGCTGCTTGCTTATACTAGAATACGCCGTAACTGCTACTGCTGCTGGTTGCTTATGCCAACATAAGCAACAACTATTGCTGTTGGCTGCCTATGCTAGTATAAACAGTAACTGCTGTTGTTGTTGTTCAATAAGAAACAACTAATACTGCTGGTTGCCTATGCCAGTATAAGCTGCAACTGCTGTTGTTGTTGCTGCATAAGCTGCAACTGCTACTGCTGGCTACTAATGTCGACATAAGTAGAAGCAGCTGTTGCATAGGCAGCAGCTGTTACTACTGTTGCTGCATAAGCAGCAGCTGCTGTTGCTTAAATTCCAGTTATTGCAGCAGGCATAGGCAGCAGTAGTTTGAGAATTATACGGCCTTGTGATTTATCCTGTATTTTTTTTGTTGATGTTTGCTTAATTATCTTCCTTTTTGTTATTTTTTGAGTGATCTCCAAAATCAAGAACCAAGATATCAAGTTTTGTTAATCTTTTAATTCAATAGTATTTTTAGAATTATTGGCTTCCATCTTACATTAAAATAATCACCCAATGAAAAATTATTGTGTTAACATTAAATTTTATTTTGCAATATGCAACTCAAGTTACCAGAGTAAATTTTTCAAAAATAAAAAAAATTTTGTTAGAAGAATTATAATGTTATCTTCTATATAACTGAAAATTAACAATAAATTCTATGTATTAATTAAAGTTAAAATAAATGTACCATTGAAAGAAATTCGGTGTATATTATAAGATATGATTTCGCAAAATGAGGTACTGTTAAAGCTTATAGACAAAATGGAAAACATTTTTGAGATTTTTAAATCAAAAGTATAAAACTTTCTTTAGAAAACGTGAGATTATAAACTTCCATTAAAATTAATCATCGCAAATAATAGCCCAATAAATATGAAAACACGACCATTAACTTAATTACTGGACCATTAAACTTCAAACAAAAGCAATTAAACTTCATGAGATCATTAACTTGCACCATGGAAATCATGCAATTATTGGACTAATAAACATGAAACCAGGACATTAAACCCGATACCTAGACTATTATATTTGAAACCAAATGAACTTGAAACTTAGGGCGATGAACATGAAACACGAGATCATTAACTTGCAACCATGAAAATCGTTTAATTAATGAACTTGAAACTAAGGGCAATAAACATGAAACATGTGATCATTAACTTACAACCTGAAAATCATTTAAGAAACTTGGATTCAGTGCTGCTAATACTCATCATCAACAGATTCGGAATCAAAAGACCGAGTAACCGGATTCGGAACAGATTCAGAATCAAAATACCGAGTAATTGGATTATCAGATGCAAGAAAAGGATCAAAAGATGGTATTGATTGTCACATTAGTAGTCGTTGAAAATCCTTTATGTTTAATTTCGTTGTGCTTGAAGCTGATCTTTAATTGTTCTTGTGACTACTTTTGAAGGCATAGACCTATCAAAAAAGGAAGACAGGAAGATCAATTATTTCTATCTAATTATGCAACATGTATTATGTTTTTCAGGGTGATGATGAAAGCCATGCTCATGGTTCTTAGGCTAAGTGAATTCATACAAGAAAAATGCCAACGAATGAGAGTTTTGTCAAATTTTTTTATCCGTATATCATTGCTATTCATACAATTTCTACCAATAATTTCTCTTACGATATATGCTGCTGCTAATGTGTCAATGTAATGTGGTACACCATGCATGAAGGAATTTATAGGATTAAAGATATCAACAGAGAAGAAAGAGAGAGACACGTGGGCTATTCAGGTATGAATGAACTAGTTCAGTGTGCTTCTTCGTACAAGTGTAAAGGGAGAGACGCTGACATTGATTGCAGCAAAGCTGGGAGTGATAGAGATGGTGGATAAAATTTAAGATACACTTCCAGTGGCCATCCATGGCTTGGATTCTGATTGGAAAAATGTTGTCCTCTTGGCCTCTAAGAGTAGGCAAACCAGTATCTACAATCTCTTGCTCAATCAGAAAATATTGTGAGCTAGAAACCATTTTCCGGCAAGCAGACAACCAATGAAGCAATGAATTGCATCTTACTGCTAAGTTTGGAGACCATCGGCCTTAGTTTATTCATGAAGCTACATTGCAAATCCAATGGGAAATCAACTGGTATCAGGTATGTAGGCTAAAGCAATTTTTTTTCTTTTTTTAAATCATGCTTGTCTCATGATTTGAGTTTCCTTTTTTAAAGAAATACAACATAAGATTGAGATTGATATGGATTTTAAAAAAATATATAAAAAAAATTAATTACAACTCAATCATTCACAATCATAAATAAATAAAAACAATTAAAAAGATTGGACATACTGTTAGAAATAATGGTAAATTTGGTGTCGATTTAGTTTTTCACTGTTTTTTTCAGTGTTATATTGGTTTTTCTCTTTTGAGCAAAATATAGCAAGATGTGAAGTTGACAAGTGAATCAAGTTGATTCCCAAAATACGACAGTGTTTAAAGCTTCTATTGCCTTAAGAGACTCATGTGCAGCTCAGCTGCTATCAGCAAAAAACAAATACATCTAAACAGCATGGTTGCGGCACGTTTAGTTGAGCCACTTAAGTAATCACGTGAGGAAGCACATGTAGGAGATAGAAATCAGTTCGTTAAGTTTGTTACCCACGTGTCAACAAACTAAACGATATGGAAATCTTCTAAGCCTCTGATACATGTTATAAAGGCTGTGGATGAAGGTCAGAAATGCATGGTTGTCGTGAGTCTTGTAGAGAGAGTTCTAAAAAGAGAAAGAGTGCATCTTGTTCTCAAAAGAATCTTGTAAAAGGCTCTGTGCTAAATCTCCATTTGTGAATTAATAAAAACTCATCAAAGACTTCTCCCATGGATGTAAACAGAGTACCTTGTGCTCTGTTGAACCATGTAAACCTTCTGTTTCTTGGTTGTCTATTTTGTTTGATTCTTGGTTCTTTCTGTTTCTTGGTTACATCCATTTTGATGAGTTAAGTTGTGACAGATTCTATTCAATCTTTAGTTTTGTACAACTTGCATTGATCTAATCTAGGAAATCCTGGGCAGTGGCTAGTTTTGTTTAAGGTTAAGAACAGGTTGGTTACTACAATTGGTATCAGAGCCACAATATCTTGTGATTAGATCCAAGTATGGCGTCATCAAAGGTTGATATAGAGAAGTTCACAGGGAAAAACGATTTCAATATGTGGAAAATTAAAATGGAAGCTTTGCTGATCACACAGGGTTTGGGAGATGTAATTGAATTTGAAAACAGTAAGGATGGTAGAGGGGTTTCATCATCCAAGACTCCAGAAGAAGTTGCTGAGATTAACAAGAGAGCAAGGAGTGCTATAATTCTCAGTCTTGGTGACTCAGTAATAAGGGAAGTGGCTAAGAAAAAGACTGTGGCAGGTTTATGGGCCAAGCTTGAAAGCCTCTACATGACCAAGTCTCTTGCAAACAGACTCTACATTAAAAAGAAGATGTTTACTTTGAGAATGGTAGAGTGATCTTCTCTGGAGGAACATATTGATGAGTTTAATAAGGTGTGTGACACACTGGAAACCATTAATGTTGCTTTGGATGTTGAAGTGAAGGCTCTTCTACTGATTAGTTCATTACCAAAGTCCTATGAGAATCTTGTTGATGCACTGATGTATGGTAGACAAACTTTGACACTCGATGAAGTTAAATCTGCCTTAAACACAAAGGGACTTCAAGAAAAGCAAACCCACCTGGAGAAGGATATAAGTGAAGGATTGACAGCAAAGCTCAAGACTGTCAAAAAGAAGAAATAAGGGAAGCAAAAGAACAAAAACAAAGACCTGAAGTGTTTTCAATGCCATAAAGAGGGTAATTTTAAGAAAGATTGCCCCGAAAAGTAAAGAAAGCCTAAAGACTCAAGGAATCAGAATGGAGATGCAGCTATAGTTGAAGAAAAATGGTATGAGTCTGCTGGTGTGTGTGTGGCAACATGAAATAGCAAAAAAGGTAAATGAGTTCTGGACTCTGGATGCACCTTTCATATGTGTCCTGTTAAAACTTACTTTACTGAATATTAAGAAATTGATGGTGGTAGAGTAATGATGGGAAATAACTCAATCTGTAGAATCATTGGAATTGGAAATGTCAACCTTAGGTTACATGATGGTTCAACTAGACTGATTAATCAAGTTAGGCATGTGCCTGATTTGAAAAGGAATTTAATCTCTCTTGGAATGCTGGATCAAATTGGGTGTAAAATTAGGCTTGAATCTGGACAATTATGTGTGTTAAATGGTTCAAATCTGGTCATGAAGGGGACTAGGAAGAATGGGGTTTATATCTTAGATGGTAAGGTGATATCTGGAGAGGCTGGAGTATTAGAAAAGTCTACTGAAGATGAAACCAAAATATGGCATCTAAGATTAGGACACATAAGTGAGAAAGGGCTAAAAGAGCTAGAACAAAAGGGTATGTTTGGCTCTGACAAGATTGGGAAGTTGGAATTTTGTGAAGTCTGTGTTCTAGGGAAGTCTTCACGGGGTAGTTTCAAGAGATCAAGTCATAAGTCATTAGGTAGGCTGGAGTATTCACACACTGATTTGTGGGGGCCAGCTCAAAATGTATCACTTGGAGGTAATAAATATTTCTTATCCATTAAGATGACTTCTCTAGGAAAGTCTGGGTGTATGTTTTGAAGAACAAAGACCAGGTATTTGAGAAGTTCAAAGAATGGAAACATTTGGTTGAAAATCAAACAGGACAAAGGTTAAAGAAACTGAGAAAAGACAATAGTCTGGAATTTTGCAACCAACCTTTTGACAGTTTCTGTGTTGCTAAAGGTATTGCAAGACATAGAACAATAAGGATGACCCCACAATAAAATGGATTGGCTGAAAGGATGAATAAGACCCTTATGGACAAGGTAAGGTGCATGCTGATTCAGAGTAAGTTTCCTAAAACACTGTGGGCAAAAACATGACTTCCAGCTTGCTATCTGATAAATATAAGCCCCTCAACTGCTATTAATTTCAAAACACCATTTGAAATGTGGTGTGAGAGACCTGTTGACTATGGGATTTTGAAAGCTTTTGGATGTCCAGCTTATGTTCACATTAGTCAAGGTAAACTTGCTCCTAGGGCCTTGAAAAGTGTGTTCATAGGCTATCCAGAAGGAGTAAAAGGTTTTAAAGTCTGGTGTATAGACCTTAACCCACCTAGGTGTATAGTGAGTAGAGACATAGTGTTTAATGAAGGTGGCTTAATTAAAGATAGTGAAGCAGCTGGAGATGAAAATGAAAAATCTAGATCAGAAGATAGATTGGAACTTGAGGTGGAGTCTTCTGTATTAAAAAACAGACAAATTCAGGTGGAGTTAATGAACAAGAAAAAGACATAGTATCACCTCAAGAGCAGTCAAGTCCTCAGGAACAAATTCAAGAATATCAACTCACAAGAGATAGACAGAAAAGGCAAGTCAAACCCACAAAGAGATTTGGATATGCAGACCTCATTGGCTATGCCCTAACAACTGCAAATGAAATTGATGATGAGGAACCAAAAAGCTTTAAAGAAGCAACTCAGAGCTTATTCAAAGAGGAATGGCAAAGAGCTATGGAAGAAGAAATGACTTCACTCTATAAAAACAAGACATGGGAGCTGGTTAAAAGGCCAAAATGCAGGAGAATGGTTGGGTGTAAATGGATATTCAAAGTCAAGAAGGGCCTAAGTGGATCTGAACCAAGAAGATTCAAATCTAGACTAGTAGCTAAGGGTTATACACAAAAGGAAGGGATATAGTTTAAAGAAGTATTCTCCCCTGTTGTCAGACATGCCTCAATCAGGGTGATACTAGCTATAACTATTGTTCAAGACATGGAGCTTGATCAACTCAATGTCAAGACAACAGTTTTACATGGCAGACTTGAGGAAGAGATACTGATATCCCAGCCTAAAGGGTATGTTTTCCCTGAAAAAGAAGACGATGTATGCAAACTAAAGAAATCTCTTTATGGGCTTAAACAGTCCCCTAGGCAGTGGTATCTTAGATTTGATGAATTTATGCAAATGTATGAGTTTATTAGATGCAGCTATGATTGTTGTGTTTACTACAAAATAATCAAAGATGGTCTATACATATATCTCCTTCTATATGTAGATGACATGTTGGTTGCTTGTAAAGATAGAGATGAGATAGACAAGCTCAAGGTGCTGCTGAACTCAGAATTTGAAATGAAGGATCTGGGGTATGCTCGAAAGATTCTGGGAATGGAGATAAGAAGAAACAGAAGTAAGGGCAAATTATTTCTGTCACAAAAGAAATACTTGAGGAAAGTACTAGAAGTGTTTGAGATGGATAATGCCAAGCCTGTACAATTACCTTTAGCTTCTCACTTTAGGCTGTGCAACCTGCAGTGTCCTCAAATAGAAGCTAAAAAGCTAGACATGACCAATGTTCCCTATACAAGTGCAGTAGGTTGCCTCATGTATGCAAAGGTACTCACAAGGCCAGACATAGCACATGTTGTCAGTGTTGTAAGTAGGTACATGGTTCAGCCTGGCAAAGATCACTGGAAGGTTGTCAAATGGATACTAAGGTATCTTCATGGCACTGTGAACTATGGCTTGACATATGGCAAAACTAAAGAAGAAGATGATAGACTGAGAGGGTATATAGATTCAAACTATGCTGGGGATTTAGACAGAAGAATATCTCTCACTGGTTATATATTCATGCTGAATGACTGCACTGTAAATTGGAAGGCTACATTATAGAGTGTGGTGGCCCTTTCAACAATTGAAGTAGAGTATATAGCTGCTACATAAGCAGTAAAAGAAGCACTATGGCTCAAAGGGCTAGTGAGAAGATTAGGGTTAAGTTAGAAATCAATGCCTATTCACTGTGACAGCTCGAGTGCAATACACTTGTGTAAAAGCCCAGCACACCATGAGAAGACTAAATGCATATATATCAAACTCCATTTCATCCGAAATGAAGTGTCAAGAGGTGCTGTGAAAATGGTGAAGATACACACTTATTTGAACCCTACAAATGCTCTTACTAAGGTAGTACCAGTAGCTAAGTTCAGAAACTGTCTGGACTCAGCTGGCTTATGTGACCAATAAGTTGCGTAAAGTTCAAGAGAAGGAGTATGATTAAGGAAAACTTTGATTCAAGGTGGAGAATGTGAAGCTAACAAGTGAATCAGGTTGATTTCCAGAATACGACAGCTTTTAAAGCTTCTATTAGGGGTGGGCGTTAACCCGATCCGAACCGAACCCGAAATTTATTTCAGGTTCGGTTCGGTTTGGGTTAACTTGTGCAACCCGAACATATTCAAACTATCAACCTATTTAGGTGAAAATTCAGTTTGGGTTGAACCCAAACCGAATTTTAACCCGGACGGGTTGATTTTTTTTAAAGTTTTAGCTTTTTAAAAAAAATATATATGTATTAAATAAAAAAAATCTCTTTCACTACATGTTTTATGTTTTATTAACTTTAAAATGACTTGTTGAAATGTTGGTAAGGTTGTTTGGATTTCAGATTTTTGGTAGAATTTGTATATTAAATTGTTCCAACCCATTCAAACCCGAATTACCAAACCAATCCGATCCGAATTATAAACTCGAACCGAATTAAATTCGGTTTGGTTTGGTTCGGGTTGACGTTTTCAACCCGATTGGGTTCAATTCTCCAGCCCGATCGGGTTGAAACCCAAACCAAAACCCGAACAACTAGAACTGAAACCCAATATGCCCACCCCTAGCTTCTATTGCTTTAAGAGACTCACGTACAGCTCAGCTGCTATCAGCAGAAAACAAATACATCTAAACGACATGACTATGGCGCGTTTAGATGAGCCACTTAAGTAATCATGTGAGGAAGCACATGCAGGAGACGGAAATTAATTCGTTAAGTTTGTTACCCACGTGTCAACAAACTGAACGATTTGGAAATCTTCTAAGCCTCTTATACAGGTTATAAAGTCTGTGGATGAGGGTCAGAAATGCATGGTTGTCGTGAGTCTTGTAGAGAGAGTTCTAGAGAAAGAATGCATTTTATTCTCGGAAGAATCTTGTAAAAGGCTCTGTGCTAAATCTCCATTTGTGAATTAATAAAAGCCCATCAAAGACTTCTCCCGTGGATGTAAACAGAGTACCTTGTGCTTTGTTGAACCACGTAAACCTTCTGTTTCTTGGTTGTCTATTTTGTTTTATTCTTGGTTCTTTCTGTTTTTTGGTTAAATCCATTTTGATGAGTTAAGTTGTGATAGATTCTATTCGATCTTTAGTTTTGTGCAACTTGCATTAATCTGATCTAGGAAATCCTGGGTAGTGACTAGTTTTGTTTAAGGTTAAGAACAGACTGGTTACTACACAAGAGGTAAGTTTTATAATGATTAAAACAGAATGTAAAAGTAATAAAATCTCAATCGTACACTTATTCTTATTGTATGCAGTTTGTCAAGGAATCCATGCCACAACATCTTTTTACTCAATTCAACGACAATGGCAAAACTCCAAAGGAAGTCTTGGCGGGAACACGCAAAGACCTTGTGCAAGAAGGAATGGAATGGCTGACCAAAACCTTCGAATCATGCTCCGTCGTGGCGGCACTCATAACAACTGTAGTATTTGCAACTTCGGCAATCGAGCCAGGCGGCGTAGACCAAGAGAGTGGTAAACCATTTTTTGAAAATGAGCTTGTATTCAACGTATTTGCCATTTCATCACCTCTTGCTCTATGCTTCTCTGTTACAGCCTTGTTTTTTCTTCCTTACAATTCTCCCTTCTCGTAGCCAAGAAAACGATTATGCCAGGGATTTGCCGAGAAAGCTTCTATTTAACGACACTCTTCACATCAATAGCTGGTATTTTGATCTCATTCTGTTCGGGACATTCCTTTATTTTAAAAGATGAGATGAGATTTGCAACATATCTAATTTATGCAGCCGCATGCTTGCCAATGACTCTTTTGGCTTGTGCTCAACTTCCTCTTTACTTCGACCTTATATGGGCCATCTTCAAAAAGGTTCCTCAGCATAGTTACAAAGTAATTTCTGACTAGTTAAAGGTTACTGACTTCATTTGCTCATTTGTAGCTGTTTGGATTGAAGTAATCTATATCTTGGTATGCTATATATTAATTAATCTTGAAAAAATAGCATGTCTATATGCTATTTTGATGGCACATTTTGAGTGGGCCCCACTTAGTGAAAGTGAGAAATCTTGTGAGGTTCGGATTCTATTCCATTAATACTTCAAAAGTATAATTTTATTTTCTCAAAATGGTGCTTGGGTGAATAAGAAATTGTCTCTCAAAGATCACCCTTGAAGTTGGAAATTTGAAAGGAAATGAGGTTTATCCCACATGGGAAAAAGAAGCCAAGGGATTAGTGTTTATATATAAACACTTAACCATGTATGAGTAAGAATTATTAGGATAGAGGCTCTCTCCACACGCGCATGCGCAGGGGGGTGTAAATCCAAGACCAATTTGGTTGAACTCGTGTGCACCCGCGCGCCCTGCGTACGCGAATGTCAGCCCAAAATCATGGAAGCTTGCATGGCAACAGTTTCACGTTTTGAATTCAAAGGATTTGTAACAGCTTCACAACAATAATTTTTTAGCTGTTATACAATTCACGTTTTTTAATTCAATTTTGAAATCAATTGAATGAATTGAATTGGCTGTTATAACTATTTAATTGCATTTATTGAATTCTGAAATTCAATACAAATGCTGCTGTTACATCCTCACATGAGTATAAAAAGGCACATTCTCTTCTATTTTTACACACGCTGAAACCAGCACACAGAGCATTTGTAATTTTTCTTTCCTCCTTCTTTCGTCTGTTTTTCTGATCGAGTTAACCGCTCTTGTGGTTCGCCAGAATTACCTGTCTGTGCTTGACCGGAAATTCATCCCCGTTGTATTCTGGGAAACAGTTAACAGCAGACCTAAAACACTTCAGTAGGTGGTAAATTTGTTTTAAGGAAATTGTCTTGTGCAAGCCTCGGGTTTCATTTACTGTTTCGATTTTTCTTTTCCCTCCTGTTTTTCAGTTGTGATTTTCAGTTGCTATTTACGTTGCTGCAGTTAATTTACCTACTGGTTTTTCTTTGTTTAACTGAGTGTGTTTGTTTTTTCTTACAATTAATATCTAGATCTGAAGATTGAACGTAAATGTTTTTATATCACGGCATGTTGAGCTAGCCGATCATATCAGTCCAATTGATGAATTAACGTTAGCTTAAACACGCCATGAGAAAAAGCCTCGTACCGAGCATGCCATGCCTGGCTCCTTAATGAGTATTTATCCAAGGGAATATTGAAATTCAGTGCAAATATGTGCTAATATTATATAAGGTTGCGATGGATTGTTATTGGATGATAATATATATGGAATCAAATTTAAACATAAAGTGACACTGGGAGTGGGACTAAACCTTTAAAATTTCTTATAATTAATTTGAACAACATTGAGTTTAAATTCTATTGAGATTAACTAATGATCATGATAAGAATACATGCATTATGAGAGTTAAATTTAAAATACGTGACATGTTCAAAAGGGTCGATCGAGTTCTTGAGCATAAGACTAGGCACGAGACACGTCCATACAACATAGCATGATGCATACACGTTTTGTCAGGGCTCATAGGCCATAAAAACGTAGCACGGTTTGAGACAAATGTGAACAAATTACAAAAACCATGCTTTGAAATTTTGTAACTTAGTTTTAACTGAATTATACTATTCTGTATATATTATTTAAATAAATTAATTTCAACCAAACAATATCAAATCTAATAATGTTACATTCCATTTCAATTGAACTAGAATTTTATTATTAACTAACATTATGTTATTTTAAATTATAAATTAACTTTAAGTCATTAATCAAATTTGAATTGGATTTGCACTACTATTTAGTGATATGTTGTTTGCTAGATTTCTATTTAAACTTATGTTTACAGCAATGCAAATTAATATTTAGTTCAATGGCCGAAGGCTTGGACTAAAATTATTACAATTTAAAATAAAGTTCAATAACCATTGTTTGACAAAATTTAATTCTTATTTTGTGAGAAAGGCAAGAAAATTAAAAAAAAAAAATGAAACGGACCAATATGACTCACCCCATGGGCCGGCCTTGCCCAAAGCTGGGTGTGGCACTGCCAGCGAAGAGTGATGATATCTACCCCTCAAATTCTGACATCAATTCCAGTAATTATTTTTATTCTACTACTCATTCTGTCCTTAAATGAAATTATTGAAAAAGAACGTAACTTTTATCAAATTTATCATTCACCTCACATTCTAGATAAATTCATTCATTCCCCAACTCACAAATTTTTTTCACCATTAACAACACTCAAGTAATTAAGTTCTAGTGTTTTATTATTACTATCATTATTACTACTGCGTTTTGGCTATACAAAAATTTTAAAACAAGCTTATGTTTGAACGAATTATGAATTTCATTTTCTTTTTATAACAAGAGTAATGTGGGATTAGATGGAATACACAGAGAAAGAAAATTATTTTAAAATTTTTAGTGGAACGTATTGATAAGTAGAAATTGGTGAAATAAATTTGGAGATCAAGTTCACCATTCACAAGCGAGTCATTGAGAATTACTTCTCCAGTATTATTTTTCTTCTCCACTTTTCTTCCTAATTTGTCCATCCTTCACAGTTTATTGTCACATCATCTAATAGAATTTACTAATTTGAAGTCCACACAATGCGCTTGAAATAAATAATAATATTAATATTAATAAGAATTTCGATTTGAAGTTTTCAACCTAGTAATGATCAACGTCTGCTAATAGTTAACTATCAACTTTTAATATCTAATATAAAACAAAGTAAATAAAGAGAGAGAGAGAGAATAATTGCCTTAGTAAAAGCACCAAAGTGAAAGTAATGCATCACTTCACGTTGAAGAGTTGTTCAGGATAACTCAGCAGCAAATTTTGACCTTTCTCATAAAGAAATATATAAATTTTATCATTCATCAAAAGTATTATATAAATTCAACTAAGTGCATAGATTAGCTGGTATGAGATTGTTATAACTTAATCAAGGTCCTCGATTCAACGATTCGAGAATTAAGAATACAACTGCGTTAAATACTTATTGGGAGAGCTTTGACACCTAGTGGTCTTACCCGGCTCGAATCTGCATTATTCGAGACATAATTTAATCTTTAGATATCAGATAATTTAATATACCCAAAAAAATGTTTTATATCAATCATACAATAAATAAGTAATAGTATAAGATATGTATATTTATTTTAAAAAAACCGCCATCCAACTAATAGCTATATTAAATTTAATTATATATGTCATATATACATTAGTTGATTGTATTACCTCTAATGTATTTTAGAGTTCCTCTAATAATATAGCGTTAGAAAACATTCGAGGCATTTGTATCTAGAGTGATTATGTCAAGAAAAGCATAAATGCATTCCTAAGACTTAGGACTTCTGTTCTAAGACATAGGACTTCTGTTCTGTGTTATTTATTATTTTTCTTACATTTTAGGTAAATGCTCCTTCAATTCTTAGTATCAGTTCTTGGGATCAATTCTTAATAGATTTTCTCCATTAAAAAAAAAAGAACGAAAAGATCACTCGGATTTTCAAATTTTACTTAAATTTAAATTTGTACACAAAGCTATTGAGATTTTCAAATCAGACTATTTTCTTTTTCATTCTTTACAATCTTTCGCAGTGAAAGAGCCTTATTTTGAAGAAAAGAAATGTTTACTCAGATGGGATAATAGGATAAGTGGATCCAGCTATGTTGCGTCAGGGGTTTGGTACCCCACTCCTTTGTCTTATAGCGAATGAGCCTTTAGATTGGGAAGGAAGATATTTAACGGTCGAGATTTACCATTTAGAAAACGGGTAACTGGTTGAAGACGTAGCACGTGTAAATCGAAAACAAAAAAAAAAAAAACACTCGCGTGTAGCAGCAATTGCAAATCTTCCCACGGATGAAGTTTTGCAGGCGATGGTCGTCGGCTGTGTTGTGTTGAAAGTATTATCGAAAGCTGTAATGAAGTATTGAATATTTATTATTTAGATTTTATTACAGGAAAACAAGGTAATCAGTTATAGGGTCAGTGTTTGCAAAGAAGATTGGGTTTTTATCTGTACAATTGGGGATTTATTCACTGATTAAGTTACGTTGTGAGATTAAAAATTATTGTCAGTTCTAGGCGATTGGGTTGGTATCCAACAGTGGAATCCAACCATTTCAATCGCGGCTGAGAAAAGTGAGCAAAGATATACTGTGCAAAGTTGGTGTACATCATAGAGTTGCAATTTGGTATCAACCACCACTTACCAAGTGGCTTACTGCAGCGTTGAGGTATGTGTCGAAGCTGGAAATTCATATTTCGCAAAACATTTGTGTCCATGTGCATAATTATTTGATTGTGGTTCACTGGGTAGGCATGAAAAAGTGTAAATGGGCATAGGACGTTAGGGTTGGTTGCAAAATAGAAATTGACAGAAAGAAGTAGAAAATGGCAACATTTTATGTGTTGAATTCAGTTATCTTAGTAAGTTGTCAACTTATGAAATGAAACCTTGACGAAGGATAGAATTTGATTGAAAATACAGGTTTGTGCAGTAGAGATTAGCTTAGTAACTAATAGTTTATTTGAATTCTTAGTTCGGAAACTGTTAACTTTGGTGAGTGATGAACAATTGCATTGAAAATGATGTGAACAGTAAATAATGGTGTGGGTAATGTAGATTTTGCGAGGCTTCCATGTACAAGTGGTCGGTAAGCTGATTGTAGTTGGTTAATTGAACTGAGATGGTGGCATCGCTTGTGTAATATGTAAATTAGCTATTTCCTATACACTTAGTGAAATGTAGTTAATGTAGTAGTGGTGAGAAATATGTGACGTATTTAATCGGGATAAAAGATTTGAGTGATTGACCTGACAGGTGATTGCAATAATCATGTTTCAAAACCGAAAGCAAAATATGTGATAGATTATGGTGCGATTTTGTTGTAGGAATGGAATGGGGGTCATGTCGCAACCGAAAGGAGTGGGATTCTCGATGTTGCAACAAATGTTCAGAAGATGAGAATGTTGAAGAAAATGAAGATGGTCATTGCAACTATGGATTCGTAAGCTTTTTGTAAGTATATTAGGATATAAGCTAATACATACATTGATAGTCCATCTAAGGTACATGACAACTGAAGAGGCGATTTGTGTGTAGCATAACTAATCATGATTTATGTTTTGTTTATTGGAATTGAGTAGTGGGGAAGCTGTATGGCGAATGAAAGCAACGGATGGAAGGCATGCATTACAAAAGAGTGAGGAAGTTGAGTATTGTTGTAACCTTGTGCATGCATTTAGCTGTGTAGAAACTGACTGAGCTTGTCATATGGAATTGCCCAGTTCGCAAGGAATTGGACTACATTTAGAGTTGCACTGAGAGAAAAATCATATAAAGTCAGCATTACCCAGTAGAGAAATATGTCGGATTAGAAGCAAAATTTCTCACTAGGTGTGCTCTTGACAGGCTAGCAGCCATAGTGTCAGAATTGACAGATGAACAAAAACAAGCAGCATCTGATATAGGATTGGGCAGGCTAATTCAGATAAGTTGTGGAAGGTTAAAAAGAAAACTATGTAGTTGGTTAGTTGAGAGGATTGAGACAACGAGTTATACAATAGAATTGAACGGTGCAAATTTAGAACTGAGTTGTAATAGTTTTAGTTACATCATGGGAGTTAGTGATGGGGGAATGCCTATTCAGTTAGAGGGTGATAGGTCAAGAGTGGCAATATACTTAGAAAAGTTTAATGCAACCTCTAGTGGAATTAATATTAAGATATTATCTGATATTCTGCGTAATTGTAGGGGGGCTGACGATGATTTCAAAGTGACATTTATGTTATTTACATTATGCACTGTACTGTGTCCTCCAATTGGCGTACACATAAGTTCATCATTTTTATATTCTTTAATTGATGTTAATTGTATTAAGAAGATGAACTGGGCAACATTTAGCTTCAATAGATTGATGCAAGGTATTATTAGGTACAAAGAAGACAATCATCTTACCACCATGGTTCATAAAGTGCATTTACAAATCATGAACCCCATTCATTTAAATGTGAACACACAGAAGAACAACACATTGCATCAAGTGAACAGAAATTGAGTACACATAGATTGTTTATTATACCTTCAGACAAACAGTAGCGGATACCTTAGATAGAATGGGGTTGGCCAACTTGCACGTGCGCTTGCTGTGCCCCACACGACCACAATTTTGGCACTTATACTTATGACGTTCATTGCCCGGTTGAGGAGGAACCACAGTGGTGACAACATCGGAAGGCGTGGGATTAGGCACTGGTTGACTTGGAAAGGTCATGACTGCTTTGACCTCTCCATGCTGCTGTGGTGAACTGGTACTTGCTTCATGCACTCCTTTAGGATTAGGCACTGGTTGACTTGGAAACTTGCCTTTCTCAACAGTCATTGCCAAGGTTTGAACTGAAGAAGCAAGTTGTCCCACCATCTTCTCGAGGCTTGAAACTGATTGGGCTTGTGAATTGAAGCCTGTTCTCAACTCATTTCGTAGTCCATCAATGGTGCGGTTCTGTTGCTCAATCGTGGACTGAGTAACATTCTTAAAATTCTGGAATGCATCCTCCTATGGTCTAGGTTGAGAGTAGTTCTGGTTTTGATTGTATGGTCTAAATGGTGGCTGAGAGGCTTGAGGAACTTGAGGAATTGGTTGCATTGGTGGAACTGAAGCTGCTGGTCCATTCTGTTGGAGTCCTTGAGACCATGAAAAATTGGGGTGGTCTCTCCATCCAGGGTTATATGTGTTGGAGTATGGGTTGTAATTTGATGGCTTTCTCATTACACCTATGGCATTGGCTTGATCTGAGTATGAGTCATGGTCATATGGTTCTGTTGATTTAGCAGTCGATAACGATGCTATTTGTCGAGAGAGACCTTCAATTATCGCTTTGACTTCTTTAATTTCTGAACTTGACTCGCCAATGTGAACCTCATTTACTCCCTTAATTCTTCTAGTATTCCTGAGTGATCGACTCTGTTGTTGGGAATTATCTGCTTGTCGTTGGAAGAATTCCCAAATTTCTGATGCACTTTTTGACATTAGCTCTCCTCCACTTGTTGCCATTAACCATTCTTGCACATTCGGCAATAATCCCTCCAAAAAGTATTGGCATTAGTGCCATTTCTCGTACCCATGATGTGGACACTTCAAGAGTAGCCCATTGAATCGCTCCCATGTTTCGAAAAACTGCTTGTCATCTCTCTGGGTAAACTCCGAGATTTCCCTGCGAATAGCGTTGGTTTTATGCACTGGGAAATATTTATTCAAAAATTTCGTTACCATTTGTTCCCATGATGAAATGCTATTAGCAGGTAAAGTATTTAACCATGAACGAGCTCTATCTTTTAAAGAAAATGGGAATAGTCTAAGTTTAACATCATCGTCTGAAAAATTTTCATATTTAAAAGTTTGACAAATGGCATGAAAATCATTCAGATGATTATATGGATCCTCATTTTCTAGGCCATAAAATGTGGGGAGACAATTTAGCACACTAGGTTTTAGTTCAAAGCTCCTAGCAGCTACATTTGGGTATCTTATGCATGATATGTTCAAATTAGCTAAGGGACTGAAGTAGTCCTTAAATGGCCTCTCTTGTGATTGTAAATCCATTTTATTTTTAATTTGCTTGTGTGTGCGAAGTGTTTTTTCTAGTTCAAGGTCTATAGGTTCAAGATTAGGTAATAATGACCTACGACCATGCATGCAAAACAAATAAAATGAAAATAAAGATGGGAACAAAACAAATAAAAATACATAAGAGAGAGAAATTACGATACTAACCTTATTGCGCTATTAAAACCTTTCTATAAAAATACACAAAAACAAATACGTGAAATAAATTAACTAAAAATTAAATTAATAAAATAAACAAGAAAAAATTATAAAGAAAAATAAATTGGAAATTAAATTACAGAATTTTAAAGAAGAGAAAAAAGAAAAGAAATATTAACCTTTAAATGAAGATTCACTTTTTTTTTTCTTTTTTTATAAATAAAAAAAATACCAGAAAACAATTTAAATGGAATTATTCACATAAATTAATTCTATGAATTAAAATTACTTACCTCCCCGGCAACGGCGCCAAAAACTTGTTGTGCAAATTTTAATGTACTCGCAAGCGCACGAATCTATTGTAGTATAGATCAATGGTGACGAGTGTCGATCCCAGGAGGAGGAGGATTTTAATTATATGTAGAATTAATTTTGTAATTGGGTGGTTGAAATTGCGGTGGAAGTGATTTAAATTATCCTAAAATTGGAATTGTAATGGCGAGAATAAATTGAAGCGAAATCTATTGAAATGACGTACTTGGGTATCTGGATCCGTATCAACATGCATCATGGGCTAAATAATCCGTATTAATGCCAATTAAATCATGAGAGAGGAATCCACACCTTATGAACCACGTTCTAATCAATATGGTGCTAAGGGCTTATCGTGCCAAATAATAATAACCTTGTACTAGAGGGCCGGTGAAACCAAGGCGGTACTAGACAAGAATATTATTATTTGTCGACGAGAAGTCAAAACATCCACAAAAACTAGAGGGGAAGAGAAAATAAATTTACCAAATTAAGCCCATGACACATGTTGAAAATTCACCTTCAACCCAAGCTTGAAAGAAAATTAGCCACTCATAATTGAACTAGGGGCAAAATGAGAATTTATTAAAATACGAAGAAAATACAAGATGGATAAGGAATTACAGAAAATGGATCCCAAAAATGGATTCAGAGATATCAAATTAGGGGGGAGAGGCCCCATTTTATAGATACATGGAGTAAATCATGGTCATCGGATTAAAAACAGTTTGGACGCTCAGGATTGCGCCACGTCATCAGTCAACAGTACGCGGTTTGACCACGCGGATGAACAGTAACACGGTTTGACCCGGATGAACAGTAACGCGGTTTGGTTGAAAATAATCCTGTGTGATGCATGTACCGTACGCGAGATTTTTCGTCCACTAATATGCTGCCACGTCACCATCAACAGTACATAAGAATTTTAGCCCAACAAGATCGTGACACCTCATCAGTCAATGCCACATCATCATCCGTCTATGTGAACAGTAACGTGTACAGTACCGTACACGTGAATAATACCGTACATGTGAACAGTGCTATTTTTCCTTTTATGCTCCTCCTAAGGTTTTTGACCGTCCTGAGTTCAAAAGTGATGTCCATTTTGCCATCTGATCTCTCATTTATTGTGAAATGACTATGATGCCCCTAAAATACATAAAATACTTAATTAAAATAAAACAAATGGAATTAAATCAAAAGAAGGTTAAATTCATAAAAGTAAAGGTGTTAGTAAGACTTGAAATGTAAAATGACGGTTTTCTCCTTTATAAATATACATTTTCTAACACTCAATACACAACTGCGGCAAAGAAAAATGCCAAGAAAAGGAATGTTGCAAGGGTGTTGTTTCAACACCAAATGGTAGAACCTGATGGCAGTGGTGAAATATCCACTGGCCACCAACGGCTAAGTTATGGCCGTCAACGATCCAACATTCCATCTCAGCAGAGAACGTGCGGAAGGACATCGAAGACAACAATGCTAGATGATTCCATTTCAACGAAAAGGACACAATTAATTTCAGACTTTGAAGTGACACAAGCAATTTCTGAAATTCAAAATTCACTGATTGAAGGTAACAATCTACATGACAACCTAAGTTCCGCTAATCATCTGCCAACAACTCCTGACATTCGCAATTATCCAACCTCATGGGCATCGGATAAAGGTTGGGAAGCAGCTGATGATTCAGAGGATGAGACAGTTTATTTGCCGAACACCAATGAAGATGATGAAGAATTACAAAGGTCGTGGGTCGGCTATGAGGACGAATTATTTAAATTCGGAAAAGACCTGCAAAAAGGGAGCAAAAACACTAATGGTTTTTTATTTGACAATGTATCCAATAACCAACTGGTGATGAAGCTAGGACAGTGGTTCAAGATGGTTTTCAGTTTCGAAGAGCCTTAGAGGTTCAAGCAATTCGGGATGGTATAAAACTTTGCAAAATGGATAACACGAGTACCTGTATCAGTTGTGAGTGTTCAGATCTTAGCTGTGATTGGAAAATCACTACAATGAAAGAACACGCAACCAAGATGTTCATCATTTCATACATCACTCCAGTGCATAAGTGTACGAAACGTTTGTCTAAATTGAAGTGGGGGACAAAGTGGATTACAGCTAAGTTCCTTCACAAATGGAAGCAAAATCCACACCAGCAACTCCATGTATTAGGGAATGAAATTGCTGCAACTTATGGGATAAAATGCCCCATTTGGAAGTTGAAGGCTATAGACACCATGCAAGAATGTGGCTTGGACTAGACCATGGAGAAGGGTATGCACAACTTCTGCAGTACAGAGAAGAGATGGAGATGATAAACAGCCACAACATCATCATTATAGAAACATCAACAAAACAACAATCCAGCGACGAAATATTTGATTGCATGTTTGTTTTCTTGTATGACACTGCATATGCATTTAAAACAAGATGTCGAATGCTTCTAACAGTTGATGGATGGGAGATTGATGGTCCATATAAGAGTGTGATGCTGATTGCAGTGTGTCGTGATAGGAATGATGTCGTCCTCCCTGTTGCATTTTGCGAGGTTCAAGAAGAGAACTTGGATTCGTGGGCTTTTTTCCTCAAGAATGTAAACGACGGACTCCGGTTGGAACGTGGAAAAGGACTGTGCATATTGGGTGATGGGGATAATGGCATTGATGAGGCTGTTGAAGAGTTCCTTCCATATGCTGTGTATAGGCAGTGTTGTTTCAGCCTTTACAGTAAAATAGTTGACGAATTTCCTGATGTCAAAATTCATTCAGCATTTTGGGGAGCGTGTAGGAGCACACGCAAGGAGAGTTTCAACAACCAAATGTCCATCATAGAAGCCGTAAATGTACAATGTTATAATTGGCTCCAGTACACTGGTTGCCTCAATTGGCCACTATTTTCAATGCCGGAATGGGTGAAGAGTACAGAGATAACAAAAATCGCCAGTGAACAACTTCGAATTTCATTAATGAGATATGTGCACTTGAATGTGGCACAAAGATATACAGCAATAACCCGAAAAATTGCTGAACTTTTTCAAACACGATATTTGGCTGGCTGGGAATGGGTTTATGATCCAATCACACCAGCTGTGAGACAACAAATCATTCATAATCTTTTTGAAAGTGAAGGGTGGACTGCTGATGTCACTCTGCACAGTCCTGTGGCCGTTGTAAGTAGACATGGACTTGTCTATCAAGTGAACAGAGAACTTCTAACTTGCTCTTGCAGGTTATGGCAACTCTCTGGAATTCCTTACCTACATGCTTGCCGATGCATTGACGTATGGGGAGACAACGTTGATGCATACGTACATAAGCTTTTGTCTGTAGATGAATATAGATCAGCTTATGGACCATGAATGAATATGCTTCCAGAAATAACGCAATGGGAATGCCAGTCATATGACCATGTATTGCCCCCAATGACAAGGTATAGCACCTGCACTTGTTTTGAGGAATCAAATCATCACCCCGAGATAACACCCTACAATTACTCCTTTCCTATGAGGTTTACCAATACAAAAGATTGTCTTATATTTTACATAACGCAATGACACTCACACTCTACTTTTCCTTTGTAGCAAGTAATCAGTGTTCTGTCGCAGGCATAGGCACCTCTGTTCGATTACCTGAATGCCCCTAGTAGGAGTAGGAGCAACATTGAGGGTAAATTCACTAAGATGTCATTGTTAATTTCATCGTCCAAGTTGTGGAAAATAGTAAATGACTTTTCTGTTTGTAGGCCTCTTTTTGCGAATTCGGCAGTTCGAGGTTCATGAAAATATATGTCCTACTTTGCGCCATATAGAAGTCCTACTCACAACTCAATGTATGGACACCCTAAAGTTGTTTGCAGAGTTCATGGGGAGTTTTCACACTTAATTCAGTTCGACACAGCTGTTGATAGTTTTTCAAATCTGTCAACATCTGTTCTAATTTTGTACTAGTGCTGGTTTCGAATATTGGATGTAATCATTTTGTGTATTTTTTGTATGATGCTTTTTGCAATTCACTACTTATTGCCTTCAGTAGTTCATATACCCAATCCCGGTCCTCTCTTAATGTTCGTATACATTTTTTGGATTCCATATTTATCTATTCCTCCCCACTTACAAATGCAGAACGTTTGTTCGTTTTTTATCGTGTGGTTGTTCAATATATTTTTGTCCTCTACAATTTTTTTCTCAGTTTTTTCGTTCCAATCATTTATCAACTTCACATTAGTTTCCTCTATTTTATTGGTTTACTAGTTCTCCATTTTCTAACTAATTTCCTATGGCTTCATGCTTCACTTATCTGCAACACCTATAATAACTTTTATCCATCATCGGCAGCGATTTCTTATCCCCTCCCACAATACTTAATTCCAAATTCAGTGAGCCTTTAAACTTCATCCACAATCTCTTTTTTTTTCCCCTTCTATTCTTGTTTTAAATTTTCCCTTTTCAGTCACACTGTCTTCTATTCCTATTGCATTACTGTTACCACAACTGTTCAATCAGGATTACTTGTTTCCATGGGCTTCTGTAACCAGTTTCTTTGCCCACTCCTCTATATGAAACCATGAACACTCATGTAAAAGTGATAAGTACATGCACAATCGAGTATTAAACTTGTTAAATGAAGATGATTAGCACCCAAATTCCATCCACCCCACCTAAACAAAAATATACACATACTGGTATCACTTTTTTACACCTACAACAACATTAGTGAATGATATTATTCATGTTTTCTCTTTTATTAATACCATAACTCAAATATTAAGTCCGCTCTTAATATATCATCCAATTATAGTTATTTTCTTTTCTCCTTTTTTCTCTCCTTTTATTAATAACGTTTCGATTCATTACACATATTACGTTAGCAGATTATCTCTTAATTTGAAACGTTAACCCAACTTCTTAAATGGATTCGATTATGTGTAAATCTTTTATCAACTTACTTAGTTTTTTCAACCATACAATTTACACTAACTGTGTTCACATTATCAGTTATACAAAGTTTCATGTTCATTATGACTTACACGTTTGAAGGATAACCTCCAAAAGAAATCCCAATCAATTATATCATACAATAAGTTATGATATCAATAGCAGTGTCGAACTGAATGGAAAAAATCCCCACAGGGACAGGTACTTTAGGAGATTTTTCCCATTCGGGGAGGGTACGAGGATAATTCTATACCCAATTTCTTATTCGGGGAAGGCACGAGAAATTTTTTTTACCCAGTTTCTTATTCGGGGAAGGGGCGGTGATGAGGTTGAATCCCCATCCCTTCCCCATTTCCCTTTTTTTTTATTTTCTAGTAAATAAATAATAAAATTTGAATTATATTATAAAATTATAAATATTGCTAAAAGTAACAAATATCAAAATTTTGATATTATTAAATTTTTAGGCCTAATTAACTAATTAAAGTCTTAAATTTTTTTTCTGACATTAAAAATGTCGGGTAGATTTTATTAGCCCACAAATTTTGTTTTATTAAAAATATTAATTAAGTATCTACATTTTTTTTCATTTAAATTGTCGATATAATAATTAATTCTTTTTCTTTTTATTGTATGATTATGAAGATTGATAAAGATAATTATTTTGATAATTTGTACTTTGCATGTGACTTTTATAATGGATCAATGTTAATGTAAAATATATTTCGAACTTTACTTTAATTTTTTTTAAATATAATTAATTCAAAATAAAAAATTCTAAAAATTTGTATTACTTATTCGGGGATCGGGGACTCTCGGGGGTCCCATGTTATCATTCGGGGAGGGGATGAAGATTCTTTCAAGCAATTCTAACAAGAATAAGGAGGGGACGAGGACATATGTAAAATATCGGGGATGGGTACGGGGATATTGGTCCCCTCCCCTCGCCTCCCCATTGCCATCCCTAACTTCTTCACTGACTTCAATCATCCATTTCATATTAACTTATTTTATTTTATTGATATCAATATGCACAACTTACCTTTATTTTGTTTTCTAGACTAATAAATAATACCACGGCCACATTATTTTCTACCAAAAAATGGCTAAATAGGTTATTTGCTTGTTATTTTTCTCCATATTTTGTTTTCATACAATTAAAATTATTACCCCTACACTAACTTATATTTCTTACTTTATTATTCCATTTATGTGCTTTCCATATGTAATACAAAGTCCTCAGTGTGTATTCCATCCTAAACACACAATAGTCAAGTTCACGTGCCAAGAGGGTTACTGCCTTCTATATAATTACAATGGAATTATATTGCCTTTGTTCCTCTTACTACGACCAACTCACTATCTTCATTTATAACTTTCCAATGTTTATGTATGTTACACTACAATCACTTGACAAATCCCTCTACAACTAAATTCTTTTTTCCCACAAATATACGCTCAGGAAACGCATCACCTGCTTATTGTGCAAACCTTGCTTAACATACTTATGAAACATTTTCTTTCAATCTTACTCCGACCAGTACTACCACACTTGCACCATGTTGTTTGCAATCATTACTTCCATATATCGTTTTGTTATTGGATTAAACACAAAGGTTGTAAAATTACGAAAACGAACTTATCATATATGCTCCTTTACCAATCCTGCTGACCGGCCCATTACTTGCTTCTCCGGTTACTCTATTTCTCTGCGTGTTTTTTTCCCAACCGTCTGATTAAATCGAAGGCTGACTTTGCTACAGGACAAACAAATGGGGTACCATACGTCTGATGCAAAGTAGTTTTGGCCTAGGATAAGTAAGGAATTGTTTGTCATTACCGAAGTCTAAAGGCATGCATACTACTTGTTCTAGCTGGCGGGGTAGGTTACAAGAGAAATCATTTCCAATGCTTATTTACTGTTTGTTTTTCTTTGTCACTCTTACCCAAGCACATGAGAAGTCCAATGGTGGCCTGGTGTTATATACAATGTAGAAGTTAGAAACTTGAGTCTTTATTAAACTTTTTCACTAAAAAGAATTATAGCAAAGGAGCAGATCCTTCTTTAATATGGTAGCAGTTAGATTTCTTCACTAGTTTCAATAGATTTAAAATTTTCTATAAATAAATTTATAATTTTTCTGTAAATATATCTAGATTTTAAATTTTCTATAAACATATATATTTTTTTATAAATATATCTAGAGTTGCGGGGGATTTTAGATTGTAACTATAAACATAGATAAATATTCTCTCCAAGCAAAAATCTATACATATAGAGTTTTTACTTTTTAGTAAATTATTGTAATGTGTGAATCACGGCCATTAATAAAAATATATAGAAAAATGCTAGGTAGAGAGAAAGCTGAGAGAACGCTGAGAGAAATAATGAAAAAAAAGGGTAGAGAGAGAATGGGTAGGTAGAGAGAAGAGAACTAATTTGTCTCAGCATTCTCTTAGCTTTCTCTCTACTTAACACCACTTTAGAGTAAAGTCCACCCTGCAATTAATTATTTTCGTATAAAAAATTGTTGGTTTGTTTGTATTTTCTTAAATATCATTTTTCTTTGCCAACACCCATTTAAAAATTATATTAATATTAATGCTTATATAGATTGCAAGTGTTTTGCGTTTATTTTGAAGATTCTCAATCTTCTTAGCACAACAAACAAATATAAATATGACATAATACCATTAGGTTAGAAAAATGTTTTGGTATATCCGAAGTAATTAATGCAATCAATTTTCAGTGAGAATATGATTTGGAGTAGTACTATACATTTCAAATTAATTATCTCAAATGATGTGACATTTACCAACCAATGATATATCATCTGAAATAAATTTTGAGATAAAAAATTTAGGATGTCTGTATCTTATTAAATTTTTTATGTGGATAACATGGTACCTAGATGTACAATAAAAATACTAATTTTGAAACATCTTATTATTTATATTAAAAAAACAAAAACAAAAACAAAAAGAAATGACAGTGCAAAATATGAGAAATTTACAAAAATGGCCATAAAAATTTTGCATTTTTCAACTTTGACCTCCAAAGTTTTTTCTATCATAACTAGCTAAACACCCTATTTTTAGACTACATTACCCTCATCACTTTCATCAAATTTACAAAGGCATGCCACTTTTTCAATTCCAGCACAACTAAATACGGATCTTCCTCAACAACTTAACAAACTTCATCACTCTCAACAAACTCCATCAATCTTAATAAATTAACAAATTTCATCAAATAAATATTGCATAATTGAAGATATAATTATCAATTGGAGAGCTTCTTAAGGTTAGTTTATACTCTTACCATAACCTAAACTTTTAATCTATTGATTTTATCATTTAAGTTCAAAATTAAAGTGGGTTTTTGTGCAAACATTGTTATTTTTCATTAATAAAATAATGTAATTTGTTAAAGTACTTAGTTTGAGTTAAGAAATGAAGATAAATCATTGAAACTCCTGAAAAATCGAGCAAAAAAGAAGCCCAGAACAAGTGACACAGGCACCTGTCTCACATAAAACCAGTGGGTTTATGTGAGACAAACACTTGTCTAACTGCCTGTCTCACTTGTTCCTACTAGTTTTATGTGAGATAGGCACCTGTCTCACTGCTCGTCTTACTAAATTTCAGCTATTTTTTTAAAGTCATAACTTGGGCTACATGTGTTCGTTTTAGGCGTATAATATACCGTTTCAAAGCTTACGACGAGACAAATCAAATCCAAAATCGTATGGTTCATTTCATCCATATAAATGTAGTGCATCTTCACTTTACCATATATTTGTCGCGTGTAATCTTATGTCTTTTGTTTTTTTATATAATTTTTTAGGTTTAATGGATTCTGTTGTACTTCAATTATGTTACGACAGTTGGTGGGAGACGTTAGCAGATGCCTGTACGGAGTACGTGAATGCCAAGAATACAACTTTTTTAGTTTGGAAAGATTGTACGTTTGAGCAATTTCTGGCAAAGGTGTATAAAGTTTTACAGATAAATCCTAATGAATATAGTATGACGATGAAGACAACTTTGAGATCTAGTAACACAATGTATCGTGCATGTTCACTACCTATGGACATATTTAATGATGAAATGGTTAAGGTTGTTGCTGCACATGGCCTCTGATGTAGTCAATTATGGATGCATCCATATATTTGTCACCACATCTCCTCGAGTTTCGGCCGAAAATCCTGAGCCACTTGTGGAAAGTAAAACTTCGTTTAGAGCAAACGAGTCTATCCCCGATATTGAGGAACATGTGTTACCACAACAAATGTTATTGCAACAACGTTACTCTTCACTCAACAAAAACAATGACACCATTGATGAGAAAAATATTACGTTAGCGGTTGTTGAAAAAGAGGTGTTATCATTAGGGATATCGTTAAGACAACATTACTCTTTATTTCACAATAATGATTTCCGTAGTTATGATGATCCTGCTGATGACACCAACAACACAGAAGTTGATAATGCTTGCTTGGAACTGTTCAATAGTATGCAAGGTATGAACTCCAATACTAAAGTTGATGATAGGGGCATTGGTCATTTTGATATTTCTATCAATGATGAGGATGAACATCAGTATGATATTCCTATTAATAATAAAGACAACCGATTGATTCCTCCGATGGCCCATTTGAGGAGAAGGACAACAGTTAATCCTCTGGTGTGTCTAGCTCCAGTTTTGCTTGTTGGTGTGACAGGCATCAAGAGGCAGCACCTCCTGGTGCGACAGGCACACCAAGAGACGCTGTCTCTTGGTGCGACAGGCACCAAGTGCGCGACCTGTCGCACGCGAGATGCGCATAGGCTGGCATGCAGCTCGCGTGCACAGGCTGGAGCACCCACGTCGCGCGTGACAGATGCGCGCGACAGCCACATCCCACGCGCGCCAGCCTGCGCGCGCGAGTTGCGTGCCTTCCCTTTCCCACATGCATCTCACCCATCACCGCCATTAAACATCAACAACAGCCTAAAGACTCAATCCATCACCAATGCAACCAGCACAACACAACAACAACAACAACAACAACAAAACACAACAATGTCGGGTTTTCAATAACTCGCCTAGGGTTTTCAATTTTAGTCTTTGATTTTGGAGATCTTCAAAGATTTTGAATGTGATATAGCTTATTTTCACCGTCGACAATTGCCTATGCTGCCGATCCACGCCACCGACGATGTATATGGGATTCCGGTGATGAGATTTTAGTTAGAGGGAGAGGATTTGGGCTTGAGAGAAACATGAGAGTGATGAGGGTAGTTTGGTCCTCAATTTTGGGATTTGGCTAATATTGATTGAAAAAACTTTGGAGGGTTAAAGTTGAAAAACGTAAAACTTTTGTGGCTATTTTTATAAATTTGCCGCAAAATATTCGAAGCCTAAATTAGGAAATTAAAATGATGACGTGAGTAATATTGCCTGCCACAGTAAACGAAAGGAAAAAGCGGAGCCACAGAAAAAAAAGGGAGTGCTCACAATTAAAGACTCTATGCTGCTACAAAAGATATGCATGCTGCAAACCAATTACAATAAACTTGTAGAGATCAATGGAGGTGAACTGCTTGTCCAAATTTGCCATGACAGGCCAATGGGATAACATTGTGCAGGCCTATGAGAACAATCCCATGTCTCGAGAGGCCAAATTAACAAGATCTGGAGACACAGCTTTACACATTGCAGCTGCAGCTGGGCAAACAAACATTGTATCGGAATTGGTGGAAATCATGGGAGAAAATGCATCAAACGTTCTGAAAATACAAAATGATAGAGGCGACACTGCTTTTCATCTAGCTGCGGCTCTTGGGAATGAAGCAATGTGCCACTGCATGGCCTCAAAAGATCGCGAACTCATCTCTGTACGCAACAATGACAGTGAGACTCCACTCTTCTAGGCAGTCCTTCATGGCAATATGGCTGCATTTCTTTGCCTCCATTCTTATAACCAAGAAAAAGACAACCGTCCATGCAGAAAAAATAATGGGGAGACCATTCTTCATTCTGCCATAGCTGGAGAATACTTTAGTATATATCTTACCTTTAATTTCTAAATTTCTTTTCTTTTCTTTTCTTTTTGGGAATATTAATAATTAATTTCTAATTTTTTTTTCCCTTTCTCTAATTCTTACAGGTATAGCATTTCAGATAATGCGAGCCTACGCAGATCTTGTAAACTCCGTGAATGAGAATGGACTAACTCCACTTCATATTCTAGCTAGCAAGCCTAATGCATTCAAGAGCGGTAGCCGCCTCGGGCTCTTTGATCGTATCATCTACTACTGTTAGTATATTGATCTGGTCCAATCTCTTATATCCTATACACAAATCTGCTTCAATGAATTAGTGTTTAATCTTCTAAATGGTGGGTTGAATTGTCAGTATCAGCTATGTTAGTATGCCTCACTAAGATACTTGAAAATATTCATATGAGCGTTAACCTGTTTAAATTTTACTTGTAAGGTATACCTGTCAACGAGTTCAAGGTGGACAAACATGATCATGAAGCTCACTCGACATATTCCAGGGCCAAGAATGGTCGTAATCACCCAGAAAACTATGAGACATGCTTCGAGTTCTTCAAGCTTATAAATAATTCAATAGGAGCACTAATTAGTGGGTTAATTTGAACCATTACATGTTTTAGTTTATTTTATTTTTTCTCCAAACTGAAATTACAAGTGCAATCCCTACAAGTGCAACAGAGCAGCTTCTTAATTAATTTCCTTGTTTATTTATTTATTAATTCTTTAAGCTTTCAATTTTATTTTGTCAGCTAAAACAAAGGGTGAGGCAGATGATAAAGAAAGTCCTGAACGTAGTAGATGCATAAACTTATCAAAGAATGGTGACAAAGATGGTCAATTTTTTCCACCAAATGATGCTGCATGTGTCCTGTTTTTCAGGCTGCTGATGAAGGCCTTGCTAATTGTTCTTGGTCTAGGTAAGTATCCATATCCATACGCTTGCCACATTGCTTAGTTTAATCGTTCATTGATTAGCAGGATTTTGGAGGATAAAGAGCATCACGGAGAAAAAAGAGAAACATACATGGGCTTATCAAGTAATGAATGAACTGGTTCAGCGTGCTTCGTTGTATAAGTATGATGATCATGGAAAAAGTTCTCGAGATTCTAGACCGGATAAAGATGGAGATACTTTCTCAGTTCCAGAAACTCCACCTGTTCTGGAAAATGATCAGATATTCCAAAGCAGAAACATATGCTTAGAATCTGCAGTTGCAGTTCATAACAAGGATGGCAATGCAAGAGATGAGACGGCAACAGGTAATATTCTATTTGTATTAACCTATTAGGATCCAAGAAATTAGGCTTACTGCTTTGGTACAAAACAGGAAATTGTATTTATGTGCTTGTAAAGAACCTGTAAAATAGTTTAAAATTATCAAGTACTTAACAAGATCGTTAGTCCAAAAATGATCACAGAAACTATATACAAATCAATGCTACTTGCCGCAGTTAAGGGCAGTGCTACATATCCTAAATTTTTATTATAAATGATGTGACATTCATCAATTGGTTGGATAAATAACAAAATTAATTCACCTGAATCTTGTAAAGAATTATCAATCACTCAATAAATGATTCATCTTTTGAGATGAAATTTGGAATGAAAACTTTGAGATGTTGATCGTTACCTACATAAAATGATTTACAGATTTCTTGAATCTTGTCCAGCTGCAGTCCAAGAATTAAAATTTATGAAGAAAAAAGATCAACAATCAGGGAGAAAAGCGACACCGATATTGATTGCAGCAAAGATGGGTGTGACAGAGATGGTGGAGAAAATTTTAGATACAATTCCAGTGGCCATCCATGACTTGGATTCGGAGAAGAAGAATTTAGTCCTCTTGGCTGTTGAGAACAGGCAAACCGGCATCTACAAGCTCCTGCTGGATCGGAAAATGTTGGGAGAAAGCGATTTAAACATTTTCGAACATGTAGACATCAAAGGAAACAGTGCATTGCATCTTGCTGCGAAATTTGGTGAGTATGGACCTTGGCGTATTCCAGGAGCTGCTTTGCAAATGCAATGGGAAATCAAGTGGTATAAGGTACATATGTTCCCTGTTGATTCTAATTCACCACAGCCACAGGCTCTCGTTCAATTCTTGTCCCTCATTATTATATATTTTGGACATCACAGTTTGTCAAGGAATCTATGCCGCGATATTTCTTTCTTGGATACAACAACAAAGGCAAAACACCAAAGGAAATCTTCACAAAAACACACAAAGAACTTGTGAAAGATGGCCAGGAATGGCTGTCAAGAACCTCCGAGTCATGCTTAGTTGTGGCAGCACTCATAGCAAGCGTTGCACTCACAACTTCAGCTACTGTGCCAGGTGGCCTCAACGAACAAAGTGGTAAACCAATCCTGGAAAATGAACCCGCCTTCAAAATCTTTGCCATTTCATCATTTGTTGCTCTGTGCTTCTCTATGACAGCCTTGTCATTTTTCTTCTCAATACTCACTTCTACATATCGAGAAAAAGATTTGGCCATGGCCTTGCCAAGAAAACTTCTCCTTGGTTTGACGTCGCTATTTACATCAATTGCTGCTATAATGATCTCATTCTGTTCAGGGCATTTCTCTGTTTTAAGAGATGAGATGAGATCAGCAGTATATCCATTATATGCAGCAACATGCTTCCCGATGATATTTTTTGTTCTTGCACACGTTCCTCTTTACCTGGATCTTATTTGGGCTATCTTCAAAAAGGTTCCACAGCGTGGGAAAAGTGTGATTCCTCATTAAGTTATTCCCTATTTTTGTTCTTTTCCTTGTTGTTTGGATTTGAAGAACTCGTTTCTGATGAAGTGTTTTAATTGAATTCTGTTTCTGTTTTGTCCGTACAAGTAGCAAGTTTCCGTGACATTACACCAAAAATAAAATTGAATATATAATAAAAAATAATTACTAAAAGAGTATTTTTATAATAAGGGATTCCTTACTTTACCACAAATTAAAGAGAAAAAGGGATTATTGATTTGCAGGCGCACGAGCAAAACAAAAATAATAAGTTCAGGCAGCCATGAATTACAACTTCGAAAAAGCCGAGCCCCCGCCCTTGAAGGATGATCGGTCAACCAAGAAAGCTAGATTTCGCTCCCAAGGGGCTGACGGGGATAATCCGGTCACTCTCTCTTTTAAGGACAAACTGATGGAGTCTCAGAGAACTGTTGTGGAGGATCCAATTAATGAAGATGGTGCGTTGGATTTTGAGCCCGAAGATATTATGGTTGAGCATGGGATTAATATGCCATCTATTTCTTTCTCTCCGAAAATCCATGCACAACTGGTTCGGCCATGGCAATATGCGGTGGTGGTTAAACTACTTGGGAAGTCTATTGGCTACCGAGCCCTTTGTAATCGTTTGGGAGCGCTATGGAATTCAACTACAGGGTTCAATGTTATTGATTTGGAAAATAACTATTTCTTAATCCGTTTTAAATCCAACGAAGACATGGAGTTCGTTCTAACACAGGGACCATGGACGTTAATGGGGCATTATTTAATCGTCCAACCGTGGTCTCCACAGTTTGATAGTTCGAAAGAGGAGTGTGATTCTGTCATAGTCTGGATCCGGTTACCTGGGATGGCGCTTCACTACTATCATAAGCGCATCCTTCGGATGATTGGACAGGTAATTGGCAATGTCGTTCGAGTAAATTATAATACGGAGTCTGCGACAAGAGGCAAGTTTGCGAGAATTGCAGTTGAAGTCTCCCTTTCAAAGCCACTGGTCTCACAATTTCTTTTGGATGGTAAGGTCCAGAAAGTCGAGTATGAGAATCTCCCTTTTATTTGTTTTAGTTGTGGAAAATATGGTCATTATTATGAGGCCTGTCCGGATAGAGTTATGAGAAATGAAACAATGCGAGAGAAGGGTCTCGGTGGTGAAAAAACCACTACCGCAGCTGCTCCGGGGAAGGATGCCGGAAGGGATGATCAGAATGAACCGAAGTTTGGCCCGTGGATGGTGGTCTCTAGAAAAGGAAAGCAACGTGTTAATAAGGGTAAGGAGTTAATATGGGATCTAAACCATGATCATCAGAATAATTTTGGTAATAGTTCCCGTTTTGAAGTGCTTGATAGTGATATGGCTGGAGAGATTGACAAGGAAGCAAACTGTGAGGGATTTGTTCCTAATCTAGACCCACATGGACCCACCAATAACCTTAACAGACATAAACTAAGACCAAAAAAACAGCTTTCATTTAAAAAGTCCCCCGCTCCCATGCAACCAACCCGAACCATACGTAACCAAAAGATTGCCATCCCTGACATCCAACCAGCCCCTAGCCCCATGCAAAATTTACAAGTTCCACGTGATTTGAACAAAGACCATGCAAATCAACCTAATCTCCCCACCCATGTTTTCGCCCATACTAGCCTCAATCCCCTTTTCCACACTGCTATTTCTTTCCGAACTGTCACAAATATCAACCCCATGTCCACGCCTTCCAACCCAACAGAATTGCTATCCTCCAACACCGTGGTGGCAGAAACGCCTCAACCACCAGGGGAGCCTCCTAATACTGGAACTTTTGAGGTGAATGAAAATGCTGAAGATGACAGCAATGATAGTGACTTCATGCATGAGAGTGGCGATAGGAACTCTGACTCAACAGAGGATGATGTATCTCTAGACGATGAAAATGACATAAACCTGGACCATGAGGTCTTGGAGAGGACGGAGTAAAGCTGTCCTTTTCTCTCTTTTTTATATTTTATGTCTAAGTCTATTTTGTTTTGGAATGTGCAAGGTGCAGCCTCGAAGAAATTTTACCGAGCTTTTGCAACTATTCTAAATAACTACAAACCGAGCATTGTGGTTATCTTAGAGCCAAGAATTAGTGGCTGCAAGGCAGATGATTTTATTATGAACAGTGGCTTTTCTCGGTCACATCGTATTGAGGCTACTGGTTTTTCTGGGGGAATTTGGATTCTTTGGCATGAAGCTTTTGTCATTAAAGTGGTGTTGAATCACAAACAATTTGTTCACATGCAAATTGTAGAGAATAATAATTTTGTTTCTTGGGCCACAGCTGTTTATGCAAGTCCGAACCCAGTTTTGAGGAGGCATCTTTGGGTCCATCTCA
The DNA here is from genome assembly GCF_000493195.1 of Citrus x clementina. Lineage (NCBI taxonomy): Eukaryota > Viridiplantae > Streptophyta > Magnoliopsida > Sapindales > Rutaceae > Citrus > Citrus x clementina. The sequence goes on from NW_006261964.1 coordinate 15,763,799, forward strand.
ACCACATTGCAAAGTCGGTTCAGGGCCCCTGGATTGTAGGTGGCGATTTTAATGCTATTATGTATGCATCTGAGAGAAAAGGAGGTTCCCAGTATGGAAGTAGAGTTTGTAAGTTATTTCGGCAATGGTTTCACTCGAATAAGCTTCATGATCTCCATTTTAAAGGGCCACGTTACACTTGGGCTAGGGGTAATCTTTATAAAAGACTTGATAGGGTGATTTGTAATGATAATTGGTTCAGAACTTTTACTGAAGGCTCGGTCTTACACCTTCCAAAAGTTGAGTCTGATTACAGACCTCTGCTGGCACGTTTTGTTAGTGAGGAAAAGTGTAAGCATGGTCCCAAGCCGTTTCGTTTTTTAGCAGCTTGGATTACTACCAAGGACTTTGCTGATTTTGTTGCTACCCGTTGGAATTCCAATGTTCCTTATATAGCGGCTGCTCAGACGTTTACTAGTGAGGTAATCCAATGGAACAAGGATTGTTTTGGGAATATTTTTCATAAGAAAATGAGGCTTCTAGCTCGCCTGGGAGGAATCCAGAGAGCTCTAGAGGTTTACGATTCAAAGAGCCTTCATCGTTTGGAATGGAAACTTCGCAGAGAGCCGGAGGAAGTGCTGCATCATGAAGAATTACTATGGTTACAAAAATCTCGAAAAGAATGGCTGCGTTCGGGTGATCGTAATACAGCTTTCTTCCATCGGAAAACTATTACCAAATGAAAGAAAAATCAAATCATAGCTATTCAAGATGATTCAGGCCAATGGTTATACAATAGCGACGACATTAAGAAGCACGCTGGTGAATTTTTTTCTACTCTGTACACTTCAGATATGAGTGGCTCCCATCCTTATGCCCTCACGGGCTGCTTCCCTCCTATTGATGCTGATATGCTTCATATGCTGCAAGCTCCTATAGATGACAATGAAGTTAGATCGACTATTTTCAGTATGAAACCACTAAAAGCCCCTGGAGTGGATGGTTTTCATGCAGTTTTTTACCAATCTCAATGGTCTACCGTTGGGCCTTCAGTGTGTAGTTTTATTAAAAATATTTTCGAGAATAAGCACATCCCAAGGGAGATTAACAAGACCCTTCTAGTCCTCATCCCGAAAGTTGCCAATCCTCTTAATTTGAAGATGTATCGGCCAATAAGTCTCTGCACTGTGATTTACAAGACTGTGACCAAGCTGATTGCTAATAGGCTTCAAACTATCCTTCCTCATGTCATTGGACCGTATCAAACGAGTTTTGTTCCTGGGAGACACATTATAGAGAACATTGTCGTAGCTCAGGAAGTGATCCACTCTATGAAGAGGAAATCTAGTAGGAGAGGGTATATGGCTATTAAAGTGGATCTTGAAAAAGCTTATGACAGGTTAAGCTGGAGTTTTATCTTTGATACTTTAAATGAGACGGGTTTACCATTGGAGCTCATTCAGGTTACTATGGAATGCATTACCACTGCACGGATGAATGTTCTTTGGAATGGCGAGCTTACGAAGGACTTTGTACCTTCCAGGGGCATTCGACAAGGGGATCCTATTTCCCCTTATATCTTTGTATTGTGTATTGAAAGGTTGAGCCATGGAATTTCTAAAGCGGTGGCTGACGGTGTGTGGAAGCCTATGCGTCTGTCATAGAATGGAATCCCCCTCTCACATTTATTTTTTGCAGATGATTTGCTTTTGTTGGCTGAAGCTTCGAGTGATCAGGCAAGGATAGTTAACTCGGTTTTGGAGGATTTCTGTATCAGCTCTGGAGTTAAGATTAACAGAACTAAAACTCAGCTTTTTTTCTCGAAGAATATCCATAATGGTGAGGCCTCCCGTATTGGCAATTTTCTTGCGTTTACAATCACAAAAGACCTTGGGAAGTACCTTGGAATGCCTTTGCTTCATTCACGAGTAACAATGAATACTTATCATGATATTGTTGACAAGGTAGAAAAGCGGCTTTCGGGTTGGAATGCTTCACAATTGTCTTTGGCGGGGAGAATCACACTTACTCAGTTTGTTTTACAAGCAATACCAGTGTACGCCATGCAAACATCGGAGATTCCAGCTGGGGTTATTAATAAGATTAATCAGATCTGTAAGCGGTTTATATGGAGTGGGTCGAACGAGAATCGAAAGATGAGTCTTATCGGTTGGGATAAGGTTTGTCAGCCAAAAATTTGTGGTGGCTTAGGGCTTAAAAGTCTTAGGATGATGAACAAAGCCTTAATGATGAAATTAGCTTGGGGTCTGGTTCTGAACCAACGAGTCTTTGGTGTAGAGTACTCTATACCAAATATGGCGTAGCTGACTCGGATTTCCCACTTGGTTTACCAACTCGCAGTGGTTCGCATCTTTGGAAATCAATTGGAAAGGTTTGGTCGAATACTCTTAAAGGGCTACGGTGGAATATAGGAAATGGTAGGAGGGTCTGTTTTTGGTTGGACTGTTGGGTTACTAAGCACAAGCCTTTGAGTTCATATGTGCTGGCTCCTATTCCTGTCGAGAGTTTAATGAATTTAATTGTTGATTTTGTTGATGCTAATGGCAACTGGCGCTGGGATTCTTTTGAACATCTCCTCCCGAATTGTATTATTTTAAGAATTGCAGCTGTTCGGCCACCAATGGAAGGAAAGGGAGATGATAAATTTTTTTGGGCTAATTCTCAACGGGGGGACTTCTCTGTCAAGTCTGCCTATATGGCCATAACCAAAAATGAAATTGGTATAGAACACTCTCGGTGGAACATTGCTTGGAAATGGAAGGGGCCGCCTCGTGTGCAAACCTTTATATGGCTTGCCCTTCATGATCGGTTGAAGACAAAAGCCGAAATTGGACGAAGGCACATCCATATTGACTGGACCTGTGACCATTGTGGGGTGGCATCAGAGACCACGCTTCATGTACTTCGTGACTGTTTTATGGCAAAAAGGTTATGGAACCAACTTCTCCCAAGTGAGTGGCGTCAAGTTTTTTTCTCTTCAAATCTTCTTGACTGGTTAACTCTTAATTTGAGAAGTAACCAATGCATGGAGAATGGTTTGGAATGGTCTTGTATGTTTGGAGTCGCAATATGGAGACTATGGTTTTGGCGGAATCAATACCAGTTTAATAAGGTTTCAACGGACTCAATTCGTATGGCTCAAGATGTTCTTATTCGTGCAGAAGAGATCACTAGCTCCAACAAGTCTGGCCTCAATAGTCCGACAAGAAAAATGGAAAAGTGGATTGGGTGGCAACCCCCTGTATGGCCTTTGTGCAAACTTAACTCAGATGGTGCATGTAAAAGAAATAGGGGTTCGTTTGCTGGAGGAATTCTTCGGAACTCTAACGGGGATTGGGTTAGTGGCTTTGCAATGAACATTGGGTATTGTTCGGTCATAGTTGCAGAACTATGGGGGGTTTATCAAGGTCTGGTTATGGCTTGGAACCACGGTATTCGCTGGCTTCTTGTTGAAGTCGATAGTCAGTGCGTTGTTCAAATGCTGAATAATCTTGAAGAAATGACTAATGAATACTCTCCGCTGGTTTCGTCCATCAAAGAGCTTATACACAGGAATTGACACATTTCTGTGAACCATGTTTACAGAGAGGCAAATTTTGCTGCAGACTCAATTGCGAATTATGCTTCCGACCTTCCAATTGGCCTTCACAATTTGAATAATCCCCCGGCTTGTGTCATTCCTTTTCTTCTTCATGATATGTATGGGGTGGCTCACCCCCGAATAGTGTCCTTGTAGCTCTTTTAGCAGAGCCCTTATTGAATCAAAAAAAAAAAAAAAGAGAAAAAGGATACAAACTTTAATAGATTAACATTATGTCAGCTTTTTTATTTATTTCCTTTTTTTTTAATGAATTCAAAACAATTCACTTTCTTGATGATCCCTCTAGAAGAGTGGGATTATAACAATATCAATTTCTCTAGTTAGTTCGTTTTATATTTCTACGTGAGAGAATTTTGAGGAAATTTTTTTTTCCCGAGCTAAAATTAAAAAAAAAAAGAATATTATCATTTAATATCTATTTTGCTTTAGTCTAACTTATAAAAAAAAATCAAAATTAAGGATTATTTATCATTTGAACTAGACTTTTCTATCTTTATCCATAAATCCTTTACTTATACTTAACAAGTTGAAAGTATAGATCCAATTAAAAAAATAATTTTTATATTTAACAAATATTACAAAAAAAGATGAAATTAAGAAAACCACCAGTTGGGCAATGGAGCCACAGCCCAACGAATTTTACAAAACATCCCAGCAGATGGCTTTAGCAGCCCAGCTACTAGAAATCAGACCCAAACGAGTCCTTAGCAAACATTGGTTCTTGACATATTGTTCTCTAACAAAAGAGAGCATGATGCTCTGCTCTTCATTGAAAATTTTGCTATTTTGCTAGCTAGTGCTTTGTTTCTTATTACTATTTTCTGGGCTTCTTTTGATTGACGTTTAATCTTGGTTTGCATTTGAAACTTGTATGTTAGTGTCAAATCTTGGCTTACGATCATTGTTTGTCTGGCAAACACTTATCTTGGGGTTTAGATTGGAACCACTGCAGATTGGTTTTGCTTTAACAAAACATTTGCGTTCGATTTCTGATAGGTTACTAAACAAAGATCCGAGATTCTAATGTATGATAGTTGACAAAACTGAAAGCAATTTTTCCATAAAATATGTTAAGATTTCAAACTACAAACAACCAAATTTGGAAGATTTTCTTCTAAAGAAGCTATTGTTTGGCAAGTTAAGAATGAGTGGGCTATCAAATAAGAACTAACAATCAACAAGTCAGTTTAAAATATTTTTCATTCTTTAAAGGAGGAGGGATAGGTAAAGCTCAAGTAACTTTTTCAATCCTTACTTTTTTCATTATTCGAAATTAAATAGTCAACTAAATAAATTGCTTAAAATCACTTAGTCAGATTTTTTTCATTATTCGAAATTAAATAGTCAACTAAATAAATTGCTTAAAATCACTTAGTCAGATTTCTGTGAACTAAGTCTTCCTGACAGTATATTATTTGCGAGCTCAAAATACATTAATAAATGATCATTTTTAGAACATATGGAGGAAATTGATCTTGGAAATTTATTTTTAGATAGAATTGAGATAAAAATTTGAAGGAAGCGCCAATTGGACCCTCACTCAAAATGGATTCATTGAGGATTTGTGGACTCAATCAATCACCAGGTAATCTATCTCGTCATTTTATGATATTGACCGATGCAATTACACAACGTTTATGTGTACAATTTCCATATTTTTCCTTCAAAACTATACGTCCAAATAATGCTAGTGATTTCCTTCTAAAAATTTTGATGACTGTTTCATGATAGTAGGGATTGCTACATCTTGTACCACAAATTCATACTGAAAATATATAGATTATCAAAATCCTTCATAAAATGTCTTCAAGTATTGCTAGAACTTTATTATTTCTTATTAAATTAGTTGATTCTGTATAAGGACATGCTATTTTGTATGCTGCGGTATTGATTCGCTCAAGGCCGAACATTCATCGCTATTCCCCATTACAATTTGTACCCATTCATCAATATGATATTTTCCATTTACACTCTTTTTGGTTGGGGTGCACAAATGCAGCTGCTCTTCCAACATTATTGTAAACTCCATAATAAATGTCCTGTTAGAAATTTCACTGCTAGTGTATTCAATAAAATAACCTTTGTGGACTAAGTTTTCCTGACAGTATATTATTTGCAAGCTCAAAATACATTAATAAATGATCATTTTTAGAACATATCGAGGAAACTCTCCGAAGGACAGACAAATCTCTCATTCATTTATTAGGTATGTTGTACAGAGTAAGGGTAACTGCATGACCTAAAAATTTGATATGAAATAAGAACCATTTACATTGATGAGTGTCTTTCACTCACTACATAAAAACTCAAGCATATATGATGAAATGGACATTTAGGCAAGGGAAGAAAAATGAAGTGGTCGTTTTCCCATCTCAGTCTCTTACAGCACACAAGTGAAAAATTTATACTCGTACTATATCTGTACATATGTCATACGACACGCGTCAGCGTTTCGTAAATACATATTTCCCATGCATCCAGAGCAAAGGATATCACCATGGAACTGGAAAGCAGCAACATTTCTGTGAAACCAGAATGAAAGAAATATCAGATTAATTAAGCAAATTAACAAACAAAAATGAAATTGGAAATAAAAGACTCATTTGGTAACAACTCAAGGCTTTGTGTCGCCATTTTCATGCAGGGAAATTGAAACCATCAACAGAAAGATCCACCGTACCTTAAAAGCTTCATTTTTGTGTTTCTTCAGATCTTTGTAATGTGGTTTTCCTGGTGTTGCTGCTGCTGCTACATTTCCGGTCCCTTTGAGCCTCTCTTCTCTCACTTGGTTGAAAATATAAGTGTATCCATCAGCTGATGTAGGGTCAGGCTCATCCCAATCTCCGAATTCTGGAACTGGAGCAGTGTGATCAGTCTGCAGCATCAAAAGGTAGCTTGATATAACTAAGATTCCATATATTATTCATAGAGAAATTTCCCAATTGAAGTCGGTACACTTCAACAATATGGCATAAATTCTTTATTCCAAGAAATTCGACAAATTCTTAACACAAGTTGTACTAAAGAAATGTGAATCAGAAACAGGAAACTACAAAAGCAAAAAGCAGCAGCCAAAATCCCAATAACATGCTTCCCTATAACCAAACAATAAGTAGGACTTTTCAAATCTAGCTGCTGATCCAATTCTCCATCTAAATGTACATGTTCTAGTAAGCCTGTGTAAACTATGTAAGTGATTGTGATCAATGTTCAAGCAAGTTCAGCAACACACTTGTTAAAAAGAAATCAAGGAGGTAAAAAGATTACAGTTTCAGCGCCTTGAGTAACTGATCTCCGCTGGGAACATCCAGTTGAATAGTTTCTCCATGGGGATATGGGTGAGCGTCCAATTCTGCTGTCAAACCCTGCATTCTGCTGCCTTGTAGTCATTTTACGACCAGGGCGGTGAACAAGTGAGTTAATTGCAACTTCAATATTTACAGTATGATGATACCAGGGAGATTCAGTAGGTCTCCTTAGGTCACCATCTTCTCGCCCATTTTGTGCCCCTGATTTGGTTTCCGTCTCGAAGGTAGAAGTTTTAATAGAAGCAAGGTTATCTGAAATTGTATTTTGATTTTCATGAGTGTCATTTGGATTTATCTTTGCAGCATTTCTCCTTTTCCTTGCCTCATCAAAGTAGAGTGAGTAAGGGACATGCTCTTCAGTCTCCCAGTTCCCAAACTTGGGCACATGGTTGTATCGCTGCCGAAATAAGCAAGATATAGAAAATTTGGAGCTAGAGGTAAACATAAAACAAATAAAGAAAACAGAGAATATTGACACACAAATTAGAACAAAAGTATAAGTTTTTGCTCAGCTTAGTGGAAAATCTTTTTTCTCAAGCATTATACTTCTAACTCTGTTTAGATCTTTCATAATGAGACCATTAACAATTAAAATGTCCACCAGAAAATACAATCTGTACACTGAAGACTATCCTACATATCCAATTTGGTAGCTCCTGGATATGTAGCACATTCAAAACTTTAATTATACAAAGTAATCTGATAATTTCATGGAAGTAGTGAAAAAAAGAAAAGAAAACAACCAACAGCAGCCTAGCCATGGTTGATGTGGAAGCATAACAAATTTTCTTAAAGATATAGGCTTTTGTCGGCTTAAAGACTTATGTTAGATTCTCACGAACATTCAAATTTTGCCGTATGCACAAACATTGCAAGGCTTCTTAGTCACATCAAATGAGTTTTGTACATTTAGACCTTAACCTAAGTTTAAGACCTTCAAGATTGAATCATTTCATCACAAATGGACAAGCAAAAATATTCAGTGAAGATGTATATTAGGATTTAGGATACCAAAAAACACACTTCGATCATTTTTCTCAAGTTGAGAAATTTAATTCCAAATCTTTGAAAAGACATCACAACAGGTCCCTAGTCTTCTACCTATTATCAGAAGTATTTATCCACCTCTCCCAACATTATTGTTGGGCCGGTACCTGTCAGTTGAAGCCTTTGGATCAAGAGGTATCTTTTACAAACTAAGTGGATCACCAAAAAAAGAGCAGTAAGAAATAACAGTAACAGAGCAACTATTCATTTGCATTCTTTATACGTGCTCTAACAAACAGACAAACCAGAATTGAAAGCCAGATATTAAAGAAATGTAAATCAGAATCATTTAGCCAGAGCTTTAATTTTCCAACATCAATAAAACAAAATTAAATAAAACCCAGAAGATAAATTAGCATACTGTTTATGTAACCAATTCTTAATCTTAGAAACCCAAACTAGTACTTATACAATCAAAATTGATACAAAATCAATTAGCACTCCAAAGGCTATTCACTATCTTTCTTTTTTCTTAATTTTTTTCCTAAAATAAGATCATCATTTGACATAGAGCACTGACATCCAGGCAAGACAAAATTAGACAAAATACTGACAAAAGCTAATTGACTTGAGCAAAGTACCAGAATTGCTATACGATACAAAACAAGGCACAAAACAAAAAACCAAAACAACATAAACAATAACCAGAGAAAGCAAAAGAACTCACAGACACTGCCATTTGTCTTGAAAGAAAGCTTGGTTAGAGTTGGACAATATCCAAATGAGTGAATCGAGTTCAAGTTCACAAAGAGGATCAAAACCCCAAAGACTTCAAAGAAAAAAAAATGGAAAAACCAATCGACCATTGATTTTGACCCTTTCTAGTGTTCACAGCTCTCACTTGCATTTCATTTTCTGTGTTTCAAGTTTTGGAGTAAGCTTTAAGTTAGTGAATATTCAATGTCTCCATAGACAAAGATGAAAGAATAAAGATACCACCTAGTTGAGTTAATTAATTAACATAAATGAATAAATAAATAAACAGAAGGTTCAGTTAGTTAATCGCGGTCCCGCTAATATATATTTAATTTTAAAAAAAAACAATAATTTCCTCGGCCCTCCGTCAGGTTTGACCAAGAGAAAACAAAAATTATTGGTATAATTAAATTGATCATCACCAAGAAATTTGACAAATAAACAGAAGGTTCAGTTTATTAATCGCGGTCCTGCGAATTATTATTTTATTTAAAAATAATAATAATTTCCTTGGACCTTCATCAGGTTTGACCAAGAGGAAACAAAAGATTATTGGTATACTTAATTTGATTATCACCAAGAATTTTGACATTTTTTTTTCTAATGGAAACTATAATAAATCATATATGCAAAGCCTCAGAGATTATAAATGTAGCGAAATGAAAAATATTTCATCTTTACAAAAGAAGTAGAACAACTCTAAGTTTTCTTGGTGAATCTGAAAATTCTACTTTGACATCATGTATAACAAATTTGACTTGATAATCAATGGAGATAAATCAATCTCACAAGTAAATCGTATGCCAAAAATTCAATAATTGGATCTTAGTGGTAGCGAATGTAAAGCATGAGTACTTTTGTTGGTTGATTGGGGTTTTAGAATTAAAGATTTATTGATTGACAAATTCTTCAAGTCAATTTGAGATGATTTTTAAAACTTTTAGAATGAGTGGTGATGCTTTGGCCCTCATTTAATCTCATTAGTCTCCACTCTTTACTTAACGCGATTAAAATTTTAAATAATCTTTATCTCTCAATATATTGTTGGGAAAATATATTTTTTAAAAGCATATGTGTTTATTTAATTATAATAAATAATATTCTGATTAATAAAATAAATGAAGTATTTTATTCAAGTATCTTAGTTGCATTAATATTTTGAGTAAAGTCCATTTAGTCATATTATATGTATTTATGTGATCACTATGTGGATTCACAGAAGACATAAATACAAGTTATCTTATGATTAAATAAATTTAGTTCGCAGTTAATAATAAAGTTGGGCACTTTATTTAGGTATAGACTGTAATAAATTCATTAAATTATTTGTCTTAGTTATGTATGCATTTATTGATGTAGTGATCACATATGAGATTTAATTAACTTTGTAATAACTGTCAGACTTATTAAATCTCATAGGCATTGATTTTACTATAATCTTAAGCTTGAGTTAGTTATAATTTCATGATTGTAATTGTTATTCCATTTGAGTTACAAATGGGCACGACACACACTTGGTGGGAGAAATTATGAGTAATGAAATTATAGATTAACAATATAGAATTTGTACAACACATCTCTTGATGGGTTTTCGGCACTTGATCATAGAATTCTTTGGCCAGAGTGTGTCAACATATTTAGTATGTTGAAAATGATCATTAGAGAAAACCAGTAAGTATCAAGGAACAAGATGTAATTAAATTGATTGGACAGTTGAGATATCAATTTAATTAACGATGTGATACAAATGATTATGAAGTAAATAAATCAATGTGGCATAGGTCAAATTATTATTCGAGAACACTATCCTAGATAACATACAATTATGGAGGTTAGTTCTAATCTTTTAGTGGAGTAGATTTGAAATTAAATAATTGAGCTAATTTAATTACAGACCTAATTATTGTAGCCATTATTGTATGTAACCCATATGATTACCGTGTTAGTTCATTTAATTGACTGTGTCACTACTTGATTAACAAGCAAGATAACTAGCTATTTGGATTAAAAGTTTAAATATATTATTTAGTGGGAGACTTCATTTAATATACTTATGTGTAAGGGGCCTTGTGTTATTTTACAATGTGGGCCCCTATAACAAAGAACAAGTAACATCACTTTTGATTTTATTATTTTTTAATTTAAACCAATTTAATTTAATAGAATTAAAAAATATATAAATATGGAGCCTAGAGTTTCCACCGAATAGAGATATAAAAAAGGTTTTTTTTTCTCTAAAAGGAAAAAAAACCACAATATACAGATAAGAGAAAAAGAATATTTTCTCTAATTTTGAGAGGAATATTTTTCTCTTCCTAGTTGCTTTTAGTGGTGATAAAGGTGCTCAAACGTCAAGTGCAGATCAAACTTGAGTCATAACCTAGAAGATCATTAGTGACGGATCGTGATATAATAAGATTGGTGGTAACAGATCGTGATCAAACATGAGTGGTGGTGACGGATTGTGATCTCGGAGCCTAGATTACTTCAGCGAAAAAGTAAAAATAAATTGTCAAGGTATGATTTTCTAGATTACAGATTCTTATGAATTGTATGAGATCGGCCAAAGGAGTGCGTGCAACAGTACCACTTGAATTGGTATGTATAGATGTATGTGGATCAATCAATGTACAAGTTCGAGGAGGTTATGAGTATTTCATCACTTTCACTGATGATTACTCGACATATGGTTATGTTTATCCGATGCGTCATAAGTCTGTAGCTCTTGAGAAATTCAAAGAGTATAGAGCTGAGGTAGAAAAACAATTAGATAAGAACATAAAGAAACTTCGATCTGATCGAGGTGGTGAATTTCTCTCAAGAGATTTCAAAGAGTATCTGGTTGAAAATGAGATTATATCTCAATTAACTGCCCCGGGGACACCACAACAAAATGGGGTAGCTAAAAAGAGAAATAGAACTCTTTTGGATATGGTGAGATTTATGCTTAGTTATTCGTCATTACCAATCTCTTTTTAGGGACTAGCATTGGAAACTGTAGTTTACCTTTTGAACTTACTTCCATCTAAGTTAGTGACTAAAACCCCAATAGAATTATGGTCAGGTCACAAACCAAGTTTACCACATGTCCATATTTGGGGATCACCAGCACATGTGCTAAACCAAAGGCAGACAAAATGGATTCACGTTCTAAGGTTTATATGTTTGTGGGGTATCCCAAAGGAATAAGGGGAGGTTTATTTTGTAATCTTCAAGATAGGAAAGTGATTGTGAGCACACATTTCACTTCCGTCAAGGAAGACTAAATGAATAACTTTAAACCTAAGAGTAAAGTAATACAATTGTCAGGTGATCAGGTTGATGCTTAGCTTTCAACATCTGTTATATAACAAGAAAAATATCAACAACCAACTGATCAACACAATATTATCCCTGAACAACCATCACTTTTAGAACCTCGCCGTAGTAGGAGGGTAACTAGGTTACTTAAGAGATACATGTTATTGGGAGAAACCTATACGGCTATCTCAGACGAACATGTACAAGATCCCACTAGCTACAATGAAGCTCTAATAGACAAAGATGTTGAACTTTGGAAAAAGGCCATAAATCAAGAAATGGAATCTATGTATTCCAATAAAGTCTGGGAACTTGTAGAGGTACCAAATGGGGTAAAACATATAGGGTGTAAGTGGATTTAAAAGAGAAAAAAAGGAGTAGATGGAAGGGTAGAAACATTTAAAGCAAGATTAGTAGCCAAAATGTTTACTTAGAAAGAGGGAATCGATTATGAGGAAACCTTTTCTCCAATTGCTAGACTTAAATCCATTAGGATTCTGCTCTCCATTGCTGCAGTGCTAGATTATGAAATATGCAAATGGATGTCAAGACTGCATTTGTCAAGACTGCATTTCTTAATGGGCATCTTGAAGAAGACATCTATATGCAGTAACCAGATAGATTCATACAAAAAGGCCAAGAACACATGGTATGTAAGTTGCAGAGATCCATTTATGGATTAAAGCAAACATCCCAGTCATGAAACATCAGATTTGATCAAGCGATTAAATAGTTTGAATTCATTCAGAATATTGATGTACTATATGTGTACAAGAAAATTCAGGAAAAATCTGTAGCCATCCTAGTTCTTTATATAGACGATATTCTCCTAATTGGAAACGATATATGAGTATTGACTATAATAAAGAGTTGGTTAGCAAAATAATTTGATATGAAAGACCTGGGAGAGGCAAGTTATATTCTTGGTATTAAATTATTATGAGACCGGAAGAATAAAACTTTAGCCTTGTCTCAAGCAGTCTATATCGACAAGATATTGGGTAGATTTAGCATGAAAAATTTCAAGACTGGTTTGTTACCATTCAGACATGAAATTGCATTCTCTAAGGATCAATCACCTAAAACATCTGAAGAGATTGAGAAAATGAGACGAGTTCCCTATACAGAAGTTGTGGGAAGTCTCATGTATGCCATGCTTTGCACGAGTCTAGACATCTGTTTTGCGGTAGGGATGGTTAGCAGATAATCTAATCTTGGACCTGAACACTGGACTATAGTCAAGCATATAATAAAATATCTGAAAAGAAATAAAAATTATATACTTGTGTATTTTGGTGATGAACTCATTTCAGTAGGTTATACTAATTCTGACTTTATGTCAGATAAGGATTTCAGAAAATCAACTTCTGGCTATGTGTTTAGATTAGGAAGTGGAGCTATTAGTTGGAGGAGTGAAAACAATCTTATATCACAGACTCCACAACTAAAGCTGAATATGTAGTTGCATCTAAAGCTGTAAAAGAAGTTGTATGGCTCCGCAAGTTCCTATATGATCTTGAAGTGGTATCTGCTGCAACTGTGTTGAGTGTTAGAAAATGTATATTTATAAAAGAGATAATCATCATTTTACATTTCAAGTCTTACTAACACCCTTACTTTTATGTATTTAAGCTACTTGTGATTTAATTACGTGTGTTTTATTTTAATTAAGTATTTCATATTTTTTAGGGGTATTATGGTCATTTCACAATGAATGAGAGATCAGACGGCAAAACGAACATCACTTTTGAACTCAGGACGGTTGAAAACCTTAGGAGGAGTATAAAAGGAAAAATGGCACTGTTCACATGTACGATATTATTCACATGTATGGTATTGTCTACGTTACTGTTCACGACACTGTTCACATAGATGGATCGATGACGTGGCATTGACCGATGATGTGGCATTGAGTGATGAGGTGTCACGATCATGTTGGACTAAAATTCTTATGTACTGTTGATCGATGACGTGGCAGCATATCAGTGGATCAAAAATCTCGTGTACGGTACATGCATTACACAGGATTATTTTCAACCAAACCGCGTCACTGTTCAAGCCGGGTCAAACCGTGTTACTGTTCAAACCACGTGGTCAAACCGCGTACTGTTGACTGATGACGTGGTACAATCCTGAGTGTCCAAACTGGTTTTAATCCGATGGCCATGATTTACTCAATGTATATATAAAAAGGGGGCCTCGCCCCCTAATTTGATATCTTTAAATCCATTTTCTGTAATTCCTTCTCCATCTTATATTTTCTACGTATTTTAATAAATTTTCATTTTGCCCTTAGTTCAATTATGAGTAGTTAATTTTCTTTCAAACTTAGGCTGAAGGTGAAATCTCAACATGTGTCATGGGCTTTATTTAGTAAATTTATTTTCTCTTCCCCTCTAGTTTTTGTGGATGTTTTGACTTCTCATCGACAAATAATAATAATCTTGTCTAGATACCGCTTTGGTTTCACCGGCTCCCTAGTACAAGGTTATTATTATTTGGCACGATAAGCCCTTAGCACCATATTGATTAGAGTGTGGTTCATGAGGTGTGGATTCCCCCCTCATGATTTAATTGGCATTAATAAGGAATATTTAGCCCATGGTGCATGTTGATACGGATCCAAATACCCAAGTACGTCATTTCAATAGATTTCTCTGGACACAAGTGAGAGCGCACATGTCTCTTCACCCGAATAATTTTAAAGCTACAGTTTCGCTACAGTGATGAAGCTACAGTTTTGCTACAGTTGTGAAGCTACAGACTCGCCATAGTTAAAGATCCAATCTTTGTATTTAAATCGGAAGGAAGACTTAGACTCCTCAGATTTTTTGAATTCTAATTTTTCTTTCTTTCTTTCTCCTTTCTCTCTCTCTCTCTGGGAATCAGGAATCGGAAGACAACAAGGAATTTTCCTGTCTTCAGATTAATTTCCCATTTCTTTTATACTTTTCTTTAAAGAAGAACAAAGCAAGAAAAATCAAATGTAAGATTTGTAATTCCTTTTAAAGTTTGTAATAAATTTAAAGTTCTGTATGTTTAAATTTCTGCAATTTAATTTCCGCAATTTATTTTAAAGCATTTAAATTTCAGTAATTTAAATTTTTATGCATGCTTTGCAGACTGATTTGTATCAGATCTGCCGTATAAATTGTTACGTTCCTCATAAGCAAAGAGACCAGATCTCTGTCTTCTGTTGTATCTTCTCTTTTCCCTCCAACCATTCAGAGTATTATTTCTGGGATCCAGATCTAATACTATCTATGAGCCTTTAGATCTGTTGCTAGGCTTGCTAAAGAAAACATTTTCTACTTAAAGATTTTAAAGAAATTTAAATAGGGTATATCGGCTGAAAAACAGAACGTGCGAGATATTGATATGTTCTAAGTCAGATCTGGTCTCAAAGGCAGATTAAGTTCTGCATCGATCTGGTCACAACGCCACGTACCTATTAAAAATTGGTTATTTATTGCAATATTAAAGTTTAAATTTTAAATTCTGCATAATCACATCCATCCTTCGATCCTATTTCCATATGCTATCTCCCGTCATGGAAGACTCAGAGTCAGAGGACTCTATTACAGTGATGATGCTACAGTTTTGCTACAGTTGTGAAGCTACAGACTCGCTACAGTTAAAGATCCAATCTTTGTATTTAAATCGGGAGGAAGACTTAGACTCCTCAGATTTTTTGAATTCTAATTTTTCTTTCTTTCTTTCTCTTTTCTCTCTCTCTCTCTCTGGGAATCAGGAATCAGAAGACAACAAGGAATTTTCCTGTCTTCAGATTAATTTCCCATTTCTTCTATACTTTTCTTTAAAGAAGAACAAAGCAAGAAAAATCAAATGTAAGATTTGTAATAAATTTTGAAGGCTGTTTAATATGCCCATAATGATCATCGAGTCTCAATGACCAATCTTTTCTATCTGGTCTCATAGTCTTTCTAATATGTACTTATTTCCTTATTAGAGATCTCGACTTGGCCATTGGTTTGTGGATGATGTAAGGTAGCCACTTTGTATATGATGAAGTATTTTGCTAAAAGAGCTTTAAGTGATTTATTACAGAAGTGGGTACCACTACCACTGGTTATTGCCCGAGGGAACCCAAAGCGTAAGACAATGTTACCCTTCAGGTTGGAGACATGGAATACATTATGTATCTTCAAGCCTACTAGAAGATCACATTTATAAGCTACTAGACGAATTCTTGCTAAAACTTGATAAAGATAGAAAAAATTTTGGTGCCCACTTGAGAGTTCTTCATAGAGTAATTGACGACTGGTGATATGGTTAAAGATGAAGAAAACCCCAATCACCAACAACAAATTCCTGCTTAGTACAATGTCGATCACCCTGAAGCTTCATTCGAGCCTGTGAGAATTGGAGATTCTCCCACAATAACTTTAGGACTTCAACTTAAGACTTGAAAGGAAAGAGCTGGGTTGGACAAATCAAACTCTCACTGTTTAACGTGAACGCTCTCTCCTTACTGAGGCAGGAGACCCGGTTATTCAGTGAGCGTGTCTCTTATTCTTTTTTTTTCTTTGTCTTTTATTTGGTAAAATGACCACTGCCTTTAGTTGTTGCTAAAAAATGAAACGAAAGGATTAGCTATTAAAAAATCTCAGCTTACCACCACCATCACTTTTCATGTGTATATGTCTAGATTGGTCTATTGAATCTCTCAAGATGACCAAGGTAGACAAAAAGGGTTAGACAAAAAGGAGAATTGTCAGGAAAACACCTATGGAGGTTATTGAGAAAATTAATTAAATTTGTCATCAATTCATACAAAGTGTTGTAGAAGGGAAACGAGAGCTCAACCTCACTAGTTGGTCTAGTGTTTGTCAGCCTAAAATATGTGGGGTGCCCTTGGGCTCCAGAATCCCACCCTCATGAATGAGGCTATTCTAATGAAAATTAGCTTAAGCATAATGGTGTCGCTTCAAAGCCTCTGGGTCCAGGTTATATTAACTATGTATGGTTTAAGCATGACAAATTTATCTTTTCTTTTAACGCAGGATATGCTCTTACTTATGGAAAGCCATTGGCAATATCTGGAAGCATGTTATGGATAGTATTCATTGGGTAATAGACAATGAATAACAAGCTTGGTTTTAGAAGGATTGTTAGCCTGGTGACAATATTTTCTTGGGGAATAACTCTATTTAACCTATTCCTATTAAGTTAAGTCTAAGCATGTAACTGAGCTTGTTACACCAGATGGTAAATAGGGCTAGGGGTGATTGTGGGGGTTGATCAAATCGTTTGGGCCCACTCGGATTGGGCAAAATTTGTAGCAAAATTTACCTATCTTTCTCTAAGCAACCGAATTTCCAATAGTGAGCATGTGGCATGGAATTGTGTTTGAAAGTGGAAAGGCCCTTATCATATATGTGTTCTTGTGGATGATTAGGCATGGAAGACTCAAGACTAAAATAAAATTGTGCAGAAGACACATTCAAAGCAATGATACCTGTGATCATTGTAGGTGTGCTATAGAGGAAATTATTCACGCTCTTAGAGATTATGTCCAGGTTAAATGAATCTAGAATTGTTTGGTTTCTAATGGATTCAAAGATAAGTTTTTTGCATTGGGTTTATGGCATTGGAGGATACGCAATTTAAGAAACTAGCACAACTAGAAAAATGGTCTTTACTGATACTTGTGTTCTGACACTTTATTTAAAAGTATCAATATATACATATATTTGGATCATTTTCCGTGTTTAACAGATATGTATCAGTAATTACTAATACTGAAGTATCAATAGCTTTAGTAATAGCGATCAATGACGCTTAGGTATCAGCAATTAAAAATTATCATTTTAATTTTGTTTTAGTCGGAATTCGAACCCAAGACCTCTTAAACCTAGAGCTTCTACATTGAATCAAAAGACCACTAGGCTACGATTTTTAATTTTTTTAGAATTGTGCTTTTTGAGTGGATAAAAACAAAACAAATGGACAAGTCTTATCTTATCCAAAATACAACTTTTCAACTCCCTCTACCAAAGTATTTCGTTCCCTCATAAGCTCCCCAGATCTGAAAAATCCCTAACATCCAAATTGTCAAAAAGTGCTCAACTACCAATCCCTAAATTAAACACAAGCAAGAATCAAAAGCCAACAACCGTCGCCCGACACCCATACAACTTAAATCGCAGCCATCACCGATCAATCCAACCATTGTTGAATGCTAATCGAACCCATTAGCTATCACCACCAGCTAGTGATGCAGCAGCCACGAGAACCATGCACCAACAGCGGCGAACCCAACACGAGAGCGTGAGCAGCATCAGCGGCCAGTAAGCCTCTGCGAACCCAGCACGTGAGCGCGAGCAGCATCAGCGGCTAGTAAGCCTCTACGAACCCAGCACGCGAGCAGTAGCATCAGAAGCCAGTAAGCCTCTGCGAACCCAGCACGTGAGCGCAAGCAGCAGCATCAGCAGCCAACGAGCCTCTTCAAACCCAGCATGTGAGCGAGAGCATCAGCAGCGGAAAGCGAGCCTCTTCGAATCCACGTGATTTTAAGGTGCAAAGAAGTGCCAGATTAAAGGCCAAAAGGGAAGATTTTGCAAAAAAGGAGCTGGAGACTTTTGTGTATGACATTCTTCATTAATCGTTGAGCTCTTTCCATTTCGTGTAAAAAAAAATCAATTATGAATATAATTTTTGACAAAATTTATGTAACCATATGCCTCTAGTTAAGAACTTAAATTATTATGAAATTGTTCTCTATTATCAGCAAGTGACTGATGATTTTCCATATGTAAATCTGAAAATTATTTATGTGCTAAAAAAAAATTGTCAAAAAGTGCTCAGCCATGATCCTGTCAAACCGGTGGCACAAGTTCACCATTTGCCTTCAAAATCCTAACTTCTTGTTTCTTTTCTTATTTTATGATTTCGGGTCTCTCTTATTGTCATTAGATCTTGAGTTTTTTTTTGTTTTAATTGTTTTTTTAGGTTTAAATAAGTGATTTGGAGAAGAGCTTCTATGTTTCTTTGGCTACTTGGAAGAAACAAGAAGGTAAAGATTTAACTTTTATTGTGTTTTTTTCTCTGCTACTTTCTTTTCTTTTATTGGCACCAAATAGCCTTCATTATATTTACTTTGAAAAATATTGTGTTTAGGGTGATCGTCATTGTAAGATTAACTTTATTTCGCTGATGAACGGCATTAAACATTTTTTACACTAAAACCCTAACATTTTCTAATTTGGGAATTCTTAAGAGCATCATGATTATGCTAAAATTGATGGTTTATATTGGTTCATAGTGGTTCTATGTTGATATAACTTATTGCTTATTAACCATTTGTTCATGTGTTATTAGTTTTTTTTTTCAAAAGCAATCTTTTCATTTTTTTTCGGCTGCTATTTTTTAGTTTTGTTCATATCGAATAGATTTCAATTTTTATTTGCTATAAACATTCTCATTGGATGATTACTTATTACAAACTATCAAATAGATGATTTTACAAAGGAAAAGTTTGAAGTATGTGGCTTAGGTTGAGAAATGAGGTGTCTTTATCATTTCTTTAATGGATTTGTTTACAGGGCAAAACATAATTTTGTTTCTTTAGTTCATTACTAAGGCAATATTAGATTTGTCTTATTTATATTTATGTTCATAATAAGGCAATATATAATTCAGTTGTTTAATTTTTCTTATTTATATTTATATGACTGATGGCCAAAATCATAAGACTTGTTTATAAGTAATGATTTTGGAATAAACTCTCAAATTATTGAAATATTTTGTCCAAACTTTACCATATGTTTGAAATAATTAAAGTTAAATGTGTATGTTTCAGTTCTGGAAATTTTGGAATGAATTGGGTCTATAACTGATTTTTAATCGATTTTTCAAAATGGTTGGTTGCTGTCCAATCTTTCATAAATTACTCATGTATCATGTTTGGTGGTGCAAAACAATAGTCTAAACATGTTTGAATGAGCTGAAATTCGGAGAAACTAAAGTTCTATATGCATACTTCAAATCTGAAAAATTTTATGTTGATTGAACTTGCAGGTTATTTTTAATGATTTTTTAAACTCTGCTGCTCTGAAACAATTAACCATTGTTTCTTTAATGGTTGGGAATTGGCAGCTAATTTTTTCTCCCTTTGCCATGTATGCAGATTTGCTCAATGTGTTTGAAGTGTTTATTCCTTAACTTCACTTGTATCCTAACCTATACAGTCTATTGAATGGAGAAGCTACTTGTGTGATAACGCAATTATACTACTCATATTCAAAGAGTGAAAGACAGTCATTATTATTAATTTAGCTTCTAGATTTATTAAATTTAGCCACAAGTAGTAGGCATTTGATTGGATGGTAGAAATATTTATGTATTAAATTTAGATTATTTAGTTATGAGAGTAGGATATCTCATATTTTGGCTATTGAAGTTGAATTTGTAATATATACTAATCATATTTAAATGTGAAATGAAAGATTTTGTGATATAAATCAATTTCTTTTTGTTATTTTGTGGTGCTTTTAATTTTACCAATAAATCAATAAGCAATGATCCAATTCAATTTTTTATTTTTTTAAAAATAAATTAACTAGTGATACCATGGTAACAATAATTATAGACACTAATAAAATATCAATAATTACTAACACTATGGTGTCATAATATCGGTGATACTATAGTAATAGTAATCACTGACACCACTTACAAGTGTCACTATTTTTCTGACTCCCAGATTACTGATACAATTAACAAGTGTCAGTGAAAGTAATTTCTGACACTATTCTAAAGTCAGTAAAGACCATTTTTCTAGTAGTGTAGTGGCAGAATAATTGTGCAATCGTCTAGGCCTGTCATTTTGGTGTTGCTATTTAAAAAATTTGGCATTGGAGAATTTATTGTCTTTTTACAAGCATTACAATAAGCAGCATCCAAATCATAGATGAGATCAAAGTTTGGGTGGAACTTATAAAAAGGGTTAACATGTTGTCTCTAAATGTGACCTCTAATAGAGTAGAGAAATGGATTAGTTGGAAAGCTCCCTTATAGCCTTATTTCAAACTAAACTTTGATGGATCACTCATTAGCACTAGGTTAACTAGTGTTGGGGGGCTACTTAGGGACAATTTAGGCACGTGGGTTGTTGGCTTTGGTATGACTGTTGGCTCGTGCTCCATCACAATTGCTGAGCTTTGAGGCCTTTGAAATGGTCTTCTTCTTGCATATAATGTGTTGGGTTCGCTTATTGCTATAGGTGTCAATGTGCAAGTGTACACAACAAGTAATATTCTGATACTTTTTAAATTGTCTCCGCAGGGATTATTGTTACATGATTTGCTAAAACAATCTTAATAGTGCAATTTTAGGCTAAAATAATTAAAAATAAAATATTTAATGTGATTAGTAAACTAAATGAATTAAAAATGCAATAAACAAAGTACAATAAGGAAAATGATTCAAAATTTCAATGGGAAATGAGTAATTGAGTGATTAAACTCACTTATTGGTATTAACTATTTTTCCAAATACAATACTATTGCTATAACATCTATTACAGCATTAGGCAGAATCCATCATGCATCCTCAGTTGTCGCCTACTCGATATCTTATATCTAAATGCAACCTCACATTGAAAAGTTGTTACGATAACATTAGATATAATATTATGCATTCTAGGTTCCAATTGAGCTACAATGTGAATCCTTATGTCTAGTTCTTCACTAATCTTAGATTAAATGTGACCCTATTCAAATCAAGATTAAATCAACTTGGGAAACTCAACCACAACAAAGTTTAGTTCATGAATAAAGGTAAAGCAATATCAAAACTCATTTTTACCATCAAATACATTCCCATGAAGAGATAAAAACAACAAAATAAGATGAGGAATTAAGTTCCACTGAGTCTTTACGATCTCTCCTCTTCTTTCTCCTTGAATCCTCTTACTGCAACCTCAAATCTCTCTTATTCTCTATTTTCTTTTTGTTTTTATCTGTGATTTTTCTTCAATGTCTGCTCTCTATATTTTTTCTCTCATGTATTTTTTTATATCTTAGAATTAGGGCAACCAAAGGCATGTGCCCGCATGTATCCATACTTTGAAAACCTCGGATCGTAATCTTCTTGTGATTGTCGCTGTTTTGTCAGTTAACATGCGCGAAATCTTGTCTGCAGTTGCTACAGGATTGCTACAACAAAGGATACAACATTTTCTTTGTTTCAGGCTTGTTTTATTTCCTCTATAGTCAAGTTCTTTTGTCATCTCCACAAGTCTGTTGCTGCAGTTTTTTATCCATAAAGCTTTAGCTTTTTGATCACCTACAATAATGCACATAGTCAGAGCACAAAGTGATCTGAAACAAAATCAATTTATTAAAAATAAATTTAAACAGATGCTTATGCAAAATGTGACTAAAAATGTAATAAAAACACATTATTTACACTATAAGTAATATTGATTTAAGTCTAAAAACGCCATGATAACTCTCATTTCATTATCCTCAAGTAATGAAAGCAGTATTAACACTTCACTCACACAATCATGCAACAAACAACTTAGCTTTGTCATTTAGCCTGTTAGGATTCATTAACCCTCAGATCTCATTCTTAAACATGCAAAATTACCATATGCAGTTCTAGTTCTGGACTTAAGTCTTATTCTGTCCAAAGTGTGCGTGTGGCACTTTGAGCAAATTGTAGAGTTACTGCAGCATCACACAAGCATATAATTTAAAGATAAAACAACAAACAATTCTATTTATACGGAACATTAGTAAAAAAATGGCTTCAAACTGTGCTACGTCAATTATCATTTTCTTTTATCTTTTTTTTCAAGTCACATCCTTCAGTGTATCATTGAGTTTTCTTGTAAATGCCTATCACTTGTAATGATGACGCCTAATTACTTGACCAATGTACATATCACAGTTGCTGCAGCACAAACATCTAAAATGCTATAACATAGTCTTATCTTTAGACACATTTAACTCAAGGGTGAACATTGAGCTCATGAACAGACCTTACTGCTCAATATCCTAGACCAATGATCTATCTTGCACTCTCTTTCAATTTTTTTTTTTGGTTGCTACAGTAATGCTTATAACTCTCGCTGCCCTTTTACTCAAGTCTGCATATAGGGTACGTACTTAGCCCTGGTTACTTAGCAACTAAGTCATTCGAGTATAATTTTATTTCATATCTAGCATATATCCTAATAATTGTGAAAAAAATTTTATGTCCCCCCCCCAACTTGAGATATTTTTAACCTTATTGCTACTGTATACTCATAAAAATCAACGAAAGCCTAAGTGTTAAGACATAGTTTCAACCTTCATCTATAAACTATCTCTACTTGGCTGTCATTCATCCAAAATTTCATCATTCAATTCTTCCTTATTGGGTTTTCTAATTCAAATATAAATGCTAGATAAATAGAGCTACACACACAACACAATATATACATTTATAGACATTTTACACAATAGCACAACCCCAAACTTGAGAGGTGTTGTGTCCTCACATGCACTCAAAATAATTTAAAAACAAACAGGCATACATTAACAAAAATAAACTGGGCTGGCAGAGGATACTCATCTGTTGTTGGAAGCTATGCTGCAGTACATGTTGTAAAGGTTCACTTCTTTTTTTATCCAATTCTCAAACACTTCTTTGGTGAACTAGTGGTGTAGCAACTGGTTATTTCTTCTTCTAACTTTTGGTTGGGTTGGTTTGAGGGATTTTAGCAGGTTCTATGACTTTGGACAAAGTTGGCTTTATTTTTTGTTCTTATGGTGCTCCCAATACTGCAGCACCTGTAGAAGGTTGTGCCCTTTTTCTTTTGTTGGACGCTCTTGGAGTTGTAACAGGAGACTTGGTGGGAGTTTTCATTGTGGCAGCTGGTGAAAGAGTTGTGGCTAATAGTTGCTCAATAGTGATGCTCGTAATTATTCCCTTCAAACTCTTATTTGCTTCTTCTATCCTTGTAGCTCTACTGATGGTCTTCTCTAAGGCTGCATCAATATCCTCTTCCTCCTCTGTCTCAGACTCCTCATTAATCAAAATTTTCTCTTTACCCTTACTTTTGAGAGTCACAATTGGTGGTTCCTCTTCTTTTTCCTCTTTTTCATTTTCTTTTTCCTCTTCTACTTCAGTATCCCTTGTCTTACTACTACACTTTTGCTGACTCTCTTTCACTCTTTCCTTCTTCACTTTTCTACTGCTAGTGTAGTCTCCTCAACTTTCTGAAATCTACATGTTTGCTCTTCATAGACATGGCAAATTGATGCTTTTGTGCTTCAAAGTGCAGTAAGTAAAACCAAAACATCTTATTTTCCTCTTTCTGTGCTTGGACAAATGCATTTAAGCTTTCACTGAGTTCCTGCAGCACCTTCTCAATCCTTTTGGCTTGCTCTACTGTAGCTATAGCAGGGTGTTCTACAGTTGTTGTATAATAGATTCCACAACAATCCTTTTGAATATCCTAATTGTGATAGCCCCTTCATTCTTCACTCTCTCATAACTTGCCTCAAATGTTACCCAGAGACCTTACAGATGCCTGTGATTAGTGAAAGAAATAGCAAGGTAGTAGACTTTTGTTCAATGATCTTTCACAAATCAATGGTTAAGCCCTTTACTATAGTATAAAAAAGTATAGGTCGATCTGGGAAAACAATAGTTGTGTGGGTGGTCGACATCAATCTATATGTCAAAAATTTCACCCAAACCTTAGCAATAGGCTTCAAATCTATCATATTGACCACCGTACCTTCCTCATTTATCCATTCACTGCCTTGGACAGTCAAGGTTTTAAAAATCTCCCCCCACTTCTTTACAGTCATGTTCTAAGCAAATTTGGTGTACTCACAATCAATAATAGCAGCAAGTCATAAAAAGCATTGATAACTCGAGAATCTACAGGTACTTGAACATGCCTCACAAAGATGTTGCATTGGTCTTGCTATAACATGTTCGGATAGAACTCGATAATTTGGGGGTGAACCAAAAACTTGATCCATCCTCTTCGTGCTACAACAATATATATGTTGTTCATCATCCCGATTGGCTGTTTTGGAAATGGGAAACCCTTTTTCTTCTAGATTTTTTTTAGGCTCGATAATTTTTTCATATTTTTCCTCAGTTTTAAAGCTGTAGAAACATCAAGGTCCTTCTATCTGCCAGCATGTGTTTTAATTTTTGACATTGCTGCAGTAATTTGAATAGAGTTTTATTGCACTGAAAAGAATAGAACATGAAAAAGAAAGGTAAAGACATTAAAAGTTATAGATGGGGCAAGAAAGAGTAATAATGAATTTCAAATATTGAAAGTGAAAGTAAATCCCCAATTTATAGCAAAAGAAAAGTGGAAAATGAAAGGTAATTAATATGATTAACTTGGAAATTTTTTTTGAATTTTTAAAAAAAAGTTTTAATTGTAAGGGAAGAGATATGTGTCACGACAAATTAGGGATTGGAGAATCATCTTTGTCATAAATTCCGAGCTCATGTCAACCCTCTAATAGTAAAAATTCAAAGTTGATAGTGTAAAAGTAAAAATTCATTGCTGTAACAATTGATTTGTTGCTACAACGATAACGGTAAATGCCTCTACTGTTTGAGGACTATAAGTGATGCTGCAACAATTCCTTTCTGGTTCATTGCCCACATTTTTTTAAGTCAACTTCTACTTATTGCAATTTAACACAATAAAAGAAAAAAAAGTAAATGCACAATTAAAATAACAAAAAGACAA
The DNA here is from genome assembly GCF_000493195.1 of Citrus x clementina. Taxonomy (NCBI): domain Eukaryota; kingdom Viridiplantae; phylum Streptophyta; class Magnoliopsida; order Sapindales; family Rutaceae; genus Citrus; species Citrus x clementina. The sequence continues at coordinate 15,789,489 of NW_006261964.1, forward strand.
ATTAGACAATTTTCAAAACGAAATTTAATTCTTTCAAAAAATTTGAAACAACTTCCCTTACTGGGTTGCCTTCCAATCAGTGATTGATTTTAAGTCCTTCAGCCTGACCATTCCTGATTACTCAAGCTGGATATTTTAAGAAGAAATCCTCCTTTGGATTCTTCACAGTAGCTCCAATGTAGTGCTTCACTCTTTATCCATTCACCTTGAATTTCTGACATGTCCTTTCATCTTGCAGCTTCACAGCCCTATGAGGATAAACTTTGATAAGTTAAAAAGGTCCTAACCATCTAGACTTTAATTTTCTAGGGAAGGGCTTTAATCTTGAATTATAGAGTAGGTCTTGGTGTCTTGGAATGAGCTCCCTCAACTGGATTTGTTTGTCATGCCATTGCTTGATCATTTCCTTGTAGAGTTTTGCATTTTCATAGAAGAATAACCTTAACTTTTCTAGCTCCCAAAGTTGGAACTTCATCTACTCTGCTATAACAATCATATCCATGTTCAGTTGTTTTATTAGCCAATATGTTTTGTTCTCCAACTCTAAGGGCAAATGGAAAGCCTTACCGTAAAAAATTCTATATAGGGACATGCTAAGTGGGGTTTTGTAAACTATTTGATTAGCATGTAAAGAGTCATTTAATCTAAGAGACCAATCCTTTCTATTTGGATTCACCACTTTCTCCAGAATCTTTTTTATCTTCGTGTTCAACACTTTTGCTTGGCCACTTGTTTGTGGATGATTTGCTATAGTAACCTTATGCTTGATCCCATACTTAGTCAATGCTGCAGGAAACATCCTATTGCAAAAATGGGTTTCTTCATCACTGCAATGGCTCTAGGCGTGCTAAATCTTGAGAAAACGTCCTTTTGAAAAAACTTTACTACTACTTTTCCATCATTGGTTGGCAAGGCTGCAGCTTCTACCCATTTCGATACATAGTCCATAGCAACTAAAATGTACAAGTTGCCAAATGAAGGTGTAAATAGTCCCATAAAGTCTATTCTCTATACATTAAAAAGTTCAACTTCCAAGATGTTGGTTAGTGGCATTTCATGTTTTTGAGAGACGTTTTTTATTCCTTGGCACCTATCATAGCATTTAACAAACTCATAAGCATCTTTAAAAATAGAGAGCTAGTAATAACCTGATTGAAAGACTTTTATTGCTATTTTGTGTCCTCTAAAATGTCCACCATATGTTGCAACATGACAATACTGCATAATATTTAGAATCAAGTAAGGATCATCCCACTGATAGCTTCTGACATCATGAAGAAACCTCTTCTTCTGCTAGTAGTTCAAATAAGAAGGTAGTAACCCACTTACTAAATAATTAGCAAAATTTGCATACCATGGAAATCTAGAATGTTACAGTATCTGTTCATATTGTATTGTCTGCAACTGCTTATTAGGAAAAATTTCTATTATGTCTTCCTTGGTTAGAGTGCTTGCATCTGCTTCTAGCCTTAAAAGATGATCTGCTACTTGATTTTCAGTGCCTTTTCTATCTTTGATCTCTAGGTCAAACTCTTGTAGTAACATAATCTAACTAATCAACCTTGGTTTGACATCGTTTTTTGAAATCAAATACTTTATAGTTAAGTGATCTGTATAAACAATCACTTTGGTGCCAACTAAGTAAGCTCTGAATTTATCAAATGCAAAAACAACTGTTAGCAACTCTTTTTCAATGGTAGTATAATTGAGTTGTGCATCAGCTAGGATCTTGTTGGTATATTAAATAAAGTGAAAAATCTTGCCTTTCCTCTGCCCTAGCACTGCTCTAATAGGGAGATCATTGGCATTACACATAAACTCAAAAGGCTTACTCCAATCAGGTGTTACAACAACTGATGCTGTAATAAGAGCTCTCTTTAACTCCACAGAAGCCTTTAAGCAATTTTCATTAAGATTGAAGGGTCTGTCATGCTCCAGCAACATGCATTAAGGTTTGGATATTTAAAAAAAATCCATAATAAATCTTCTATAGAACCCAATATGTCATAAGAAGCTCATTAGCCCTTGACTGAAGTAGGTGGCAGAAGTTTGTCAATCACATCTATTTTTGTCTTATCCACCTTTATTCCCTTTTTAGAGACCCTATGGCCTAAGGCTATCCCTTCTTGCACCATAAAATGACACTTTTCCTAATTAAACACTAAATTTGTCTCCTCGCATCCTTTAAGTACATTTTCTAGATTTTGTAAACAATCATCATATGATTCCTTAAAAACTAAGAAATCATTCATGAATACCTCAAGTGTTTGCTCAATTATATCTAAAAAGATAGACAAGCCTCTGGAAAGTTACGAGAGCATTGCACAGGTCAAATGACATCCTTCTGAAGCCAAAAATTCCATAAGGACAAGTGAATGTTATATTCTCTTGATCCTCTGGTGCTATAGCAATATGGTTGCAACTTAAGTATCCATCCAAGAAATAATAGTACTATTTTCAAGCAAGTCTGTCCAGCATCTGATCTATAAAAGGCAATGAAAAATGATCCTTCCTTGTGGCTTTATTTAACTTTCTGTAATCTATGCAAACTTTCCATCCAGCTACTGTTTTTATGGGAATGAACTCATTCTTTTCATTTCTTACAACTATTAGCCCACCTTTATTTGAAACACATTATACTAGACTTACCCACAATCTATCTGATATTGGGTAAATGATTCCAGTATCAAGCCTTTTGATGATCTCTTTCTTAACAACTTCCTTAATGATGGAATTTAATCTTTTTTGTTGTTCTATAGAGTAATTGTAATAATCCTTCAGCAAAATCTTATGCATGCATATGGAAGGGCTGATTCCGTTAATATCTGCAATAGTCCATCCAATGGCATTCTTGTGTCTCCCTAATACATCCACCAAGCTCTTCGCTTGATCTGAAATGATTACAAAAAGTATATTATTGTCACAAAAATAAACATACTTCAAATGTGAAGGTAAAAGTTTTAGTTATAAAACAAGAGGTGACTTTAATAGAAGGAACAAAAGGTTTTACTTCCTTATTTGAGAGATCTAGAGATTCTAAATGCTTGTCAGTTCTTATGGTTGCTTGTCTCCCAACTATGCTATGTCAGCTATTTCAAGATCTTTATCTTCAAGTTCTTCAAATGTTATAGTCTTAATTTCTTCATTACTGTAGCAATTATTTAATCTCTTTACTACAACAAAATCTACAAGGCTGATAAAATTACAGTCTTCAACATCATCAAGGCTCTTCATGGCATCTAGGACATTGAATGTAACTTGTTGATCATTAACCGGCATAGACAATTCTCTTTTTTGCACGTCAATTAAAGTCTGTCATGTGGCTAAAAAAGGTCTGCCTAAAATATTTGGTACGTCTTTATCTGCCTTGAAGTTCTGCACTATGAAATCAACTGGAAAAATAAATTTATCTACCTTTACCAGTACATATTTGATCTTGCCTTCTGGATAGGCATGAGATCTGTCAGCAAGTTGTAAAGTCACGTTGTTGGTCTAATATCTCCAACTCCCAATTGCCTTATCGCTGTATTTAATTCCTATAGAATAGGGGATTGTAAAGCTTCCTAGATCCTTTAACTTTTAAGGGATCTTGTTTTGAAGCATATGGTTGCGTTCTTGTGTCAAAGCAATTATTTCAAACTCTCCAAGCCTTCTCTACCTTGCCACAATGTCCTTAAAAAACTTCACATAATTTAGCATTTGTTTTGGAGCTTCCACAAAATGAATGTTGATATGTACCTGCTTTAGTACATCTAAGAATTTGCTAAATTACTTTTACTTCTAGAATTTTTGTAAATTACTTGTCTTGGTTTTGCTTCTAGAATTTTTGTGGAAAGGGTGGTGGGTGCCTAAATGGTATGCTATAGCAAACTGTACAGACTGCTTCTCGTTTTCCGTATTCTGGACTAATGTGGTTAATGTTACAACATCTTCACCAATAGATGCTGGATAATCATTTTTTACAGATGTTCTAGTTTGGCTGTTCACACCAATGCGTTGGAAAGTGGAAGGTTATGGCTCTTCTTTATCATGAGTTTCTCTTGTGTTAAAATCGATTCAACTCTTCTTTTTGGTACACCACCTAAAATATGAACATCCTTTCCAGATCTTAAATTTATCACCTTTTAATGTTCTTTTCCTTCTCTTAGATCTTCTGTGTTGCTGGGAAAAATGCCATGAGGTCTATTACTTAATGTTGTAGCAAGCTGTCCAATTTCATTTTTTAAGTTTCTTAAGGTTATCGCTTGGCTTTGGACAATTGCTTCATTCTTCACAATATACTCCTTAATCAAAGCTTTAAGAGAGCTGAGTTGATCATTATTGGTATTTCTTTACCCTTGATTTTGCTAGTGAAATCCAAGTGATTGAACATGCTTGTTTTGTCCATTAGATGTTGCAGTATATTGATTTTGATTGCTTCATGAGAAGTTTGGGTGTTGTATCCATCTAGGGTTATAAGTATTTGAGTAAGGATTGCTCTGTTTTTGTCTGTTGAAGTTGCCCACATTGTTGACTGAAGTTGGATTTTGAGGACAATTATCAAACAAATGCCCTTCCCCAGCATAAACACAAGATACCTTAGCAATTTGGTTGACAGTTACTGGAACAGTAGTTATAGCCTTTACTATATTTCTTAATGAGGTTACTTGGGCTAATAATTGTTAACATAAATATTTCTTTATTATTGATTTTGATGATAACAAACTTGATTAAGATTGATTAATCTTTTAAAAGCTCAAAATAACTTTCATATACTTTTAAATCATCATTCTCACTTTATAAATGAAAATGATTTTGGTTATTCTCTTGTAAATGGTTTTAATTGAAAAAGCTATGAGAACTTTATTTCATAAATATTGTTTCAAGTCTATAAAATGATCTATTTGACAAGTTTTATAAAGTGTTGGTTTTGGGGTGCAAAATAGTTCACTGTAGCAGTTTCTAAAGAAAACGGCAATCCGACAATTTGAAAATCAACCCAACGGTCATATTGACCAATCAAATGGTGATGCGACATCTAGTTAACGGCGATCCGACAGTGAGTAGAAAGTCATTAACGGCTAGTTTTAAGCTCCAACTATAAATAAGCTCATTCAAATTCAAACAAGATTGATCACAACATGACCATTGAGCTTATATTCGAGAATACAATCTTCATAGAGCTTTAAAACACATTCTTGCTTCATCTATTCACACATTGGGCATTGATTTGTAATCTTAAATATTGTGTGAAGAGAAAAATAATTTTTAATCTTTTACTTTGAATGATTGTAAGTGTTGGGATACATTTAGGTTAAGAGATTGGGGATAATCTCTTGTTGTAAAGGTTCATTGATACCTTGGAAGTCAAGTGTAAGTATTCGAAGCCTTGGAGGCTTGCTTAGTGAAATCCTCAAGCCCGGAAAACTTAGAGGCATGGACGTAGGTAAGGTTGGCCGAACCACGTAAAAATCTTCGTGCTTGAATCTCTCTTCCCTTATCTTTTTATATTGTAATTGATTTAATTGTTATTCCATTAAATTTATTTTAGATTTGCATGATAATTTGTTTTAGAATTAAATAATTTTTAGAATCCCAATTCACCCCCCTCTTAGGTTGCACACTTGTATTTCATTTGGTATTAGAGCTTGGTTCTCTTATTAGGATTAACCGTCTATAGTAAAAGATCCATGGCAACCCAAAATGACTCAAACTTTAGGGAAGGACAGTCCACAACTAGACCACCGTTCTTTGACGGAAATGACTACCCATATTGGAAAACTAGAATGAGAATTTTTTTACAAGCACTAGATTATGAAATTTGGGAAGTTGTATGTGATGGTCAGTTTTTGCGTCTAACTAAAAATGAAGTCGGGGAAGATATTCCAAAACCTTCAAGGGAATGAAATGAATTGGAAAAGAGAAAAGTTTCTCTAAATTCCAAAGCTATGAATGCTTTATTTTGTGCACTTGATAAGAAAGAATTTTATTGAGTATCTAGTTGTGAAAGTGCCAATAAAATTTGGCACAAACTTGAAGTAGTCTATGAAGGCATAAATCAAGTGAAAGAGTCGAAAATTAGCAGGTACACTCGACAATATGAGTTGTTCCATGGAACAAAATGAGAGTGTGTACTCTATGTATACGAGATTTACGGACATAGAAAACACCTTAAGAGCCCTAGGAAAAACCTTCTCAAATAGCGAGAAAGTTAAGAAAATCATTAGGTCACTTCCAAAAGAATAGAGACCTAAAAGAACTTCTATTGAAGAGGCCAAAGATTTAAATACTTTACCTCTTGATGATTTAATTGGTTCTCTCATTTCATATGAAGAAGATTTGGCAGCAGAAAAAGGGCATGAGGAGAAGAAGAAAAACATTGCTCTCAAAGCTTCAAAATATGAGAGTGATGGGGAGAGTGAACCAGATGATAAAGAGTTGGCCATGCTAGCAAGGAGGTTCAGAAAATTCTTCAAGAAAACTAGAGAGCGAAGAAATTTCAGAAACTTTAATAACCAAAGGGAGAAGAAAGAGGTAATCACATGCTATAAATGCAAGAAGCCTGGCCATATAAGATCGGAGTGCCCCCTTATCAACAAACTCAAGAAGAAAGCCATGGTTGCAACTTGGGATAATAGCGAGGAATATTCAATTGATGAAGAAGGATCACAAGAAGTATCAAACCTAGCGCTTATGGCAATAGGAGAGGATGATAATCTCATTGAGGTAAGTGATCCCACCTATGATGAATTGTATGATGCTTTTAAAGAATTGCATAATGAGTTGATGAAGATTGGTAAAAAGAATGTATGTCTTAAAAAGGAAATGGCAAAGCTTAAAAATGAAAATGAATCTCTAAATGCAAAAATTACATGCCTAGAAGTAGAGAACAAAACATTGCATGATGAAATTGCATTATCACATGAGAAACCTAGCATCTCACATGAGCATTTAGAATCACACATAGATGATTTGAAAAATGAAAACGAAACACTTAAAAAAAAGAGTAATGAATTGAATAAGATTGTTTTGAAATTTACCAATGGGCAAAAGATTTTGGATAACATGCTTAATTCACAAAAATGTGTGTTTGACAAAGGAGGTATTGGTTATAAGCCAAACTTGAAACAAAAATATTATAAAAACTACTTTGTGAAGAGTACATCTAGTAACAATCAAATTGTATGTCATTTTTGTAATCAAGATGGTCATATGAAAAATAAACGTCCAGTAAAAAGAAATGCATATTATGGTATGAAATGCATTTGGGTTCCAAAAGGAATCACTACTAACTCTCAAGGACCCAAAAAGCTTTGGGTACCTAAAACTTGAGATTTTCTTTGTAGGGCTTGAAGAAGAAGAAAAATAAATGGTACTTGGACAGTGGTTGTTCAGGGCACATGACCAGAAACTATGCATGGTTCTCAAGCTTCACCAAAATTGAAAATGGTGGGGACGTATCTTTTGGAGACAACTCAAAAGGAAAAATTCTTGGAATTGGAAATGTTGGTAAAGTTTCCTCAACTCTAATTGAGAATGTATATTTGGTTGAGAACTTGAAACACAACTTAATTAGTATTAGTCAATTATGTGACAAATGTTATAAAGTTATCTTTGATAAATTTAGTTGTGTTATTGAAAATTCATGTGATGGCAAGATCTTATTTGTTGGGAATAGTGTTGAGTGTTAGAAAATGCATATTTATAAAGGAGAAAACCGTCATTTTACATTTTAAGTCTTACTAACAACCCTTACTTTTATATATTTAACCTTCTTGTGATTTAATTACATGTGTTTTATTTTAATTAAGTATTTTATGTATTTTAGGGGCATTATAGTCATTTCACAATAAAGGAGAGATCAGACGGCAAAACGGACATCACTTTTGAACTCAGGACGGTCGAAAACCTTAGGAGGAGCATAAAAGGAAAAATAGCACTATTCACATGTACGGTACTATTCACGTGTACGGTACTGTATACGTTACTGTTCACGACACTGTTCACATAGACGGATGATGACGTGGCATTGACCGATGATGTGGCATTGACTGATGAGGTGTCACGATCCTGTTGGACTAAAATTCTTATGTACTGTTGATGGTGACGTGGCAGCATATCAGTGGACGAAAAATCTCGCGTACGGTGCATGCATCACACAGGATTATTTTCAACCAAACCGCGTTACTGTTCATCCGGGTCAAACCGCGTTACTGTTCAAAGTCGGGTCAAACCGTGTTACTGTTCATCCGCGTGGTCAAACGTGGACTGTTGACTGATGACGTGGCGCAATCCTGAGCGTCCAAACTGTTTTTAATCCGATGGCCATGATTTACTCCATGTATCTATAAAAAGGGGGCCTCCCCCCCTAATTTGATATCTCTGAATCCATTTTTGGGATCCATTTTCTGTAATTCCCTCTCCATCTTGTATTTTCTTCGTATTTTAATAAATTCCCATTTTGCCCCTAGTTCAACTATGAGTGGCTAATTTACTTTCAAGCTTGGGTTGAAGGTGAAGTCTCAACATGTGTCATGGGCTTAATTTGGTAAATTTATTTTCTCTTCCCCTCTAATTTTTGTGGATGTTTTGACTTCTCGTCGACAAATAATAATAGTCTTGTCTAGATACCGCCTTGGTTACACCGGCTCTCTAGTATAAGGTTATTATTATTTGGCACAATAAGCCCTTAGCACCATATTGATTAGAGCGTGGTTCATGAGGTGTGGATTCCCCCCTCATGATTTAATTGGCATTAATACGGATTATTTAGCCCATGATGCATGTTGATACGGATCCAGATACCCAAGTATGTCATTTCAATAGAATTCTCTTCAATTTCTTCTCGCCATTTCAATACCAATTTTAGAATTTATTCTCGTCATTTTAATTTAAGTTGTAGCATATTTCAAATCATTTCCACCATAATTCCAACCACCCATTTACAAAATTAATTCTATATATAATTAAAATCCACCTCCTCGTGGGATCGACACTCGTCACCATAAATCTATACTACAATAGATTCGTGCGCTTGCGAGTACATTAAAATTTGCACAACAAGTTTTTGGCGCCGTTGCCGGGGAGGTAAGTAATTTTAATTCATAGAATTAATTTTTGTGAATAATTTCTTTTATTTGTTTTCTTGTATTTTTTTTCTTATTAAAAAAAAAAAAAAGAAGAGAGTAAATCTACATTTAAAGGTTAGTATTTCTTTTCTTTTTCTCTTCTTTAAAATTCTGTAATTTAATTTTCAATTTATTTTTTCTTTGTAATTTTTGTTTATTTTATTAATTTAATTTTTAGTTAATTTCACGTATTTGTTTTTGTGTAATTTTATAGTAAGGTTGTAATAGCGCAATAAGGTTAGTATCATAATTTCTCCCTTATCTTTATTTTTTATTTGTTTTGTTCCCATCTTTATTTTTTGTTTTGTTTGCATCTTTATTTTTATTTTATTTGTTTTGTATGCATGGTCGTAGGTCATTATTACCTAATCTTGAACCTATAGACCTTGAATTAGAAAAAACACTTCGCACACACAAACACGTTAAAAATAAAATGGATTTACAAGCACCACAGGAGAGGCCATTTAAGGACTATTTTAGTCCCTTAGCTAATTTGAGCACGTCATGCATAAGATACCCAAATGTAGCTGCTAGGAGCTTTGAACTAAAACCTAGTGTGCTAAATTGTCTCCCCACATTCTATGGCTTAGAAAATGAGGACCCATATAATCATCTGAATGATTTTCATGCCATTTGTCAAACATTTAAATATGAGAATTTTTCAGACGATGATGTTAAACTCAGATTATTCCCATTTTCTTTAAAAGATAGAGCTCGTTCATGGTTAAATACTTTACCTGCTAATAGCATTTCATCATGGGAACAAATGGTAACTAAATTTTTGAATAAATATTTCCCAGTGCATAAAACCAATGCTATTCGCAGGGAAATCTCGGAGTTTACCCAGAAAGATGACGAGCAATTTTTCGAAACATGGGAGCGATTCAATGGGCTACTCTTGAAGTGTCCACATCATGGGTACGAGAAATGGCACCAATGCCAATACTTTTTGGAAGGATTATTGCCGAATGTGCAAGAATGGCTAATGGCAACGAGTGGAGGAGAGCTAATGTCAAAAAGTGCATCAGAAATTTGGGAATTCTTCCAGCGACAAGCGGATAATTCCCAACAACGGAGTCGATCACTCAGGAATACTAGACGAATTAAGGGAGTAAATGAGGTTCAAATTGGCGAGTCAACTTCGGGAATCAAAGAAGTCAAGGAGATGGTTGAAGGTCTTGCTCGACAAATAGCATCATTATCGACTGCTAAATCAACAGAGCCACATGACCATGACTCATACTCAGATCAAGCCAATGCCATAGGTGTAATGAGAAAGCCATCAAATTACAACCCATACTCCAACACATATAACCCTGGATGGAGAGACCACCCCAATTTTTCATGGTCTCAAGGATTCCAACAGAATGGACCAATAGCTCCAGCTCCACCAATTCCACAAAATCCTCAAGCCTCTCAGCCACCATTTAGACCATACAATCAGAACCAGAACCACTCTCAACCTAGACCATGGGAGGATGCATTCCAAAATTTTAGGAATGTTACTCACTCCACGATTGAGCAACAGAACCGCACTATTGATGGACTACGAAATGAGTTGAGAGCGGGCTTCAACTCACAAGCCCAATCAGTTTCAAGCCTTGAGAAGATGGTGGGACAACTTGCTTCTTCAGTTCAGACCTTGGCAATGACTGTTGAGAAAGGTAAGTTTCCAAGTCAACCAGTGCCTAATCCTAAAGGAGTACATGAAGCAAGTACCAGTTCACCACAACAGCATGGAGAGGTCAAAGCAGTAATGACCTTGCGAAAAGGAAAAGAAGTCGACAACAAGGTGGAGATGCCAGTGACAAAAGAAAATCAAATTGTACCTGTGAATGTTGAGGACTCATCACCGGAGGAAAAAGAAGAAACCAACCCACGAGAATATGTTCCGAAAGCTCCATTTCCTCAGAGGTTAGCGAAAGGAAAGAAGGGAAAATCCACAGGTGAGATTCTTGAAATCTTCAAACAGGTAAGTGTTAACATCCCTTTGCTTGATGCTATTAAACAAGTTCCATCTTATGCCAAGTTTCTTAAGACCTTTGTACTAAAAAGAGAAATATGCATGTCCAAAAGAAGGCATTTTTAACAGAAAACGTTAGTTCTATACTCCAACATAAAATTCCTTTAAAATGCAAAGACCCAGGCTCCCCCACTATCTCATGTAGTATAGGGAACCACACAATTGAGAATGCTTTGTTGGATTTAGGAGCTAGTGTAAATCTGTTACCTTATTCAGTGTTTATGAAACTTGGACTGGGAGAATTACACCCAACTCCAGTGGTGTTACAACTTGCAGATCGGTCCACAAAAATACCTCGTGGTATTGTGGAGGACGTGCTTATCCAGGTAGACAAGTTTTATTTTCCTGTTGATTTCATTGTAATTGACACTCAACCAATACAGGATTCAAGGAAGCACATCCCCATTATTCTAGGCCGACCTTTCTTGGCAACTGCAGATGCTCACATTCAATGCAGGACTGGAAATATGCAGTTGTCTTTCGGCAACATGACTATGGAGCTGAACATCTTCAACATTGCCAAACAACCTCACAGTGCAGATGATGGAATTGTTGATGTGGATTTAATTGAAGCATTAGTTGATGATACTTTTGTTTCAAACCTTAGTGATCCTTTACAAACATGTTTAACTCACTTTGGTTTGGATTTTGATATTGACAGATCGGTCGATGAGGTCAATGTCCTGCTTGACTCAGCACCATCTATGGACACTAATAAATGGAAGTCAAGAGTTGAGCAACTAGCACCATCAGAGAAGCAACTCATTCCATCATCAGAATCACCACCGAAACTCGAGCTCAAACCATTGCCCAACACTTTGGAATATGCGTTTTTGGGAGAAGAAAGTACTCTGCCGGTAATCATCTCATCATCCCTAAATGACGAACAAAAAGGTAAGTTGTTGGATGTTTTAAAAGAGCACAAAGAAGCATTAGGATGGACCATAGCAGATATTAAAGGTATAAACCCAGTAGATTGCATGCATCACATTCACCTTGATGAAAATGCTAAAACTACTAGGGAGATGCAACGTCGGTTAAATCCTAACATGAAAGAAGTTGTTAGAACTGAGGTCCTTAAGCTATTAGATGCAGGTATCATTTACCCAATTTCTGATAGTTCATGGGTCAGTCCTGTACAAGTTGTCCCCAAAAAGTCAGGAGTCACTGTAGTTACCAATGCCGATAATGAATTGATACCCACTAGAGTGACTACAGGATGGCGTGTATGCATTGATTATAGGAAGTTGAATTCTGTCACACGTAAAGACCATTTCCCTTTACCATTTATTGATCAAATGCTTGATAGATTAGCAGGTCATGAATTTTATTGCTTTCTAGATGGCTACTCAGGATACAATCAGATCCCCATAGCACCAAAAGATCAGGAGAAAACTACTTTCACTTGCCCTTTTGGCACATTTGCATATAGGAGAATGCCATTTGGATTATGTAATGCACCTGCTACATTTCAACGATGCATGTTGAGCATTTTTTCTGATATGGTTGAACGATTCCTTGAAGTCTTTATGGATGACTTTTCTGTCTTTGGTGACTCGTTTGATCAATGTTTACATCATCTAACACTAGTTCTGCAGAGATGTATCGAGAAGAACTTGGTCTTAAATTGGGAGAAATGCCATTTTATGGTAAAACAAGGTATTGTTCTCGGTCACATCATTTCGAGCAAAGGTATTGAGGTTGACAAAGCCAAGGTGGATCTCATTTCTAATCTTCCTCCACCCAAAACAGTCAGAGAAGTAAGATCTTTCCTTGGGCATGCTGGTTTCTATAGACGTTTCATTAAAGATTTTAGCAAAGTTTCTAGACCCTTATGCAATTTACTTGCTAAGGATGTACCTTTTATCTTTAATGATTCATGTCTTATGGCGTTTGAAAAATTAAAACAGTTGTTGACATCATCACCCATCATTCAGGCCCCAAACTGGAACTTACCATTTGAGCTCATGTGTGATGCATCTGATTATGCAGTAGGAGCAGTATTAGGACAAAGAGTTGATCGAATTCCCCATGTTATTTACTATGCTAGTATGACATTAAATGATGCACAGTTGAACTATTCAACTACTGAAAAAGAAATGCTAGCAGTAGTGTTTGCATTGGAAAAATTTCGATCATATCTTATTGGTTGTAAAATAATTATATTCACGGATCATGCTGCTCTTAAATATCTTCTCACAAAGAAAGATGCAAAAGCTAGACTAATTCGTTGGGTGTTACTTTTGCAGGAATTTGACTTGGAATTCAAAGATAAGAAAGGGACAGAAAATGTTGTGGCGGACCACCTCTCTCGTCTCCATTTTGACACAATTATAGAACAATTACCATTAAATGAGTCATTTCCAGATGAAAAATTAATGAGTGTGGAAGTATTACCTTGGTATGCTGATATAGTTAATTATCTTGTTACAGGTAAACTTCCAGAGCATTGGACCAAGCAAGACAAGGCTAAATTCTTTGCAGAGATAAAGAATTTCTTTTGGGATGACCCGTATTTGTTCAAGTATTGTGCGGATCAAATTGTTAGACGATGTGTCCCAGAAAGTGAAATTCAGAATATCCTTTCATTTTGCCATGAACAAGCTTGTGGAGGCCATTTCAGTGCTAAGAAGACAGCGACTAAAGTTTTACAATGTGGTTTCTATTGGCCATCTATATTTCGAGACGCTTACACTTTCTGTTCTTCATGTGATAGGTGTCAACGAATGGGGAGCATTACACGAAGGAACATGATGCCACTAAATCCAATTTTAGTGGTTGAGATTTTTGACGTATGGGGTATCGACTTCATGGGACCCTTTCCCCCTTCTTTTGGCCATCAATACATATTGGTTGGTGTTGACTACGTCTCAAAATGGGTAGAAGCAATTCCATGTAGAACCAATGATCACAAGGTGGTGATAGGATTTTTGAAAAACAACATTGTCTCACGCTTTGGATTCCCTCGAGCAATAATCAGTGATGGTGGTGCCCACTTTTGTAACAAAGCATTCAAAGCACTTTTGACAAAGTATTCAATCACACACAAAGTGGCAACCCCGTATCATCCGCAAACCAGTGGCCAAGTTGAGATATCCAATCGAGAAATAAAGCACATATTAGAAAAGACGGTAAGGCCAGACAGAAAAGATTGGTCATTAAGACTTGATGATGCATTATGGGCATATAGAACGGCTTTCAAGACCCCGATTGGGATGTCACCCTACAGGCTAGTGTATGGAAAAGCTTGCCACCTACCTGTGGAACTCGAGCATCGTGCGTATTGGGCCATCAAGAAATTCAATTTTGACATGCAGCAAGCCAACTCAGAAAGAAGATTACAGCTGGCAGAACTTGAAGAAATTCGCAATGACGCGTACGAAAATGCCAAGATTTACAAGCAACGAATGAAAGTCTTCCATGATAAGCAAATTATGAGAAAATCGTTCACTCCAGGTCAGAAAGTGCTTTTATTCAATTCTCGCTTGCACCTATTCCCAGGTAAGTTACGCTCTCGTTGGTCTGGCCCATTTATTGTTCATACTGTTTTTCCACATGGGGCAATTGAAATTAAAGACCCAAAGAATGGTGTCACGTTTAAAGTTAATGGTCAAAGATTAAAGCCATATCTAGAGTACCAACCACATGAAGAAGACACCGAAATAAATTTGAGTGACCCACCAAATTTGAATTGATTTTTTTTCTTTTCGTTGATTCGATTTTTCTTTCTTTCTTTTTATTATTATTCTTTTGCTAATTGAAATTGTTTTTGCATAAGTGTGTTTATTTTACCATTAAGTTTTCTCTTATCATTGTTAATCATGAGTCTCATACTTAGACCGTTCCTCCTGAACATTCTTAAACCACTTCAACGTGTCAAAACTCATCTCAAAAGACAGATTCAATTTTGTAAAACACATCGCATTTGGACTCTACAACCACCAGAGTTAGTAGCCTATGTTGAGGGTTTAGAACACCAACTCAGAGACATTGAGAGAAGTGTTTACGACATCCAGTTGGAGCTTGAGGTAAATTCAATAAGAGGACGATTTTAATTTTCTTTGTGTGTTTTAATTTGTTTTTCTATTTGTGTGCTTTAGTTTGTTACCCCGGTGAAGTGGCGGATAACGGTACTCCGTGACAATCAAGTCGGTTACTTCAGTTTCCCATAATAACTGATATTCTGAGGCGAAGGTATGGACAGAAACGAGATTCTAGCGAAGCTTCACAAGCGATTCCCTTCACTTCCTCAGAATGCCCTCCTTACGATCTATAAAGCTCGGTCCGAACGCATGCGATTACTCATGAGGAATAACATACCTGCTGACATCCGTTGGTTAATCGAGGCTAAAGTACGATCGGCAGGTGAGTTACCTCCAAAATTTATTGCATACATGCCTGGTTGTGGTAAAGGAAATTATGCAAGAAAACGACGAGCTCGAAGAATTTCTGTTGCTTGTCATAAGTGTGCCAGAATGAGTTGCAATAAAAACCCATGTTCTTTAGGAATGGTGTCTGATAACAGGGAAGATAAGATTCAATTCATTAGGGATGGCTTGAATAAGGAGTCATTGGATGATATCCTTTTGTCTCTTGAAACGCATCCCAGTGGATATGTGCAAGGAGCGATTCTCCAGTTATGGCCATTATTCCAGAAAGAGCATGCACGATATAGTCTCGGGAATCTGACTATAAACGACCCTGTTTGCCAGTTTATAAGAAAACTGGATAGGAAGCCTATCCTCGACCCATAGAGGGCGTTCAAGCCGTTTCTGGACGTAGAACCAGAGGAAGATGTGAGCCACAGTCGCAACTACCTGTAAATATCCTTTCACTTTACTGTTATTTTATTTCACTATTGTTTTATTGTGTGCATTATTGTCTTTAAAAATTTTATTACTGTTTGCTTTTTCCTTATTACTGTTTTCTTTTTCCCTTTTACTGTTTTCTTTTTGACTCGCGAGCCATGTGCTTCATGCGTTATTTGACACTAACATGTTACCTCATTCACAGCTGTGACCCACTATCACCAAGACTCTTAAATGTGATTTCTTTTGTCAAACACTCACAAATTGTTTTTGAGAAATATTCCAATGGCAGCTACTCCCAATAGACAATTCAAGAACATTTGTGTGCTTTCTGGATTTACATATGGCAAACATAAAGAGTTCGTTGAGGCAGCAATAGATCTTGGTCGAAGCGTAGCAGCGAGAAAATTACACTTGGTGTATGGAGGAGGTAATCGAGGGTTATCAAAAATGGTCTCAGAAGCAGCTTTCATCAGAGGAAGTCAAGTGTTAGGCATCATCCCAAGAGTCTTAAAACCTTTGGGCAGTTCGTCTGACTCATCAACTGGAGAAGAGTTAGTCGTCTCAGGTATGCAAGAAAGAATAACTGAAATGCTTAATCATGCTGATGCATTTATTTTCCTTCCAGGAGATCTTGCAACACTAGAGGCACTTATCACGCTAGCATCTTGGGCCCATCTGCACATCCACAAAAAACCCATCGGTTTGTTAAATGTCAATAACTTTTATGATGGCTTTATCGCATTTCTTAACCATGCAATAAAAAACTATTTCATTCCCGCTAATGTGAAAAAACTTTTTATTTGTGCTCACACTGCTAATGAGCTACTTGATCTGTTACAAGCTTATAGACCGGAGCCAGACCCCTGGACCTTCGTGTTGGAGCGTCCAAATAATGATGGTAACAGTAGCAGCAGTAAGAAGTACAAATTAGATTTAACTCTCCGCCTATAAATATTTTCTTCGGTGTTGCACCACCCAGGTGATGTCTTCTAAACTCTACTTCTTTCCTTTCAAACATTGAGGACAATGTTTCGTTCTGGTTGGGGGGAGGGAATAGTCGACAATTATGAAATTTTGGTTAAGTTTTTACTAATTTTTTGTTGTAGAAACTAACTGTTGCTAACGTTTTGTGTTGAAGATGGCTGAATATGGAGTGTAGTTACTCTAGAAACGCATCTTCATCGTTTTAAAAAAAAAAAAAAATTGTTTTCTTCCTCTTTCTCCTTTATAAATATATATTTTCCAATTTTTGAGTCGAAGATGGCTGAATATGGAGTGTCGTGCCTCTAGAAACGCATCTTCTTAGTTAAAAAAAAAAAAAAAAATTTCTTTTTCTAATAAATTTTTCTACATCATTTTCACATTTCTGCATGCATATTTTTCTTTCATGTTTAGAATAGGTTGGGGGGTAGAATGTTGTTAAAAAAAAAAAAAAAATTGTGTTATTTGTTTTAACATTGGATGACATGATTAATTTCAAATTTTATTATTTGTATTATCTTTGGTCTTAAGTGATGTTACGCTATGTTTGCTACTTTACATGTTGATGTCGGAGACAAATATGAGTTGCTTGAAGGAATGAACATGTCATAATAAGTACCAAGTGAGTTTTTGAGCATATCATTTTTCTTGGAGAGTAACCCTTTTGCCCATTCTTTATACAGCTTAACAGTTTATTATTGTATACACGATCTCTAGATTTCTTTTGAGTTAACCCTTAATAAAAAAAAAAAAAAAAATGTGTGTTGCTACATTTGGAGGCCCATCTAACTAGTAGATATGGAAGGTTATTCAGAGCCCTAAAAGACGATGGAAAGGCCATCTTTGATCCGTTTGAGCCTTTCTAGCCATCCCTTTTATTAAATATCCATAGTTACCCCTTTTGAGCCTTTAAAAAAAAAAAAAAAAAAAAACCTTTTCTTTGTCAACTTATCATCTTGACCCACTCCGATTTGGAGTATTACCCAATGTCTTTTAAGTTCCATCCCTATTTATGTTTGAGAAAATGTAAATAATTATGTTGTTCAGTGAAGTTATGCCAAATAAAAGCAAAAAAAAAAAAAAAAACAAAACAAAACAAAAGTTGTTGTTTCAAAAGAATAAAAATAAAAATAGGTGAAATCCACCTTGCAACTTCCAAAAAAAAAAAAAAAAAAAAATTCTCTGCATTTTTCTCAAACATACACTTTGTTTTCCTTATTTCCCTTCTTTGTTAACCATGTCCCTAGCCTACGTTACGTCCTAATAAAAGTCCTTCTTGATTTTAGGGAACTATAGTCCGAAGTAGAAGCTAGTTATATGGGCTAAAAAGATGTAGTGATGCATAATTAAAAAAAAAAAAAAAAGATAAATAAAGTGGGTTGACTAACATTTTATTTGACTTGAGATCGTATTATTTCTAAGCTGAGGGCATATTTATTTCATCTTGGTGAGAGCATGTGATATCACTTCTTTATTATTTTCTCTCTCAATTACCATTCATTGGAGTGACTATTTTTATTGGGATTAATTTATTTGTGAGAGTGTCACTACTTCCAGTGAGATTTTGGGGTTTGACATGTCATTCTTGAGAGTAGCTAAAACAAAGTCTACTGGGCTAATTCATGTGGATGGTTGATGTGGGTGTGATGTTGCTTTAGACTGGAGATAATGCTTATACTTTTATTTGATTGCTATCATTAATCTGATGGAATAAATACGAGTGTTTCTATTAAAACAAAAAAAAAAAATTTATTTTGAATTTGAATTTTGTTTTCGCTTTATTTGCTAGGGACTAGCAATAAGCTGGTTGGGGGGTGTGTTGAGTGTTAGAAAATGCATATTTATAAAGGAGAAAACCGTCATTTTACATTTTAAGTCTTACTAACAACCCTTACTTTTATATATTTAACCTTCTTGTGATTTAATTACATGTGTTTTATTTTAATTAAGTATTTTATGTATTTTAGGGGCATTATAGTCATTTCACAATAAAGGAGAGATCAGACGGCAAAACGGACATCACTTTTGAACTCAGGACGGTCGAAAACCTTAGGAGGAGCATAAAAGGAAAAATAGCACTATTCACATGTACGGTACTATTCACGTGTACGGTACTGTATACGTTACTGTTCACGACACTGTTCACATAGACGGATGATGACGTGGCATTGACCGATGATGTGGCATTGACTGATGAGGTGTCACGATCCTGTTGGACTAAAATTCTTATGTACTGTTGATGGTGACGTGGCAGCATATCAGTGGACGAAAAATCTCGCGTACGGTGCATGCATCACACAGGATTATTTTCAACCAAACCGCGTTACTGTTCATCCGGGTCAAACCGCGTTACTGTTCAAAGTCGGGTCAAACCGTGTTACTGTTCATCCGCGTGGTCAAACGTGGACTGTTGACTGATGACGTGGCGCAATCCTGAGCGTCCAAACTGTTTTTAATCCGATGGCCATGATTTACTCCATGTATCTATAAAAAGGGGGCCTCCCCCCCTAATTGGATATCTCTGAATCCATTTTTGGGATCCATTTTCTGTAATTCCCTCTCCATCTTGTATTTTCTTCGTATTTTAATAAATTCCCATTTTGCCCCTAGTTCAACTATGAGTGGCTAATTTTCTTTCAAGCTTGGGTTGAAGGTGAAGTCTCAACATGTGTCATGGGCTTAATTTGGTAAATTTATTTTCTCTTCCCCTCTAATTTTTGTGGATGTTTTGACTTCTCGTCGACAAATAATAATAGTCTTGTCTAGATACCGCCTTGGTTACACCGGCTCTCTAGTATAAGGTTATTATTATTTGGCACGATAAGCCCTTAGCACCATATTGATTAGAGCGTGGTTCATGAGGTGTGGATTCCCCCCTCATGATTTAATTGGCATTAATACGGATTATTTAGCCCATGATGCATGTTGATACGGATCCAGATACCCAAGTACGTCATTTCAATATAATTCTCGTCAATTTATTCTCGCCATTTCAATACCAATTTTAGAATTTATTCTCGCCATTTTAATTTAAGTTTTAGCATATTCCAAATCATTTCCACCATAATTCCAACCACCCATTTACAAAATTAATTCTATATATAATTAAAATCCACCTCCTCGTGGGATCGACACTCGTCACCATAAATCTATACTACAATAGATTCGTGCGCTTGCGAGTACATTAAAATTTGCACAACAAATAGATGTGGTAATGTTTATATCATTGACATAGAATGTGCATCTAGTCTTGATAAATGCTTTTCGGCATTGCATGAAGATAGTTGGTTGTGGCATAAAAGGTTAGAACATGCAAGTGTGGATTTGATTTCAAAAATTTCGAAAAATGATTTAGTTAAAGGTCTTCTAAAAATTGGTTTTCAAAAAGATAAGATTTGTAAAGCTTGTCAATTTGGAAAACAAATCAAAACATCTTTCAAAAATAAAATTCATATTTCTACTGCAAAATCACTTCAACTTCTTCACATAGATTTATTTGGGGCCTCTAGATATGCTAGTCTAAATAGCAAATATTATGCATTTGTGATAGTGGATGATTATTCTAGATATACATGGGTATTATTCTTAGCTAATAAGGATGATGCTATTGATACCTTTAAAGTGTTTTGTAAGAAAATTCAAAATGAAAAAGGGTATGGTATTGCATGCATTAAGAGTGATCATGGAGGAGAGTTTGAAAATCATACATTTCAGACTTTTTGTAATGATTTTGGTATTGAGCATCAATTTTCATCGCTTAGAACTCCACAACAAAATGGAGTTGTTGAGAGAAAGAATAGATCCATTCAAGAAATGGCTAGGACTATGTTGAATGAAAATTCATTGCCTAAGTATTTTTGGGCCGAGGCCGTCAACACTGCTTGTTATGTTTTAAATCGTGTGTTGATTAGACCTAACCTTAACAAAACTCCATATGAGCTTTGGAAAAATAGAAAACCCAATATTGGTTATTTCAAAGTTTTTGGATGCAAATGTTTTATTTTAAACACAAAAGATAATCTTGGTAAATTTGATCCAAAATCCGATGTGAGTATTTTTCTTGGATATTCAAACTCAAGCAAAGCTTATAGAGTTTATAATAAAAGAACTCTAGTTGTAGAAGAATCGATGCATGTTACTTTTGATGAATCTAACCCCTCATCTACGGAGAAATTTGTTGTTGATAATGATGTAGATGAAAACTTACAAAAAGAATCATCAAAAGATAACCAAAAGGATGTGTCTCATGGGAATCAAGATGAGCAACATGAAGAAATGAATGAAGAGCAAAATGAAGGTACTTCTCAATCACTCCCCAAAGAATGGAGGTATGTTTCTTCTCACCCTAAGGATGTAATTTTAGGAGATCCCTCACAAGGTGTTACAACTAGATCATCACTTAGGAATACTTGTGAGCATAATGCATTTATCTCTCAAATTGAACCCAAATCCTTTACGGATGCGGAAAATGATGAATATTGGATTATGGCAATGCAAGAGGAGTTAAATCAATTTGAAAGAAACAATGTGTGGGAATTAGTTCCTAAACCGGAACAACAATCCGTCATAGGTACTAAATGGGTATTTAGAAATAAGATGGATGAATCTAGTGTAGTTGTAAGGAACAAAGCTAGATTAGTGGCTCAAGGTTACAACCAAGAAGAATGAATTGATTTTGATGAAACATTTGCACCTGTAGCTAGACTAGAATCAATTAGAATGTTGTTGGCATTTGCATGTCATAAAGATTTCATTTTATTTCAAATGGATGTAAAAAATGCTTTCTTAAAATGGTTATATTATGAAAGAAGTGTATGTAAAACAACCCCCTGATTTTGAAAATGAAAAATTTCCAAATCATGTTTATAAGTTATTTAAAGCTTTGTATGGTTTAAAACAAGCACCTAGAGCATGGTATGATAGGCTTAAGAATTTCTTGTTTGAAAATGATTTTTCAATGGGTAAAGCGGATACTACTCTCTTTGTCAAACATAAGGACAAAGACATACTTGTTGTTCAAATTTATGTTGATGATATTATTTTTGGTTCTACTAATGATTGTTGTGTAAAGAATTTTCATCTTGCATGAGTAATGAATTTGAAATGAGTATGATGGGAGAGTTGAAGTACTTCCTTGGGCTGCAAATAAAACAAAACGAGGAAGGCATTTTCATAAATCAAGCCAAGTATGTAAAAGATCTACTCAAAAGATTCGACATTGATGACTCAAAGACCAAAAATACTCCGATGAGCACAACAACCAAGATTGAAAAAGATGAAAAAGGTAAAGAAGTGGATATCAAAATGTATCGAGGTATGATCGGATGTTCACTTTATTTAACTGCAAGTAGACCCGATATCATGTTTAGTGTATGTTTGTGTGCAAGATTTCAATCATGTCCCAAGGAATCCCATTTACTTGCTGTAAAACGAATCTTCCGCTATTTAAGTGGAACTATAGATCGCGGCCTTTGGTATCCTAGGGGAACTCATATAGATTTAACATGCTATTCAGATGCGGACTTTGCCAGTTATAAAGTAGATAGGAAAAGCACTAGTGGAACTAGTTATATTCTAGGTCACTCACTTGTTTAATGGTTTAGCAAGAAACAAAATTCTATTGCACTTTCAACTACCGAGGCTGAATATATGGTTGCCGGGAGTTGTTGTGCACAAGCACTTTGGATGAAACAAACACTTAGAGATTATTGTATTATTCTTGAACAAATTCCTATTAAGTGTGATAACACTAGTGCTATAAATCTTTCAAAGAATCCCATTCAATACTCTAGAACCAAGCATATAGAAATTAGACATCATTTCTTGAGAGATCATGTTCAAAAGGGAGATATTGCATTAGAGTTTATTTTTACGGAAAAACAACTTGCCGATATTTTTACAAAACCACTTTGCGAAGAACAATTTTCAAAAATTCGGCATGAACTTGGGATGATGAAATTTTCGCATTAACATCTATATTCATGTTATTGAGTCTGTTAAAATTGATTGATTTATGATTTGATGTTTTAATATCTATGGAATGCTCAATCATGATATACATGTGGAGTGTGTGTATATTTAGAAAATGTATGAATTAATTGTTGCAATACATATATGTTCATGAATTATGCATTGAACTGGCACTTAAACCATTTTGGATCAATGAAATGATCTTGAAATGTATTAATTGTTGGCCAAAATATTAAAATAAATGTGCGAAATCATAAGTTGTAGAAAACGGATTGCCGTTATTTCCATAAATGGCTAACCGTTTTAGGGCAGAAACAATGGGAAGCATTCTGGATACTGTCGGCTCGCTGATATCTCCATTAACGGCTCGCTGTGCTGATGAAAAATTTTGGGGAGCTCTCTGGACGCTGTTGGCTCCCCGATAATCTCCATAATGGCTCGCCGTTATCGCACGATAAGTGAACAGTCCTTCGTCTCCTTCTTCATTTTATTTTTTTTTCACTTTATCTCTCTCCAACCCGCGACTGCACCTGTTCTCCCCTCTCAAATCCATCACTTTTCTTGTCATTTTTCACCAAATTGAACTATTCAAAACCTTTCTCATCTTGTTTAGAACCTTTTTAACCGATCAAAACTCGCTTTTCGATTTAAAAATAGAGAAATCCCAAAATTCGAACCCTAGAACCAGCCGCACTTCTCTCGCCAAAATTGAACTAATTCTCTTCCGTTTTCAACCACATTTCAACTTGTCATTACTCTCTCATCTCTCAAACTTTATTTCTACCGATCTAAATTTCTCCAAACTCATCAATGGCAGAAAGACCACGGAGGCGTGCTCGAACCAAGCACACTACCCCACATCGTTCCAGTCCCTCCAGGCCTCCCTCCCAGGACTTCGAGAGTCTCCATTTTTCCAATGATACCTCTGCTCAGCGATTCTGTGACAAATTCATGGGCAAACCGGTAACTCCCTCGTTTTCTCTTAACATTGCAGAGTTTTCAGATATTACCATTTGTGGTAGTAATATTACTCAAATACTTAGTCATTGGAATGAGGCTTTAAGTCTAGAAGAACCTATCTATAAAATCTAGTACGTGTCTTTTATTCTAATATAGAACTCTCCTCTTCCCGTCGAGTTGAACTTTATACTTTTGTAGGAGGAATTCGTATTGCGTTTAATGAGTCAGAATTATGTAGTATTCTTGGAATTTCTTATGGAGGCTTAGACATTTACACCGCTGGGAAAGAGCTTGAATTTAGTGATTTCTGTCATGTGGATGGCATACGAAACATTTGTAGGTGTCACGACCTTTCCGATGACATTTGCTCTTTATCCTTTAGGTCTCAACTTTTCCCTTTCCAGGTTCGAATATATCATTCTCCAACACATGGTCACCCCTAGACAGGGTCACACTAATGAGGTAACTAGGCTTGATGTTGGCTTATTAGATTCCCTCATCCGTAGACGGCATGTGAGCTTATCTTACACTATCCTTTGTTATATGTTGTCCACACCTAGAGTGACCAACCGATCCCTTCCATATGGCAGCATCATTACTAGGATCTTGAAATTCTTTAGAGTACCTATCACTGAGCCTGTTTATCTCGAGACCCGAAAGCTCGGTCGAGAGATTATTTCTTCGATCGGATTTTTTAAGAAGCGTGGAAAATGGGAAAAGACAACATCCTCTAAGAATGAAGATACTCTGCTTGCACCAGAGGATGATCGTATGTTAAATGACGTCTATTCCGAGGATGAGTTATCCGACTTCCGCCTTGGGGCTAGACCGAGTGTCCCTCGTCGAGCAGCAGCAACAGCAGTTGTAGCATCCGCAGCAGCTTCCTCTCAGGATGACGAGCCGGCCGAGCCAGTCGTCCCTCCTGCAGCATCGACCGTTCCTGCAGATCGCATTCAGCAGCTTTTTGACAAAGTGGATGTCATGTCCCAGCAACAACAACAACTTTAATTTGACTTTACGACCTTTCGGCAGCAGATGTTAGATCAGTAGATGGAGTTACTTGCTGGCCAGCGCCGCATTCTTGGTCACCTTGGTTATGATCTAGGCAGTTCCTCTTCACAACCCCCGTCTTAGTTTTCTGCCTCTATGTTTTTTGCACAAACATTACTCATTTCATGTAGCTTGTTGTGATACTTATTTTTTATTGTGTTTGTGATGCTTTTATGATGTTTTTTGTTGGATATGTGGACTTTATTTATGATTGAGTCGATTTTGATGATCTGTTTGATTGTTGTTCTTAATTATATTGAATTTGTTGGAATGGAGGTTGGTTGATAAGTTGGCATATATATATGGAAGTGTTTTTAACTATTTTTTTTGTTGAGGATACGTTCATTTTTAAGGGGAGATTCTGCCGAAATTTTTCCAACATGGTAAATCTCTAAACTTCGCTTTTTAATCTTTTCGCGCTCATTTCTTTTTCATGATGAAGGGGGAGATAATTTATCAATTCAATCTATTTTGTTTAAAAATTTTTTTTATGAGATTAAAAATTGATGGGCACATATTTAGGGGGAGCAAAATTGCACAAGTATTTTCTTGAATAGTTTGTCATCATCAAAAAGGGGAAGATTGTTAACATAAATATTTCTTTATTATTGATTTTGATGATAACAAACTTGATTAAGATTGATTAATCTTTTAAAAGCTCAAATAATTTTCATATACTTTTAAATCATTATTCTCACTTTATAAATGAAAATGATTTTGGTTATTCTCTTGTAAATGGTTTTAATTGAAAAAGCTATGAGAACTTTGTTTCATAAATATTGTTTCAAGTCTATAAAATGGATCTATTTGACAAGTTTTATAAAGTGTTGGTTTTGGGGTGCAAAATAGTTCATTGTAGCAGTTTCTGAAGAAAACGGCGATCCGACATGTTGATAACGGCTCGCCGACATTGAACAGAACTGAAGATTAGCCTTTGGACCTAAACGGCGATCCGACATCTAAATAACAGCGATCCGACATCTAGTTAACGGCGATCCGACAGTGAGCAGAAAGTCAATAATGGCTAGTTTTCAGCTCCAACTATAAATAAACTCATTCAAATTCAAACAAGATTGATCACAACATGACCATTGAGCTTATATTCGAGAATACAATCTTCATAGAGCTTTAAAACACATCTTGCTTCATCTATTCACACATTGGGCATTGATTTGTAATCTTAAATATTGTGTGAAGAGAAAAATAATTTTTAATCTTTTACTTTGAGTGATTGTAAGTACTGGGATACACTTGGGTTAAGAGATTGTGGATAATCTCTTGTTGTAAAGGTTCATTGACACCTTGGAAGTCAAGTGTAAGCATTCGAGGCCTTGGAGGCTTGCTTAGTGAAATCCTCAAGCCCGGAAAGCTTGGAGGGGTGGACATAGGCGAGATTGGCCGAACCAAGTAAAAATCTTCGTGCTTGAATCTCTCTTCCCTTATCTTTTTATATTGTAATTAATTTAATTGTTATTCCATTAAATTTATTTTAGATTTGCATGATAATTTGTTTTAGAATCAAATAATTTTTAGAATCCCAATTCACCCCCCTCTTGTGTTGCACACTTGTATTTCAATAATGTTGTCAAAGCATTTGCATTATGGACTCCTACTATAGCTTGTCTGGTCAATGACTACTGATAGTTGTTGTTAGTTATCTTTTTCAAAATTTCATAAGTCTCATTGCAAGATTTAGATAACAAGGTCCCATTTGCTGAATCTAGTGCTTGGGTTAAGATATTGTAAAAAGTTTCCAACTGTATACAACTAAGAATATCATGATGAGGACATCTTCTAAGTAACTCCTTGAATCTTTCCCATGCATCAGACAAGCTTTCATCTTCAAGTTTATGAAAAGATGTGATCTCATTTCTCAATACTTAAAAATTTATTAGTCAGATCATTCCATGTAGTAATGGAGTAAGGTGGTAGAGAGTTCAACTATGCTTTTGCTCAATGGCAGTCCATTGAAAATGGGAAGAGTTTGAGTCTTAATGCTTTTTGTAATGCTCCAGCTATCTTAAAACCATCACTTACTTCCATTAAACACTTAAGGTGAAGGTGAGGATCTTCTTATGGCAGTCCATTGAATTACTCCATTGTTTGAAGCATCTGAAACATCACTGGTTTGAGCTCAAAATTAATAACTTGGACTTCAAGTATAACTATTCCAGGATTTGTGCCTTGAGGGGTCAACACTGCATAATCCTTAATGGCTCTTCTCCATCATCTTCCCTAAAGATAATATTGTTGTTCTCTAGTTGCCCATGAATATTCTGCCCATTCTGACCTTTTTGATCTCTTTGTGCATTAACTGGTTCTATTTCTCCTCGAGGGTTCAAATTTCTAATATCTTGCAAATCATCATTGTCTGCAGTAGCTTTTAAATTTCTATGCTCTTTTCTTAATTTCCTTGTAGTTTTTTCAATTTCTAAATCAAAGTTGAATTCAACAAGTTTGTACTTACGCATACAAGTTTCACTAGAGCACTTATGTCAACACAGTAAATAAATTAAAAGAAAACTAAAATTTGCACCAACTAAAATTAACTTCACAAATCACAATAAGCATTCACTCCTTGGCAACGGCGCCAAAAACTTTTTGGGTTCGCTTATTGCTAAATGTGTCAATGTGTAAGTGTACACAACAAGTAATATATTGATAATTATTCAGATCGTCTCCACGGAGATTGATGTTATAAGATTTGCTACAATAATCTTAATAGTGCAACTTCAGGCTAAAATAAAATAAAATAATTAATATGATTAGTAAAATATGTAAATTAAAAATGCAATAAACAAAGTGCAATAAGGAAATTCACAAGTCAAAATAAACGATGTATTCAATGGGAAAAGAGTTATTGAGTGATTAAACTCACTTAATGGTCACTATAAGAAAACAGGCAATAGATGACAGATTATAGGTATATCATAAAATTACGACAGTATTATGATAGAATTTTGAATCTATCATAGATTTATGATGGGCTTGTGATAGAAATATTTTCCATAAATAAATTATGATGGTTTTATGATATGATTATTTGTCATCATGAAAGTATGATAGAATTGTGATAGAAATTTATTCTATCAAAAACGTATGATAGAAAAATGATTTTGACCACATTTGACCCAAATTTAATGTATTATTTTATTTAAAAACAAAAGATGTGTTTTAAAAATAAAACAAAAATAGCCACCAAAACGCTACCGTTTGAAGTACTAAACTTTCTTTTTTTTTACTAAGTGTTAAACATTCACGTTATACTGGTGAGAAATCCAAATCCCTAACCCTAAGTGCTCTTTCTTTTCCTCCTTCGTGTCGCTGTTCACAAACCCTTTTCTGAAACCCTTGATTCTTCCTGCTCTTCTACCATTCACACACTATCATTGCTGTCATACAAAATTCAGCCTCCCCCCTTTTAAGCCATCAACCTCTTTAGTTTCGCTTTGTCTCATAATACCGTCAATTTCTTTCACTTCGTTTCAATTTTTCCTAATTAAACCATTGTCTCTTCGTTTTGAAACCGTACGTCATTGCCTTCACAACATAGAGAGCACTAGCCAAGCAAACAAAATTAAGCTAGTTCTTAAGGTAACCCTAACTCTCATTTGAGGAATCTTTGGTATTACTGTCTTGGATATCGGAGGATAGATAGATCCATGTGGGTAAAATTGAAGCTGCATGTTCTTCTAATATTTTTTATTAACGGTATTATCTGTCTCGTAGCCTAAATCTTTGGTTAAAAACATTGTTTTGATTCTTTTTGCCTTATATGTAAAGACTTGACCATGTTTATATGTGGGTAAAATTGAAGCTACATGTTCTTCTAATATTTTTTATTAACAGTATTATCCGTCTCATAGCGTAAATCTTTGGTTAAACACATTGTTTTGATTCTCTTTGCCTTATATGTAAAGACTTGACTATGTTTTATATGTGGGTAAAATTGAAGCTGCATGTTCTTCTAATATTTTTTATTAACGGTATTTTCTGTCTCGTAGCGTAAATCTTTGGTTAAACACATTGTTCTGATTCTCTTTGCTTTATATGTAAAGACTTGACTATGTTTTATATGTTTCTATCAGATGTACTTTGGTTTCTTCACTTAATTCTCTGTTTATCAATCTAGTTTTATCACGCTTTACGAGGCAGGTAACATTTTTCCTATTACTGTATATACCCCATATGCTTATGTGATTGCTCTTTGTAATAGGTTTGTTTGTTTCTTCAGTATTTTATACCAAATGCTTTGTTGTTAGGTTTAAATTATTAACTGTTTCATTTATATTTGTTTAATAATAGTTTATATTTATTTTGATGGCATTTTGTTTGTTTTTGGAAATTGTGTTAATAGTGTGGGTGCAATTCTGGATTAAACTTAGGTAAATGTTTGTGCACTGAATGTGACTTGCCTGGAACATAAATAGATTTTTAGGGATTCACTGTATATAGGTGGGAAACCAACGACATACATTCTGATGGTCAACCTGAATGGGGACTATATCAGTTTACACTGCTGGTATAACAAACCACGTACAAGTGTTTCCCTATCAAAATTTTGAAGCCATTTAGACAACTCTACAATAGGGTCTCACGAGATTAAACTAAACCAATCAAAATTGCCTTTTAATTTACACAGAAAAAACTGAGATTTAGTGATTTATTAAAATTAAAATACTCAATATATTGGGATAAAACTTTCCAGAACATAGATAGATATATGATTATATAACATATTAAAATTTCATATAATTTCGATATCATTGAGCTATTGTTTCATAAGATCAAAATTAAGAGAACACCTCTGTCAAAGGGGCTTACAATTGAAGCAGCGAAGTTTTAATGAATTAATTAAAAATCAACTATTAGTTCCAAAATCTGCAAACTTGAAACATACATATTCAGCTTTAATTGCTCAAAATTTCAAGTCAATCAAGCATAGTTTAGTCACATTTTGAAATAATAAAACTTACCATAATAGTCCAACAATTCTCAAAATTTCTGGAGAATCCATAATTATCATCCTTTCACATCTATAATCAATTTTCTAGCAACTTAAACATCACCAAACCACATGTGTAAAGCAATATTAGACATGTAAAACAAACAACAGCCTTGCTTTTGAGTTTTGAAATAGAAAACAACTCGGGTATCTTATAGCTTGAGATAATTAGATAAGTCTTCAGACTTTGACCATGTTTGCATTGGCAAAGAATATTAGTATAACAATTGTTTTCTTTTAATAATATAATGTTATAGATCTCAAATAGTCTATGTGTTCTTTGCTGGACCAAACCTGTGATCATGATATTTTTTGGACTTAAGTCTTATTCATATCAGAACAAAATATAGATAAGCATGTGCCAAGAAAAATTCAGTTTATGTATTCGTCCATGTGTTTTTCATTTGTTTTTGGATGTTTTTCATCTTCATTTGTTTATGTGCAGTAAAGGTATTTAAGTCATTGTTAATTTGTACCTTGCATACAAGTATTGGTAATATATTCTGATTTTTTATTTATATTCTACCTCCTTAATGTGTCAGGATCAGATATAATTGAAACTAAAAATGGATAAGTCATGGATGCATTGTAGTAAAATGGAAAAAGAGTATGAAGATGGGGTTGAAAATTTTATGAGGTTTGCTATTGGTAATGCCGATGGAAGTAGTGTCATTAGATGTATGTGTACTAAATGTATGAATCTATCCTTTCGTACACATAAGGTTGTTCGCGAACATCTGTATTTTCATGGTTTTGATGTTTCTTACACAACCTGGAGTTGGCATGGGGAAGATGTCCATGACACACCACTTCCTAATGTAGAAGTAGATGTTCCGTTTGAGTTTATGAACTACGATAATGGTAACACAGTAGATATGGTTAACGATGCTTATAAAGATTGTGTTGTAGATCCTAAAGCATTTAAAGAACTTCTAGAACAGGCTCAGAAGCCTTTATACCTGGGATGCACAAATTTCACTAAGTTAGGCACTTTGGTTAGCTTGTTCAATATAAAAGGTAAATTTGGGTGGTCTGACATAAGTTTTACTGAGTTGTTAGGTCTTCTAGCCAAGTTACTACCTGAAAGTAATGAAATGCATGTGTCTCTATATGAGGTCAAAAAGACAATGTCTGTTTTAGGCTTAGAATATGTGAAAATACATGCTTGCCTAAATGATTGCATACTCTACAGAAATGAGTATGAAGGCCTCTTTGAATGTCTTAGTGTTAACGAGTATAGGAAAGGGGTTTCTACGAACCTTTTATGATATTTTCTGATTATACCTAGATTTAAGTGCATGTTTGAGTCCTCACAAACTGCCAAAGACTTGACTTGGCATGCAAATGAGAGAGCAGATGATGGTAAGCTCCGACATCCGGCAGACTCACCATCCCGGAAATTAGTAGATAACAAATGGCTGACTTTTGCATTAGATCCTAGAAATCTTCGCCTTGCCTTAGCAGCTGATGGAATAAATCCACATAGCTCTCTTAGTAGTACATATAGTTGCTGGCAAGTTATTCTAGTAATATACAATCTTCCTCTATAGTTGTGTATGAAATGAAAATTCATGATGTTGTCCCTACTGATTTCTAGTCCTCAAGAACCGGGCAATGACATTGATGTGTGCTTGGCTCATTTGATAGAAGATTTGCAAACTTTGTGGGAAGTTGGGGTGGAGGCTTATGATGCTTATAGAAAGGAGTTTTTTAATATATGGGTTGTGTTATTATAGGCTATAAATGACTTTCCAGCGTACGGAAATCTAGTTGGTTGCACTGTTAAAGGATATAATGCTTGTCCATATTGTGACGTAGACACTACTGAATGTAGACTTAAACACAGTGGAAAAAATGCATATATCGGTCACCGTCGTTGGCTTCCTCATGATCACAAATTCCGTGACCAATATAAAGCCTTTGACAACACAATAGAGAGAGAGTTTGCTCCGAAACCGTTGAATGATGAGGTTATTTTAGGGCTGGTTGATTCTATTGATTATAAATGGGGGAAAACAAGTCATTAAAACGTAAAAGTTTAGTAAATGATGACCGCATATGGTGGAAAAAAATCTATATTCTATAATTTAGAGTATTAGAAGCATTTACTTGTGCATCATCAATTAGATGTTATGCACATTGAAAAGAATGTGTGCGAGAGCATTTATGGAACACTGCTCCACATTCTAGGAAAGACCAAAGATGGTCTTAAGTCAAGGAATGATCTTGTGAACATGAAAATCAGGGATGAACTAGCACCAACTTTACAAAAGAACAAGCGCACCTTCATTCCTGCAGTTTGTTACACATTAAGGAGAGATGAAAAGAGAAGGTTTTGCAAAGCTTTGAAAAGTATAAAAGTTCCTGCTGGATATTCCTCAAATATTAGAAATCTTGTGTCAATGAAGGACCTTAAACTTCAGGGCCTTAAGTCACATGACTGTCGTGTTCTTATGCAACAACATCTGCCTATTGCCATTAGGTGTGTCTTACCAAAGCATGTGAAAGGAGCTTTGATCAGGCTATGTTTTTTCTTCAATTCGTTATGTTCCAATGTGGTTGATGTGACAACATTGGATAAATTACAGGCAGACCATGTGGTGACTTTATGCTTGTTAGAAAAATGTTTTCCTCCTTCTTTCTTTGACAATATGGTGTACTTAACTGTGCATTTAGTCAATGAAGTTAGATTATGTGGCCCAGTTTATCTTCGATGGATGTATCCCTTCGAGAGATACATGAAAACGCTTAAAAGTTATGTCCGAAACCATAACTATCCTGAGGGTTGTATAGCGGAGAGTTATATTGCGGAAGAAGCATTATAATTTTGTGCAGAATACATATTAAACATGAGTACAGTTGGGGTTCCACCTGGACATGTGCAAAAGCTATCAAAAGATAAGCCATTGTGTGGTGGGAAAGTGGTGCAAATTCCTGCAAATTTGCTAGATCAAGCATATATGTACATCTTGCATAACACACAAGAAGTAGTAGCATACATTAGGTAATTTGCTTAATTTGTTGATATCAAATCTAGATGTTTTTTTTTTCTAATCTGAAAAACTAATTTTTCATGTTCTGAATCTTTAGTGACCACATGGATTGGCTTAAAACATGTTATCCACATCAAAATGACAAATGGTTGCAAGAGGAACACAACCGTACATTTGCCGATTGCCTAGCTGATAAGGTTGAAGCATATATATATCATTAAGTTTTACAAAGTTTGTTGACCCCTTTTTTCCCCCTACCTAGCAATATAAATCTGCTTATCATTTTTCTCTTGCTAGGTATATGACTTAATTGAAAAAGGTGATCACATATCGGATACCTTACGTTGGTTATCACAAGGGCCTCTTCCTTTTATAACTAAACATAATGGTTACGACATCAATGGTTTCCATTTTGTTACATGAGATCAAGACTCAAGTCGTGTAACTCAAAATAGTGCAGTTAGTGTAGTTGATTATGAAATATATAACCTGACATATTATGGAGTTATAGATGAGATTTGGGTACTTGACTATCATTTGTTAACAGTCCCTGTGTTGAAGTGTGATTGGGTTTAAAATAGTTACGTCAAGAAAGATGAGCTTGGATTCATCTTAGTAGACTTAAACGGATTAGGATATAAATCTGATCCATTTATATTGGCTTCTCAAGCCAAAAAGTATTTTATATAAATGATCAAATTCAAACAAAATGGTCTATTGTATGTCATATGCCTATTAGAAGTAATTCTAATCAAATAAACGAAGATGAATTTAATAATGTAGTAGAATATCCTCCATTCACCAGAGAATTACCAACTACTGATTTGTTATATTCCACTAATGGCGATCGAGTGATCTATGAGCGTAACAACAATGAGGGAATTTGGGTTACAAATTGATTAGCTACTTGCAGTAAGTTTTTTTTATAACTATTTTCCTTCTGTTATTTTTCAATTACGAATTTATATGATATTAAATTGATTAACTTTTTGTTCGTACAGCCGATTAACTGTTATATAGGTTGATTAAATCATTTAACTGATATTCTTTATTTATTTATTTCAGGGGCAATAATATGGCTAATGGAAAACATACTGTGGTTGATGGTGCTTCTGATCGGGACTATAATTTAGAAGATGGTTACTGCGACTTATTTGACAATAACGTTGATTTAGAAGGTGAAAAAGATGAGGCTGAAGTGGATGGTGTTGCTGAGTTGGATGCTGCTGAGATAGATGAAATTAAGTTTGATGGAGGAGATTTTGATGGTGCTGGTTTGGATGGAGGTGATTTAGTTGGTATTGAGAGAGATGGTGCTAATTTGGTTGCTCCTAATGTTGATGTTCCTGAAAGTAGTAACTCCAGGAGAGGTGTGAATATGGGTGCTAGGCAAAATAAAAGACTTAAAACAAGAAAGGGAATGATTGTGGTGCAATACAATGAAATGGGTGTTCCTGCAGTGGAGGAAGCGACTGAGTTGGCTTCTTTTCTTGGCGTATTGGCTTGTACATCAGTTTCCATTCTTTATTCCGATTGGCGTAAGGTTCCTCCAGAGACAAATGAGCGTTTGTGGAAATCTGTTCCGGTAATTCTTGAAAAACTTATTGCATTCTACTTAAACATTTTCTTGTCATTTTTCACTTATTAGTTAAATGATTTGGATTTTTATTAACTGACATTTTAACAATCTTCCTCCATATTTAGGGTCGTTTCATCATTCATCCTAGAAGTAGGAAGCAGGTAATACAGTCAATCGGAACAACATTTCAAAACTTCAAGTATATGCTAACGAAAAATTATATCTGGAGGTTCCCAAATGATAAAAGGAAACTATATACACCACCAATTGATTACCCTAAAATAAAGCGGCCTGTTTGGATAAATTTTGTCGACGAATGTTTATCCGAATCATTTAAAGTAAGTATTTTAAAGTTAGGACAAGTAATATGCTAATAGTTACTTTACATTTACATTGTGTTAAAAGGATGTTTTTTCTTATGCAGAAAATCAGTCATGTCAATAAGAATCGGAGAGCTTTGAACAAGTGTAATCACCGTCTTAGTCGAAAAGGATATGTTGGATTGATGAAAGAAATTGTAAGTTTGTATATATTGGTATAAATGGTATTTTTAACTATTACATTTTTCTAATAGTTTACTAATCCAATTTCTTTTATCGAAACAGTGTGTAGAATCGGGTCTTTCTGAAGACTTAATTGATAGGAGTGAGCTATAGAAGAGAGCTCGGATGCTAAAGAATAAAGGATACGACCTTGAGACTGAGCAAGTCATTAAGAAATTGGTAATCAAGTTTAACCAGAACAAAAATGGTTATGATATTAGAACTATGCTCATTTAATAATATTAGTTTGCTTATGATGTGGTGTTAGGAAAAGCTAAAGGAGGACCAAAAAGACTCTTTCACTTCAGATGCAAGAAATGACTTACTTGCACAAGCATTGGGAAAGCTTCCTCGAACTGGTCATATGCAAGGCATGGGCAAATTTATATATGCTTCTAACTACTTTAATACCGTTCGTGGACCCATCCGAAGTGAGAGAGAAAGGGAGCTAGATGCTTGGAAAAAATCAGTTGATGCTCAGTTGCAAGAAATTTGTAGAGAATTGAAGAGGACACCTCGCCATTCAGATATGGGAAGTTCCATTTTCCCACACAATAAAGACATTAATAATGACAGTGAGGAAAATGTACATCAGGTTACTTCATTTATAAAATTAACTGAATTTTTCTTGGTTTATTTTTCCTTGTATATTTGCAACTCAATACAATTTAATTTACTTTTTGCCAATAATGCTGACAGGAGCCAGAAAATTTGGGCAAGTTAGCTGAGAAGAAGAGGAAATGGATGTCCAGTCAGAAAGAAGAGCAACCTAGAGTATCAACATTGAGAAAGAAGGAAGAAACTAAGAAGAACGAAGAGACGCCAAAAACCACCACTGTTGCCGTTCCGATGAAGTTTCTACCATTCTGATGAAGTCAGCCAAAAATGATGATTACGATGATGACAATGAACTCCATGCACAGAAGGTTAGATTATTTAAATAATTAGTTGTATTTTTCTTGGTTTAATATACTTACTGCCTTGTATATTTACTATTCAATCTAGTTTAATAAACTCATTAGTTCATATAATTAATATTCATAGGAGCCAGATAATTTAGGCAACTCGCCAAGAAACGCTACAGCAGCCATTTCAAGGAAAAGTCCAAGACTCAATCCTTCAATTCCAAAGGATTGTACAAATGATGAGAGGAAAAGAGTTGGAAGCAGTAAAAAGCAATTGGACTTTGACTATGCTAATGGTATATGCGAGATTCATCTTGATAGCCCAACAAAAAAGGCACTTTTGAAGAAGGATAAAGCCAAAAAAATTGTAGTGCAGCCTATAAGGAACACAAGGAGTGCGATACTCAAGCACCAGAACAGTCATCTGATGTTACAATTATTTGGGAAGTTGTGTGAGAAATACCTGCCTGGTGAAAATGATGGTGTTCTGACATATCTAATTGATGATAATGTATTCCAGACATAGGCTTGTACTTATATTGGGAAGAAAGATTGCAACGATATGTTGTCAATGCAAGCATTAAGAGTGAATGCTATTCAAGTATATATGGCGTAAGTGGTTTTATGATTTTCCTTTACACTATTTAATATCAATTTGGTATACTTTTTTATTGATGCACTGATTTTCTGTCAAGGATGTTGGATTCTACCATTCAACCAACTAGAAAATGAACAAAACCATTCGGATTCATGTGTCCTAGTTTGGTTTGCCCAACAAATCCAAAGGCTGTAGAACGATTTCGCTTGAAGATAGTTGAGCATATTCGCGACCGCTTGAAAAAGGCCAAAAACGAACAACTCATTTTCATGCCATACAATCCTTCGTAAGTTTTAATTTTATTTAAAACTTTTACAGCTATTAAATTCATATTACATTCACAGCCGTTTCTTAATTAATGGTTATGCTTTTGGCTTTTGTAGCTACCATTGGGTATTAGTTGTGTTTGATGTGGTAAAAAAGGAAGTATTTTATGTGAATCCTATGCAATCCAGACCTGAAACTGATTTAGAACAGCTCCTTAAAATGTATGTATGCTAATCTATTTCCTGCAATTGATAGTTTAAGTTTCTTCAATATGATTAAGAGATAACAATATAGTTTTGTTTTTAGTGCCATGACACTCTTCACATCAGAGGATGGTAAGGAAAAATGGAATTATAATACCAAGATGAGAATTGTGAAGGTAAAAAAAAGAAAAAAGAAAAAAATTATTTTTGTAGCCTATTGATTACGTACCTTAACTAAAATGGATGGGTTTTGTAAGAAAAATTTTCATCTTTTTTTGTTTTTTGATGAACAGTCTCCGAAACTAAATATTACAAAATTGGAGTGTGGCTATTTTGTGTTAAGGTACATGAAGGAAATAATAGCAGATGTTGGTTTGTTAACCAGCAATGTAAGTTGATGATGAGATATGTTAACATTCTTTTATTTCCTACATGTGACATTATTTTTAAAGTTTGACAATATTATTTCTTACGATTAACAGTTTAATGGAAAGAAATCATACACTTAGGATGAATTAGATGAGGTTCGTTTGGAGTGGGCTAACCATTTTTCCGACATTCTCATTGCGTCAGCAAAATGGTTAGTATTGAGTATGAAATTTGTAACAAAATGGTTAGCTGTTACAAATTGTTGAAATTGAATTTGTAGTATCAAATTATAATGGTTGCTATTAAGGATTGTACTGTGGATGTTATGCATTTGATAACTTTGGGTATTTTGATTGATTTTGCATAGAATGGTTTGATGGGTTTAGGTTGGATTATTGCTGGATATATGGCTGAAAGTGCTGTTGGAAGATGGTGGGTTTGGTTGGAAGTGTTGTTGGAAGATGGTGGGTTGCTGGATATATGGCTGGAAGTGCTGTTGGAAGGTGGTGGGTTGCTAGATATGGTTGGAGTATTGCTAGTGTGGCTGGAATTGGAATGTTGACAAACCTGGCTTTGTGACTGGAGTTAAGAATGCTAAAACTCCTAAAAGTCTTGCATTATTCTTTGCAAGTTTTATTGAGAAACTTGGCCGGCTTGATGGTTGGAATTTTAGTTGCTTTTCTTTGCAAGTTTTGTTGACAAACTTCGCTTGATGGTTAGAATTTTAGTTGCTTTTGTTGTACATGCAATGGAATTCAATAGTTGTTTTAAATTTTGAGATGCTCTATTATATGTATCACATTGGACCTTTTATATATGTATTTTTTTTAAATTAGTTTATTGGATTGAATGAATGTGTTAATTGTTTTCTGGTTTTTTTAATGGTATTCATTTTATTAATAAACAAGAATTTATAAACAAATTGTAATTATAAAATTTAATTATAAAAAAATTATTATTTTATGACAGGAAATATTCGTCACAAATACTGTCATAAATACATTAACAAATAATAATTGAATTTCCCGCCAAAATTTTAAAAAATGGCACAAAACTTTAAATTAATTTAATTTTAATTTTAATTCTTTTTTACATTAAAATATTGTGTGATAGATGTATGACAGTAAAAACGATCATAAATTCATGACGGATAAATTTCCATCATGAATTAATGACAGTGACATAGATGACAGAAGAATTGTCTGTCATGCACCCTTCTTTATGACAGTTATTTCCCGTCATCTATTGTATGTTTTCTTGTAGTGGGTATTGATTATTTCTCCAATTATAGTATTGTTGCTACAGTAGCCACTATAGCACTGAGCAAAATTCCTCATGTATTATCAGTTGTTGCATGTTGGATATCTTATATTGAAATGCAACCTAATATTGACCAATTGTTATGCTAACATTAGATAAAGCATTATGCGTTCTAGGTTCCAATTACCCTACAAGGTGAATCCTTATGTCTACTTCATCACTAATCTTAGATCAAGCATGACCCTATGAGATTAATTCAACTTGGGAAACTCAATCTAAAACTATGTGTTATCTTGATCTGTTCCACTAAGTCAAGTCGTTTTTAGGCTCCTTCTTAGTTAATAACCACTAAATAAGTGGTCAAGCAAAATAAGGATTTACAATAAGTAAAATGAAGACAAAATGTTGCATCAGATTCAGAGCAACACATAAACAAAAGTCAAACAACCATTAAACTTGTTTAACACTCAACCACAACAAAGTTTAGTTCAAGAATAAAGATAAAGCAGTATCAAAACTTGTTTTTGCCATCAAATACATTCTTATGAAGAAATAAAAACAAGAAAATAAGATGAAGAATTAAATTCTACTAAGTCTTTGTGATCTCTCCTTCTTTTTCTCCTTAATTCCTCTTGCTGCGGCCCTCAAATCTCTCTTATTCTCTTTTTTCTTTTTGTTTTTCCTTATGATTTTTCTTAAATGACAGCTCTCTATATTTTTTCTCTCATGTGTGCTCTTTTTATATCTTAGAACTAGGGCAATTGAAGGCATGTGGCTGTGTGTCTCCTTTTTTTGAAAACCTTATATCGCCATCTTTTTGTGCTTGTCACTACTTTGTCAGTTAACATGAGCGAGATCTTGTCTTCAGTTGCTACAGGATTGCTGTAGCAACGACTATAGCATCTTCATTGTTCCAAACTTGTTTTATTTCCTCTGAAATTAAGATTTTTGGTCATCTCCACAAGTTTGTTGCTACAACTTTTCATCCATTAAGCTTGAGCTTTTTGATTGCCAACAATAATGCACATAATCAAAGCACAAAGTGATCTAAAACAAAATTAATTTATTAAAAATAAACTTAAACAAATGCTTATACAAAATGTAACTAAAAATGCAATAAAAAAATCATTTACTTTCTAAGTAATATTGATTTAAGTCTAAAAATCTCATGACAACTCTCATTTCATAAAGTTGTCAGAATCATGATGTTCAATTTTTGGGTAGCTGTTGTGTGACATAGCTCATTACTTCTTAAAATGTTTCCCCCAATGCCATTTTTCCAATGATCAATGTGACTAAGGAGCTCATTAATATGGATTGGTTGGTTTTGATCAATCATATTTATTGCGAGGCTAACTTTGTAGCTGGCTTCATGCCCAGGATTGCGAGCTCCCTGCCCTTTAGATTTCATAGATATCATGATTCCCTTCAAGGTCTTGATGTTTGGATTAGATATCATATAAATGGTTCTATAACTCCCAATGCTATTCTACTTTAGCTTGTTGGGCGCTCTATATACAAAAAAAAAAGTTCTTGAGTTTTGATTTTGTTTTGAAGGTGGGTAAGAATTTATATTCCATTGAACTTATGATTTTATTTATGATTTTATGTAATTAATTGAATGAATTTTTGTGTTACAATTAAAAAAAAAATTGTGAAAGCATGATCATGTATTGATTTATATTGGTATTGGGTGAAAGTGGTGCTATTATGTAATTTTGAAATTGTGAACAATATAGATTGGATAGTATACAACTATTACTTTCATTGAATCTAAACTACGTAGTTTATTAAACTAGACATCTTTATTTTCTATCCATATGTTTATTGTTCAAAGACTCATATTATATTAATTGTAATGGTTTTTTTTGAAATTAGAACACTAGTACTAGAAAATTCTGATTTCCAATAGTAGTTCTCAATTCTATAGTATATTTCGTAACTCAAATGACTTCTGAAAATTTTGGAAATTTTTATTATGGTATATATATGTGTGTGTAGTTTCTGTATATCTAAGTTTGTAATTTTTAACCTTATATAAAAATCATTAAAAATCATAGAGTTGGGTTGCTGCAATCTTGGAAATCATTTTATAGAATTGCAAAGGCTGATATTAAAGACAATCTGTATTTTTTCATCAATAAATACCTTATAAATTTTAATTCTAATTTCTTATTGTTTCATCTAATCATTGAAACTCGAATAATTATTTTTAACATGTTTAATTGAATTTTTGAATTTTTGAATCATGAAACCTGTGCTTATATATAATTTTTATGTTTTTGTGGAAAATCAGTTTTTGGGTATGATATTGAACTCTAATTAATTTTGTGAAATTCATATTGAATGTCAACATGTTCACAGTAGCTATTTGTAATATTTGAGATTTTCCTGACATACTTATAGGTTGTTAGAAATCAACTCCTGGAAGATGATCTAGTGTAGTTTAGTCTTAAGTGATGAGCATATAATATATACATATTTTACCCTTAATTATATAATTGCTAGTTTTAATTAATTATATTATTTTATTAAATAGGGAATTAATTGGAGATTATGGATTAAAAGTACATAAGGAATAACAATTGAATAACATTGGAAATCAAATCAATTTGTGGAAGCATTAAGTAGATGTGCATGAATTCAATCCGACGAAACTGAAGCCAATAAACTAAATCATCCATGCTTGTGCAAACAAAGAAGAAGTTTAAAGTTAAAGTGGACAATATATTAAACAAAGCTTATAATTAAGTCTTTGAATGGAAAGTCAGAATAAAATAAAGGAAACAAGTCAATAGTTTTTGGCTTTTATTATTTTCAAATAAGTGGTTGGCTTAAGACTTTTGCTTGTAAGAGTTGGTTTAGTGATTAGAATCACAATAGGATTCGGCCAATAATTCCATGGTCCCAGGCATTGTATACAGGTAAGCTAGGGACACAAGGAGGAGAGGGGCACTCAACATTAGAGAAGAGGAGCGGTAGCAAGAATAGTTTGGTTTCCCCATGGGTAGTTTTATTTTATTTGTTTCTCTCTATCCAAGTATGTCTAGCTACACTTCTTATACTAAGGTTAAGGATGAAACCTTATTCAATGAAATAATTATCTTTTTATTCAATCAATTTTCTACATATGTGCTTTAATGTTTATCGTTCTTGTCTCACATGATTAGTTGGATGTTATTAAATCTTTTCACCAATTCTATCATGCATTACTAATTGTTAGGATTAGTATTTGACTAAATATATGCTTGGATCTATGCAATTTATATATGACTATCTTTGATTCTATGTCTTTCATTAAATTGTTTACAAAGAGTGCTTAGAAAAACTTTGACTCTTTGTTATTTAATAAGTTTACATGGATGCTTAAATATCATATTATTAAGCAAAACAAGAATTTACAGAAGTTTAATTTTAATTGGGCTTAATTGTTATATCCATGAGATGACATACATTGATTTCGAGTTGTCACTCTAAAATTAGGGATTAATTGATAACTAGATAATTACTAGTTGAATAGTGGTGGATTTTGAAACCTTGATAATTTTTGGTCTTATTGAATTCTCCTTTACTTTAATTTAGTTAAATTAGTTTAATTTCTCTTAAAACTCAATTTGCTCAACTAGGTTAGGATTAATATTAATTTTATGTTTAAATTAGACTTTTCAATTTACTGTATGTGGGTTCGACCTTGTTACCACTATTTTATTTCCACATTCACGCGCTTATGAGTATATTAAAATTTTGTATAACATTAAGTAAGAGTTAATGGTTTAATGTTGTTTGGTTTCCTATTAAGGTCAAACTTGAATATGATATTGATGAGAATTTGTTTTGGTGATTATTGTTATATTTATTGTTTTATAGACTGTGTTTCAACTATAGACAATATTGGTTTTCATTTGGGAATAGTTATAAGATTAACATTATGAGATTAAATTCCAAATTTCTCTTAAGATTGTTGGGCGAATTTGGGGTGTTACAGTAGATTTTGAGTTAATGATCAATAGACTTCTAGGTTGAAGCACTTAAATGTGAGGATTTTAACTATGGATGATTAATATTTTGTTGTGAGTTGCAAAATAAACGAATTAATCAAAAAATAAGAATTAATGACACATCTACAAATGATAGAGATGACCAACAAGTTGTGCCGACCATCGAAAGAAGGCTTATGCAGGCTCATGCTCATGCTCATGCCATGCCATACCCACAATACACTTCATGTCATGCCTAATTCTTTTCGTTTAGACCTGGCCCGACACA
Organism: Citrus x clementina; assembly: GCF_000493195.1. Lineage (NCBI taxonomy): Eukaryota > Viridiplantae > Streptophyta > Magnoliopsida > Sapindales > Rutaceae > Citrus > Citrus x clementina. The sequence continues at coordinate 15,832,378 of NW_006261964.1, forward strand.
CGTGTCATGCCCATGCATGCCGTGTCATACCGTGCCATGGTCCATACCTAAGAAAAAAAGAACGACAAGCTTTTTTCTTTTTTTTTCTTAATTTTCTGAAGAGGGCAGGGCAGGCTATTGATGTACTTTTTTTTAGTTCTTTCGAGTCCATATACTTTTTTTGAGCCCATGTGCCTTTAGTTAAGTTAAGTCCATATTTAATAACAATAAAAAAATAATAATAATAGAATGCAATAGTAACTACTAAGTTAGACCTTATAGTATTATAATTCTTTTTAATATTAATAATAACATCAACAATAAATTTTTCTGAGGGTTTAATTTAATTGTTAATTTGAACTTACATAGAATCATAGATCATAATGCATAATAACATTAATACATATATTTTATAAAATCATGATATTTATAATTTTATTTATTAAAATCATGATATCATCTATTCATTTAATAAATTATAAAGATAAAACAAGTAGAGTATTTTTTTAAAGTACTTTATTGAAATTAATGATTAAATGAATTTAAAAAACTTACACTAATAAAATATATTAAAAGATTTAATTTCAACCTATTTGTAAAATCATAAAATTTTAAACTTACTTTGACTAAAAAATTAAATGTGCTTATTGCAGGCCTTTTCACATGCTAACTTTTACTATACCATACTACACGAGTAAATGTCGTGCCACATGCCGCTTGTCCCCTTGGCCATCTCTAACAAATAATCATATTGCACACTAAATGGGCTACTAACTACATTAATGGTTGCCTTTTGTATGCGATCCTGCCATATTCTATTTTAATTTCTGTTCATCTCTTTTTTATTTTTTAATCTTTTTTTTCCATTTTTTCCTTGGCTAAGCAAACTTAGTTTAATTTAGACCTACAAAGCCCCATCGCAACCACATAAATTCGTGGATGCTGGAGCATCTTCAAGGCAGAGAGAAAAGAGAAAGAGAAGACTGTTCGGGGGCTAAATTAATATTGTTATTAACTCATATTTAAGCTAAAAATAATCTTTTTAAAGTGGCTGGTGGGTCGTAGGATTTTTTTAAGAGTATTGGTGTGAAAACATTATTTTATCTAAGAATTGGCTGTACTCTGAAAAAGTAATATATAGATTAAATATTGTATTTAAAGAAGGCTATTGACCTGAATGAAGACTTGCTTGTTTTCCATTTTCTTCCTTGGCTAAGCAAACTTAGTTTCATTTCAACCTATAATGCCCCATCTCAACCACGTAGGTTTGGATACTGGAGCATCTTCATGGAAAAGAGAAAAGAGAAAGAGAAGACTAGTACGGGGCTAAATTAATATTCAAACTAAAAATAATCTTGTTAAAGTGGGTGGGGGGTTGTAGGATTTTTTTAAGAGTATTGGCATGAAAACATTACTTTCTAAGAATTTGCTGCACTCTGAAAAAATAATATATACAAATAAAATATTCTATTTAAAGAAGACTATTGACCCGAATGAAGACTTGCTTCTTGAAAAAGATGTTTACACTACTCTAGTGCAGATTATAATGACCCGGCACTGGCATTTTGTAATTATTTATTGTCATCTGTAATGTATTATTATTTGATACATGTGTTTCTGAGATTGGTTAGAGGGAACAGGAGAGGAGAAAAGAGGAAGGAGACATGAAAAGATTAGTTTGTGGAGCTAAATCCATGGTGACATTAATCGGTACTTAAATTAGAAGTCCTGTTACAGTATGCTTTAGATTCGTAAAATTCAAGATCACTGTTACTGAAATTTGAACGAAGAGAACTTTACAAGAATTTGCTGTTGTTGCATTCGGTTTAACATTATTATATTTCTATGAAGAAAAAATAACTAAAAGCTGAAACACATGACATATTACGATAATGAAAGACAAATGTAATATTTTCAAAGGACACTATTGGCATGAGCGAAGACTTTCTGTCGTTGGAATAAGGCTAAAATATTATTTTCAATATTGCAGATTATACAAGTATAAATTTGCATGGATTCATGGGCTTCAGATATAACTATAAACACATATCCTTAAGACTGATGATCATATGTACTTGCAATTCAATGTCATCCAAATGTTTCCTTCTACTTCAATATGTATCTTTGATTTCTGTGATTCTGTTTCAGTTGGAGCCAAGAGTTGCTAATTCTAACAACATAATAAGCTGCTTGGATGAGGAGAAAGAATCGCTGCTTGCTTTCAAACAAGGACTGATAGATGAATCCGGAATTTTATCTTCCTGGGGAAGAGAAGATGAGAAAAGAAATTGTTGCAAATGGAGGGGAGTTCGGTGTAGCAACAAAACAGGCCATGTACTTGGGCTTGATCTTCGAGCATCGTCCGACTCTCCAGTCGATGCTCTGAAAGGTACAATAAATCCTTCTTTGCTTAAACTGCAACATTTAACATATTTGGACCTCAGTTGGAATAATTTTAGCGGAAGCCCAATTCCTGAGTTCATTGGTTCCCTCGGTAAGTTGAGCGAACTCGCTCTCTCTAGTGCTCAGTTTGCTGGACCAATTCCTCATCAGCTTGGAAACCTGTCAAAGTTGCAAGTTCTTGACCTCCGATTTAATAACTTGTTTAGTAGTGGAAACCTTGATTGGCTTTCGTATCTTTCTTCTTTAAGATATCTTGACTTGGCTGACTGCAAACTCAGTAAATTCAGTAATTGGGTTCAAGTACTTTCCAATCTCCGTTCCCTCACAAACTTGTATTTAGGCTATTGTGATCTTCCACCTATCAGTACCCCATCTCTTTTGCACATCAATTATAGTAAATCTCTTGAGGTTATTGATCTCTCCAATAACTACCTGACGAATTCAATATACCCTTGGCTGTTGAATGTCAGTAGCAATCTTGTTGATCATATAGACCTCGGTTCTAACCAACTACATGGTTCAATTCCTCTAGCTTTTGGACACATGGCTTCTCTTAGACATCTCGATCTCTTATCCAATCAACTCAGAGAGGTTCCAAAATTTCTTGGAAACATGTCCAGCTTAAAAAGATTAGTCTTCTCTTACAATGAACTCAGGGGAGAGATCTCTGAGTTCATTCAAAATGTGTCTACTGGCAGCACAAAGAACTCATCACTGGAGTGGCTGTATTTAGCTTCCAATGAAATCACAGGCACAATACCTGATCTTGGAGGATTTCCGTCTTTGCAAATATTGAGTCTTGAAAGCAATGGTTTAACCGGGACGATAAGCAAAAGCATAGGCCAACTGTTCAAGCTTGAGCTGTTGTTGCTGAGTGGAAACTTACTCAGAGGTGTCATCTCTGAAGCCCTTTTTTCAAATCTTTCCAGCTTAGACACATTGGACTTATCAGATAACTCGCTGACATTGAAATTCAGCCATGACTGGACTCCACCATTTAAACTGTTCAATATATTTCTTGGCTCTTGCAAGATAGGGCCTCGTTTTCCAAAATGGCTTCAATCACAGAATCAAACTGTTGCGCTTGACATCTCCAATACTGGAATCTCAGATATTGTCCCCGGTTGGTTTTGGGATCTAACCTATCAACTATATTATTTAAATCTCTCTAACAACGAGATGAAGGGTAAACTTCCAGATTTGTCTAGGAAATTTGATAGTTATGGTCCTGGCATAGATGTCAGTGCAAATCAATTTGATGGTCCAATTCCGCTGCTTCCTCCAAATGTTTCATCCCTAAATCTTTCTAAAAATAAGTTTTCAGGGTCGATTTCATTCTTATGTTCTATCAGTAGCCATCTATTAACATATCTTGATCTCTCAAATAACTTACAGTCAGGAAGACTTCCAGATTGTTGGTTCCAATTTGATAGCCTAGCCATTCTTAATTTGGCCAACAATAGCTTCTTTGGCGAAATCCCAGATTCAATGAGCTTCCTACGTAATATCGGATCCTTGAGTTTGTACAACAATAGTTTAACTGGGGGGTTGCCTTCATTCTTTATGAATGGCTCGCAACTGACACTGATGGATCTTGGGAAGAATGGGTTGTCTGGAGAGATACCGACATGGATCGGAGAAAGTCTTCCAAATTTGGTTGTTCTTAGTCTGCGATCTAACAAATTCCATGGAAACATACCTTTTCAGTTATGCTACCTATCACACATTCAAATCTTGGATCTTTCTTTGAACAACATATCAGGAATCATACCCAAGTGTTTCCATAATTTTACTGCTATGACCAAAGAGAAAAGCTCCAATCTCTCCATTATCTCCAACTATTACTACAATCTTGGCCTCAGAGGTATGCTAATGCCGTTAATTTTTTTTGACACATGGAAAGGAGGCCAGTACGAGTACAAAAGTATTCTGGGACTCATAAAGATCATTGACCTTTCAAGTAATAAGTTAGGTGGAAAAGTTCTGGAAGAGATTATGGACCTTGTTGGATTGGTTGCCTTGAATCTTTCGAATAATAATCTTACTGGACAAATCACTCCAAGGATTGGCCAGTTAAAATCATTGGATTTCCTTGATTTGTCCAGAAATCATTTTTTCGGTGGCATTCCTTCAAGCCTTTCTCGGTTGCGTCTTCTTAGTGTCATGGATTTGTCATACAACAACTTCTCGGGCAAAATTCCAAAAGGCACTCAACTTCAAAGGTTCGGCGCCTCCACGTATGCTGGAAATCCTGAACTTTGCGGTCTCCCACTTCCGAATAAGTGTCTGGATGAAGAATCAGCTCCAAGTCCAAGCAGAGATGATGCTTACTACACACCAGATGACGATGGTGATCAGTTTATAACTCTCGGATTTTACATGAGTATGATTCTTGGTTTCTTTGTCGGATTCTGGGGAGTCTGTGGCACTTTATTAGTGAAGAGCTCATGGAGACATGGTTACTACAACTTCTTGACTAGGGTGAAAGATTGGCTGTATGTGGAAGCTGTGGTCAATATTGCAAAACTGCAACGAAGGGTCAGGAACTAATTGGTAACGCTTTTTCACCTGTTTTAGCTTTTTATTTGAAGTTTTACTCTCTCTAGTTACATGCTTTAATTTCTTTGCCAAAGTAACGCTTTACATGTTCTTACTTTTCTTTCACCGTTTCTGGCAGGAGCTGTCATGTCTCTCTCGAATGGCTTTCTGAAATAATGGAGTCTCCTCACAGTAGTGCATGATATTGAGTATATGTTATAAAGGAATTTGTTTAGTTGTTTAGTGTTCAATGTGCTAATCTTCAATGCTTGGTTTGTAATCTATATTTTGCAATAAAGAAAAACAGTCAAATTCTACCTTGTTGTAGATCAATGGTTTCGCTTTTTTTTTCTAATATTCTGTTTGATATTTCTGATATTCATCTCATTACTCTAGCTGTTTCAGAAGTAGTGGTTAAGATGTATAGTAGTAATGGATCAATTTCCCCTCAAACCAACCTTAAATCAAGAGAGTAAAGAAAAACATTCAGTTTCTTTTTGACATTCATCCCGACCTTCCCTCTTCTCCCATTTTATAGGAGGCTCCTGAAGCTCCTATTATTACTTCTTAGCGCCAGGCAAGTGCCTAAGTCTACTTCTGGTATATTTTCTTGCTTTTTGACTTTCTTTTACTCTTGCCTCTTTTCCATTCTCCTTTTTACTGACTCTTGGTTTTCTTTTCAGATTCAAGCTGCTCCAGAAGTTCATGGCTGGCATTCCCTTGATCAATCCAAGTAAATTTTTCATATGATTCTGGAAAAAATGTAATGGAACACCTGCCTCTTCAGGTACTGATTCTTCCTCTTCTGATTCTCCGAATTCCATTTCTACTGATATTGAATCTAGGATAAGAAGCTGCTCCAGTTATTGACCTCATCAATTCTCCTGCAACTGTGGAATTGCCTCCTGACCTGACCAGGCTGCTTCTGCTAGTATACCTGAGGAAAATCCTTCTTATCAGAACGTTCTCAAACCTGAGCCCTTGCGAAACTGTTCCTGCTGAACAAAATTCTCCACAAGCTACAATGGATGCTTCAGTTCCCTCAGTTCCTGACCTATGTTCTTTTCTCAATGCTTTTCCTGCTGCCTAGGTTTTTGTTGGAGGAATTGCTTCTTCGGGATCTCCATTCCAAGGAATTATTCCTACTGCAGGGTTGTCTTCTCGTTTTTGGTCATTTTCAATTTCCAGGGGTCTCCATTTTTGGATACAAGACATTTCATAAGCTTCTATATATGCATTCAATTAAAATCAGCTAATTATCATAAATGATTTCCATCAATTGCAGCTAAGACTCCCCTCATGGATGGCATAGACTGTATATAGTGTACTACAAAAAAAAAAAAAAAAAAACTTTTGATTAATTATACAACTATTAATTTTTTGTAGCAGTTCATGATGATATTTCATTTTATTTTGCCCATGCTTTCTTGTCTTCAATCAAAGTGGTATGGCATGGTAAATGATATCCTTTCTTATTAATCGATGTAAATATTAATAGTATGTAAAATCCTTTTTATACGCATAATACGCATAAAAACATTATATTTGTTGCAGATGTCAGCTGTATTTTACAGTTGTGTGTTGACTATTATTGTAGATGTTAGTTGTTGTGTTGACTTAAATACTAGATTTTAGGAGATATAATCCCTAATTTTCAGGGATACTAATTTGCAATATCTTAGCTGTTTTTTTTACCATTTTGTTCCTAGGGTGTAATGTATATAAATATGTATTCTTCTCTATTGTATAAGATGAGAAAATAGAGATTAAAACATAAGAAATCTAAATTTTCACATGGTATCAGAGCATCTCTTTTGAACTGAGCCTTTGAATTTTTCTCTTCTTCCATTCCAAAGTCTCAAGCCTTCCAATGGAGGAGACAACAAACCATACACAAGAAATCCGAAAACCCCTCTTTGCAAATAACTCTGCACAAGTTAAATGGCAGAAACTTTTTGCAATGGTCTTAATCTGTCACCCTATTTCTTCGTGGCAAAGGCCGATTAGGGTATATTACAGGGGAAACCAAAGCCCTTGATGTCTTGGATCTTGGTTATCCGCAATGGGATGCTGAAAATTCAATGGTGCAAGCTTGGTTGATCAACTTGATGGACATGGATATTGGTAGGACTTATCTCTTCCTACCATTTGCGAAGGAGCTTTAGGAAGCCATGACAGAAACCTACTTTGACCTTGGGAATGCGACTCGGTTCTTTGAAATCAAGTCACAATTACGTGACCAAAAGCAAGGGAGTCTTTCAGTGACTCAATATTTCAATTCTCTAAACAATATATGGCATGAACTCGACCTTTACTATGAATCGCAGTGGCATTCCTCCGAGGATGCCATCAAATATAAGAGGATGTTGGATAAAGAACGCCTCTTTGATTTCCTTTATGGACTCAACAAAGAACTTGATGGAGTTCGTGGCAGAATATTGGGAAAGAATCCTCTACCCTCCATCTGAGAAGTTTTTACTAAGGTGAGGCGTGAAGAAAGTCGAAAGAGAGTCATGATGGGACTGGTGAAGGAACCATAGACAGAGAGATCAGCACTGGTGACCAAAAAGACAGATCAATCAGCTGACCAAAAGGGAAAAAAACATGGAGAACGTCCCTATTGTGACTATTGCCATAGGAAAGGACATACTCGAGACTCATGCTGGAGACTTCATGGAAAGCCAGTAGATTGGAAACCAAAACGTCAGCAGGAAGCAAAAGGAATGGTGACAGAGAAAACTAATCAGTTTGCTCTCACAAAAGATCAATTTGAGATGCTGCAATAGCTTCTCATACAAAATCAGCAAGCAAAAAGAAGACTTGACCTCCTCTAGTTGTAATGCAGCCCATACAGGTAACCCATCGGCCCTTAGCATCCAATCCCTTGAAAAAGGTCCTTGGATTGTTGATTCAGGGGCCTCAGACCATATGACAGGGTCTTTTCAATTTTTCTCTAGTTACACTCCATGTCCAGGTAATTATAAAGTGAGGATTGCTGATGGATCATTATCCACTGTTACTGGAAAAGGAACAGTAAAACTATCAAATTGTTTGACTCTTTTTTCAGTTTTTACATGTCTCAAATCTTAAATGTAATATTCTTTCAGTTAGTAAACTTACCAAAGACACAAAATGTGTAGTTAAATTCTGTGGTTCTAAATGTCTATTTCAGGATCCAATCTTAGGGAGGATGATTGGGAATACGAAGGAATATGAGGGGTTGTATTATCTCGAGAATAAAGGTCCCGTGAAAGGACATGATTAGGTCTCTCAATGTGAATTTATTTCTTCTGAAATAATGTTGTGGCACTTTAGGTTAGGTCACCCTAGCTTTCCATATCTAAAAACCTTGTTTCCTTCCTTATTTAAAAATAAAGATTTGAGTTTATTATATTGTGATTTTTGTCAAATGGCTAAACAAACACGTGTTCCATTTCCTGCCCGTACTTACCATCCTAACCTTTCTCTTTGATTCATAGTGATATTTGGGGCCTCTCAAGGGTTAACAACTTGATAAAAGCAAAATGGTTCATTACATTCATAGATGACCACTCTAGGACCACTTGTGTGTACCTTTTGAAGGAAAAATCTGAAGCTGGACAAACTTTTAAATAGTTCCATGCCATGGTAAAAACGCAGTTTCAAACTGACATACGTGCTGGACAAACTTTTAAATAGTTCCATGCCATGGTAAAAACGCAGTTTCAAACTGACATACGTGTACTCCATATAGATAATGGAACTGAGTATTTCAATTCTATTTTAGGGAATTACCTATCACAACAAGGAGTTGTCCACCAAAGTTCTTGTTCCAGAATACCACAACAAAATAGGGTTGCGGAACGTAAAAACGGACACCTTTTAGAGGTTGCTAGGGCCATTATGTTCACAACTAATGTACCAAAAATATATTGAGGAAAGGCCATTCTTACAACATCTTATCTCATAAATCGTATGCCCTCTCAAGTTCTTAAATTCAAGACACCTATTTCTGTTTTTCTTGACAGCTACCCACAAAATCACCTTGTTACCTCTAATCTTGCACTCAAAACTTTTGGTTGTACGACCTTTGTATATCTTCCGAGTCTTCAAAAAATAAAGTTGTCTCCTAAAGCTATCAAATGCCTATTTCTAGGATATTCTCCTACCAAGAAAGGGTACAAGTGCTATAATCCTCTGACCAAAAAATTATTCGTCACCATGGATGTTAAGTTATTTGAAAATCATCCTTTTTACACAAGTAATTCTCTTCAGGGGCAGAATTTGAGAAAAGATAATTCTTGGGATCTTCTTGACATTTTAGAACCTAAGATGCCTAGTAATTCCAGTCTAGAACCCAATATGTCCAGTAGTTCCAACCTAAAACCTAATATTCCCAGTAAGTCCAACCTAGAACTCAATCTACCTAACACCATAGAACTTAGTCAACCAATAGTGTCACCAAGGAATAAAAGGATAAAAGCCAATTCACATTTGGAGGAACTATAGGCGAGTTTCATGTCTATTCACAAAGGAATAATAAAACTCATAAGGTACAACCACTTATAGACTAAGCAGAACTAAGATTTGAACTAAGGGAGGATCAAAACCCACCTACTGAATATGCTGAGAATGAAGCTCAGAAGTCCACAGATTTGCCTATTGCGATAAGGAAAGGGGTAAGAAATTTAACCAAACATCTTATCTACAAGTTCTTATCATATGCAAATCTATCTAAGGAGTATAAGAATTTTATGGCTAATCTATCTAATACCACTATTCCAAGAAACATCCATGAAGCCCTAGAGTCAAATGAATGGAAGAAAGTTGTTCAAGAAGAAATGGCAGCCTTAACAAAGAATAACACATGGTAGCTTGTACCAAGACTTAAAGACAAGAGGACTGTGGGGTGCAAGTGGGTATTTACAGTCAAATATAAGGCTGATGGAAGTGTGGACAGGTACAAAGCAAGACTCGTGGTGAAGGGTTTCACACAAGCCTATGGGGTGGACTACCTAGAGACTTTTGCCCCAGTGGAAAAGCTTAATACTATAAGGATCCTTCTCTCTCTTGCTGCAAATTAAGATTAGCCTCTCAACCAGCTTGATATCAAGAATGCCTTCTTGAATGGAGAATTAGAAGAGGAAGGTTATATGGATATGCCGCCTGGTTTTGAAGAAAAAGGATCTGCTGGAAGAGTTTGTCGGTTAAAAATGTCTCTCTATGGCCTTAAACAGTCCCCTAGGGCTTGGTTCGACCGATTTGGAAAAGTCTTGAAGAACTATGGTTATTCTCAAGGGTAAGCCAATCACACTATGTTCTACAAACGGTCTATGTTGACGACATTATACTAACAGGAGATGACAAAGAAGAGTTGGAAGGATTAAAAGAAAAATTAGCTTGTGAGTTTGAAATCAAGGATCTTGGACCACTATGTTATTTTTTGGGAATGGAGTAGCTAGAACAACTAAAAGTATTCTAGTTACACAGCGGAAATACACCCTAGATTTGCTAAAGGATACTGGTATGATTGTCTGTAAACCTGCTGCCACACCAGTTAAACCAAATAGTAAGTTGGGTATTGAGGAAAATAGTGCACCCATGGAGAGGGGGAGATATCAAAGACCAGTAAGGAGATTAATTTATCTTTCCCATACTAGACCTGATATTGCTTTTGCGGTTAGCTTAGTGAGCTAGTTTATGCACTTTCCAAGAGAAGCTCACTATTGGTTGATTTTTATAAGCAACTACTACCAATGCCAATGTGCAAGTATACACAACAAGTAATAAACTGATGAGTATTCAAGATTGTCTCCACAGGCATTGATGTTACTCGAAATGCTAAAGCAATCACAATATGCAAATCAACTTAAGACCGAAACAAACAATTGTCAAGTAATGTTATCGTAATTAATGATCGCAAGAGATTTAAATAAAACAATGCTGTAATGAAATAAACTAAGTTAAATGTGTCTAAGGTTCAATTAAGATTATAGCAGTTGAATGATCAAACTCTCCTAATTGAGTGACTGTTATTTATCAAGTTAGTATCAGTTGTTACAATAAGTGCTGCAGCACTGGGCATAATAAATCTGCATCCTCAGCTATCGCATGTTGGAAGTCTCATACCCTTTAAATCTATTAACAATGACCAGTTGCTAATATATTCATGGTACGGCATTATAACCTTTAATCTCTCCACCCTATAAGGTGAACACCTATGTCTAGTGTGTCACAAATCTTAACTTCAAGTATTGCCCTTATGGGATTCAAGATAACTTAATCTAGGAAACTCAACGTAAGATCAAGTAATACTCTAATAATATCCGCTAAGACATGCCCTTTTGCTGCTCTATCTTAACTGAAACTATTAAATGGGTGGTCAACCGAAATAACAGTTATACTCATAAAAGAACTACTAGAGTAAAATGCTACAGCAATACCATAACAACATATAAGAACAATCAAGAACCCATTAGATTATTTGTCACTCAACTACAAGTAAATTTAGTTCATATTCTGAAAGAGAAAAAGAAACATAAATATATTAATCTCGGAATACATCAAAACAATTAAAGGAAGAAGATAAATATAAGTTGAGCACGGTGAAAGACAAATCCAAGTAATTCTGCACGATTTTCCAATGTTGCCGCAACAACACTCTTCAATTCTGATCTTTTTCTTCGTTCCTTTGTTATTATTCTAATGATAATTCCTTGCCGCCTTTTTATGTGGTGCACGTTGTTGTGCAAATTTTAATGTACTCGCAAGTGCACGAATCTATTGTAGAATAGACTAATGGCGACGAGTGTCGATCCCACGAGGAGGTGGATTTTAATTATATGTAGAATTAATTTTGTAAATGAGTGGTCGGAATTGTGGTGGAAGTGATTTAAATTATCCTTTGTCACTTTGTGAGTGATGGGAATACTTTGTCAAAAGAGCCTTGAATGCTTTATTACAAAAGTGGGCACCACCATCACTGATTATTGCTCGAGGGAATCCAAAGCGTGAAACAATATTGCTTTTCAAAAATCCTATCACCACCTTATGATCATTGGTTCTACATGGAATTGCTTCTACCCATTTCGATACGTAGTCAACAGCAACCAATATGTATTGATGACCAAAAGAAGGGGGAAAGGTCCCATGAAGTCGATACCCCACACATAAAAAATCTCAACCACTAAAATTGGATTTAATGGCATCATGTTCCTTCGTGTAATGCTCCCCATTCGTTGACACCTATCACATGAAGAACAGAAAGTGTAAGCGTCTCGAAATATAGTTGGCCAATAGAAACCACATTGTAAAACTTTAGTAGCTGTTTTCTTAGCACTGAAATGACCTCCACAAGCTTGTTCATGGCAGAATGAAAGAATATTCTGAATTTCACTTTCTGGGACACATCGTCTAATAATTTGATCTGCACAATACTTGAACAAAGGGTAAAAGCTTCTTTAGTCCCTATATTATGAGGTTAGTGTCCATTTAGTCCCTGTATTTTTAAAAACACCTCAAAACGTCTCTGCTACTAAATATTGACACTCATGCCATTATTTTTATTATTTTTAACTTGTTTTTACAATATTACACTTTTACAATAATGTTTCTTTTTTGGATATTAATAAAAAATTAAATTATCAAATTAAACTCAAAAATAAAATAAAAAAAGGTATATATTAATTTTTGTGGAAGCTCACGTATGTC